>NC_068943.1:73409134-73712164 GCF_026419915.1 Harpia harpyja | reverse complement strand
TTAGCTTCTTGTGGCGTCAGAACCTGTGACTGGTTTCACCAGCCTTACTTTGAGTATGTCCCTACTCACTGTGCATATTCTCATAGAGAAGAACTTTGTTTGAATCAGTTAAGGCTGAGTAAGTATGACATCCATGCAGAGAAAACTCTTGAAAGCAAGAAGATGTCAGATTACGGAACTCCACTTAAAGGCACCTCAGTGCCCACACAACACATTTCCACTGACATGAGTAGACTTCACACCTCCCCACAGAACTTCCTTCTGCCTCCCAAATATAAGGGATCCCATCCAGCTCATTAATTTCACACTATAGAACCCCCACACTATAAGCCTAGCTCACCACTGATTATTTCATAAAGTTAGTAAGGTCAAGATGATGTGTATGTGTGAGATTTTGAAATAAAGAGGAGATGGGGGTGTTTGAATTTTATTTATGCTTCAGATTTGTAGTTCAGAGCTGTCCAACTGACAGCAATTTTTTTTTTTTATGTTTTTTTTTTAAATAGAATAACATGCACATTCTTTTTCTAATTCTATATTTCAGACTACCAGCTTGGAGAAAATGTTCTGCATTCATATAACAGGTGAGGTAGCAGAGCAGTTGGTCCAAAGATTAAATGAGGATAGTAGTAACTGTGAAGAGTTATTAGGTTAAGAATATGAATTGAAACATGCTGGATAAGTGCACAGGCAATTTTTAAATGGGATAAAGATACTACTTGGTTTCTGCTGAGTTAATTTTGAAAACATCTGCTGCCTAATGAGAAAAAAAATTAGCATCATTTGCTAAGGCAGTCAGTTCCTGTGTCTTTCATACACTATCCTGTAGTACTACTACCTCTTCTTATTGCTGTCACCTGATGTCTATATATGAAGCAATCCAGAATACATGCTTTATAACAGTACTTGCTCACATATATTCTGCCTAGAGTAGGTATCTCACATTAAAGTTGAATGAAAATTTAAACTTAATGAGAAATAAATTAAGCAGTAATGAAATTTTAATCGCACAGTCACCTGCTTATTGCTATTGCTTAATAGGCAAACTGGTTCCTTAGACTCAGATTAGCAAAGCTATTTAGGATCTTCTGGATGCAGAGAGGCACCAGGGAAATCTGCAAGTTTACATAATCACTCAGACACTTTTGTAAACCTCCCTCATCTGCATGCCTAAATAGCTTTGCAATTCTGGTTTCATCATTTTTCCGGATTGCAACAGCAACTTTGGTTGATCAAGGCTGAAGGGGCAGAGAATTCCTAGTTAGGACTCTCTTTTAAAGCAATTTTTTTTGCTTGCTTGCTCTACCACTATCAGTTTGGAGAGTAGTTTCTGCATTACTCTGAAGTGTACTTAATTTCGACATCAGCTGCCATTTGTTAGAGTGCAGGTATTCTGGTCCAATCCCTACCAGATCAGATGTGTCTGAAAAGATGGGTTTGTTGTGAAAACATGATCCGGAAGGCATCTGTATCAGCTCCACACCACTTGAGTAATCCTTAGTAGTAGGAAAGGCTTGAACTCCTGATAAAATAAGAGTTTTCATTTTTCCTTTTGTGATAGGAACTGTGTAAAAGGGACTCAAAATCGAGTTGAGCCTGAATTCACAACAGTTTTAAAATCCTATTGATTGATTCAAAGAACATTTGACTGTAGGTGAATGAGAGAGAATGGTAGCAGAAAGATAGGGGGATGGCACAATAAGCATTAGATTTGAGGAAAAGGAATAGAAATTAAGATAGCATAATGAGGGGACAATAAAAAACATCAAAGTACTTTTCCCATTACTAGAAACAGTCACAATATTTTCCTGTGGGAGAAAATGTGGAAAAGGGTCTCTTCATCGCTCATTTTTCCTTCCAGTAAAACACATTCCTGCGATCCTTTTGAATACCCTTGATCACAAGGTAGCAGTATTTCATTCTCAGAAAACCATCATATTTCAGAGAATGCTGGAACTAGTTTGGGAAAAACAAAGGTCTAACCCTGTAACTGAATATTTTAATGCTAATGCCACGTTTGAATCACTCTTTTTAAAAAGTAGTACCTGAGCTTGGAGCATATAGGGTAGACAAAGTAGAGTTTAAATGGTGTTTCAAACAGAAATTGCATACAGAGGTTGTTAAGCAGAAACAATAAGTCTTCTGCAAATGGATTTTCAGATATTTTGGGGTTTTGAAAATATGGAATGTGCTCCTCCCTCATAAAAGTGTAAGTAACTAGGTAGCAGAAATTAATCTCTAAAGGAGAGTTTTGGTAGTTCCGGGGCTTGGTTGGCTCCAAATGAATATGGCTTACAGAATGAGAGAGATATTTGTGACCAGAAACCTCTCTAAAATGCTAGACAAGCTAAAATGTTATGCATAGGTACCACGTGCTGCCATCCCCCCAACCTTTAAAACATTTCTGAAATTACTTAAATGCTTTTTGTATTTTATTTGAATGTATCTCTGTACATATGCTATGACCATACTGACAGAAACTCTTTCCTTGCAGAAGTTTGTAGTTCATTTTCTTCCTTTAATTGAGTCAGATTTTCCCTTGTTCTGACTTGGGTCCATTGTTTCTTGTTCTTCTGCTGTGTACCTCTAAGAAGACTCAGCTTCTGGTTTTGGACAGCAGAAATGTCTCCCCTGAGCCTTCTCTTCTTAAGGCTGAACAAGTCCAGTTCTCTCAGCCTCTCCTTTGTACACCATGTGCTCCAGCCCCCTTATCATACCAGCAGGCCTCTGTGGGATTGCTCCAGTATGTTGACGTGCTCCTTAGCTTGGTTAAGCTTGTTAGCTTGGCCATGGAACCGCATGGATAAACCAGTCTGAGACTGGTACATCCTAATAGTTGGGTGTTACTGGAGAAATGTTCTTGCTCAGGCATCTCTCCACTGAAGGTTACTTCTCCTATGGTCTCAGCCAGAGAGGAATCCACACCTGCCGTGGTGATGAACTAATCATCTTTCCTCTGCTCAGACTGTTTAAATTTCTGGTTTTGTTTCAAGAAATTAAATTATAATCAGTTCCATGGATGGAAGTGCATGCAATCCAATTAGATTTAGGCCTCACAAGAGAAAATGTGCAGTCTGACACTAAATTAGGACCAAGCTCTGTCTCAGAACCTCATAAGGAAAATAACACGTCACTGCTATCCTAGTCAGTGCCACAGTGAGGTAGTCTGAGGCAATGCTCCCAGACATTAGGAAGAAAAACATGTTAGGGACAGTCTCAGGCATGGTTTATGAAAATCTGAGGTAACTATGAATGAGAACAGTTAAGGCAGAGCTTCTATTTAAAAATTAACAATATTTTTGTTTCAAAAACTTTCACACCTTAATCACAGTAAACCTCTGCAGATTTTACTTTAAAAAATTAATCATCATAGCAAACCAAGTATTTCTTGCAGAGCCCTGGAAGAAATTTCTTTAAGGAAGACCTGAGTGAAAGAAGAATGAGATCTGTTTAGCATTTATCATTTTACTCTGCAATTTTTCCACATCAATCTCTGCATAAGAAATGTAATCGTAAGATTTATCCCTTTGCCAAACCAAAACTGGTTCCTCCTCAGTTTGCCTCCATTAGCCCCAGACTAAGAATGCATAAGCTTGATATCTGTAAGAAAAATGAAGCAAAAGCAGCTTTTTTTATTTTTTTCCCTCCCCATAAAGCACCTGTAGTAGTTCATAAAACAATGACCTTGTCCCACTTCTGCATCCACAGATATCAAGGTGAAACAGACCTCATCACAACAGCATCAACACACAATTCGGCCTTCTAATTGTATTTTATATACTGCCAGAAGAGCTCTCTTTATAAAAAATGTCAAATGTTAGACAAATGCATGTTAAAAATTTACAAACCTCTAAAACTATCAGAAGATTTCCATTCTTTTCATCATTAAAAATTATCTGTTATGATACATGGGATATGTGATACATGGGTGATTTTCCATTGTTTCCAAATTTTCCTTGATTTTCAGCTGCCTAGTCCCACCTTTATATTTAAAGGGGCTCTTGCCTTTTGGATGTCTTGGTCTTAAAATTGTACATCTTGGTACTTTTATGACCTAAGACCCCAAATGATCAGTTCAGTCCTTGGTGCACATCTCATTGCATGCTAGCCACTGACTCTCTAGTGGCAAGTGTATGGCTGTGCTATAGATAGGGGCAGCATTGGCAGGTCTTAGTTTCACACTTCACTCTGCTCCAAATGTTCTAGGCAGATCACTGCAACTCATCTGTGCATTCCTTCCTTTGGGGATAGCAGCATGTCCCCCTTCAGCAGGAGATGCTGTAAGCCATTCCCTGTTGTTTGCAGTATGTTCAGGCAATGCAGCACTCTAAACAACTGCTTCCACTGTAACCCAAGTATTTATTTGTTTTTTACCTCCTGAAATCTTCACACATGCTTTCAGCCTGAAATCTTAAAGCATACTAATATTTGAAGATATCCAACTTTAAAATAAGAGGTCATAAGCAGCTATAATTCAGAAAGGAAGTTATTGTTCTTGATAAATTATGCTGAGTATACTGCTTCTTTTCCCCAGACTGGCCACGTAATTAGACACTGAAAATGGTTTGTATACAGTGAGGTTTTCTATTCTGAAAATGCAAGTCCGTTTAGGCATCTGTACAAAGTCTGTAGAGGGTCCTTCACTCACAATTGCCAGTCAGCAGCACCTGGAGCATGACCGATCTCCTGCACTGGCAGCGCTGTACGTGGTGTCAACAGTAGTAAGCAATAACATTTTTATGAGCAGAATTGGAAACAAACTCTGCAACTGAAACTGTAGAGGGAGGTAGACAATGAGCTTGGAAATGGCATGAAATAAAGTTACTCAGGAGCAAAGCAGTGAACTGATGTGTAGTATAGCTTGGGCTACACTTGGCAGCTTCCAGAAGTGCCTAGTCACAATTTTTGCTAAATATGCAAGGGGATGCTTGAAGTTACCTATATACTTCCACTGCGAGTCATCTCTGCTATGGGGAAGATAATTATTCTTGAACATACTCTTACATTTTAGGAATTCATTGTTCATACTAATGAACAAAAAGAATAAGCATTTATTTGATTGTTTGATATTATATCCCCCAAGATGGCATTGAAATGCATTTTTTAAAGAGTCCTGTGGATTTCTGGATAGAGCGACACATCCATCGAGGTTTGTCTCCTAATCATAGCTCTCAGAAGTTATATTCTGATCACTGTACAGCTCCACTAGTTCTCTTTCTATAGTTTTCTGTGCATTAACATAAATTTCTTCACTAACACGTACATAGTACACTCTATTTATAGTAATAACTTTTAAATATTACATTAACAGTTAGATTTTACTGGTTTATCTTATTTGTAGTGTTATTAATGTTATGAATAACACGTAATACTAATACATTTATGTCTATATGATTTTATTTGTATATATTTATTATTGTTCAGTTCATTTATTTACACAGACATATATTAGGGTCCAAACCAGAGGCCAAATAAAGGAGGCCCCAATACTCTAGGGCCTTTTCAAACATACATGACAGCACATCCCTTCCTCAGAAAGGAAGAGAGCTCTAAACCAAAGGCATTAAAACCTGAAATATATGTTGCCAGATAAAGAACTGGAAACAACAATAGTGAAAAAGGACAGAGAATACATTGTGTGCATTTTATTCTGAGAACTGCTTTCTTGTAGAGGCAGACTCCTTCTGTGTGTAGCTCCGCCATGGAGGAAGCACAGTAACGGCCAGCCCTAGTACTATCCATGGAGCACAGTGGAGCAGATTGCTTTCCCAGGCTGGAAACCAGAGGCCCTTCCTGAACCACTCCCAGGGCCTACACAGCTGCCACAGACATTCGGATAATGGGCTTTTCCACAACTGTCTTAAGCCTGTAGCAGAAAACCTTACGTAGGCTGCATTGGATTCAGCCATTGGTCACTACCTGGCTCATCCTCTACCAATAACTTTTTGAAAATACAGGTACTTTGTTTATGTATTTTTCTTACCAGACTTGACGTGATCTTTATAAGTCTATGGAAACAATAGTTAAGGGAATTAACATTGATGTCTGGCATTGATTCTCCTCCTGAGAAAGTCATGTGCAACATCTATGCTACTATTGACATAGTTTTTTAAGGTTTGACAAAAATGGTGAGTCAAGCCTGTTTGTTCACTACAGGTACAACTGGGACTGTTTTTAAGGAGTGCCTGTTTAAATACATTTAAATACCACACCCTCCATATCAAGGGGAAGGCCCTGCTCAACCGTGTTGGTTAATCCTTCTAATGTTTTAATAATTCTACTTGTTCCAAAGTACATAAGGTTTTCTAGTTTGCTCAGAACAATGTATAGGTGTCATAGTACCTACAATATACACCGGACTATTCCATCACCACGTATGCACCCATTAACATCAATTCAATCATTTCTTTGTGAGATGTTTCATTTTCAGTCATCTCAGCTCTGAAATGCCCACCTGGATAAAAACTACTCCTGTAGCTGCTGAGACTTCTGCTAAAATAAGAGTAGCAAAAATGGACAGACAGTCATTCTTACAACAGAATTAGTCTGGAGAATGCCAAGGTTGATTTTTGAGATTAATAATAGAGTATTAGAGTGCTTAAATCTTAATATTCTACTGGTGGTGGTTGCTGATGGTTCTTGCATACTGTCTATTATCTTTGTAGCCTCAAACACTAGAGGAGACGAAAGTAGTTACTGGCTTAGAGTGTTGCCAGAGAGGTACAAAGACATCAGGGAAGTTGTGCCTTTTATCATTTGTGCAACTGGTGTGTTGTGCTTGCCCTGGTTGCACACACAGATAAGGAGTATCCACACAACTGCTCTGTCCCCTTATCTGCAGCATAGCAGTGACTTCCTTCCCCCCTTCTGGAAATTCATAGTTTTAGCATGAGTCTTATAGTGTCTGGTGTTTCTTTTAAATCCAGTCACCTGGTATTACCAAATAAAATGTGTACCTCTTTTTATTTTAACAAATGAAAATATATCTAGCCCTTGCATTTGAAAAGAAAAAAAAAAACAAAACACACCTCTCAAAGAATGACAAAAGTATACCTCAGGGTTCAAAACATAGTCGGTGAGTACAAAGAATCAAATTTATCCTCATCCATTCACAACGAGGTAGGGAAAGCTGATGTGTTAGAACTCCATTTATCAAAATACTAAAACACATGCTTAGCATTAAACACATGTGTGTCACACACCCTTGAGTGCTTAAATTTAGGCCCATGCTTTTATATTTTGCTCAATCAACATCAATATATTCATTTTATGAATGGACACTTACTTTCAAATAAAAAAAAATCAATTAAGAAAATAATTACTACAGTATTCCACTCTGCTACTTACTTGAAGGAGAACTAGTTCAGAGGGCTTAGTATCTGGTTTTGAAAAAAAGATGAAGTAACTACCACACTGAACAGCGGTTTCCGACAACAGGGAAGCCACTTCGGCAATTTATATTTGCAGTGTTGTTTACATATGGGAATAATACTCCAGAGCACAGTATGTGAGCTAAGGAAAGTAAATATACACCCAATTTGTAAACTTTTAATATGCTTGTTTTACCATAAAAATAGACTTGTAATTAGTTCCCAGGAGTTTTGGTACAATAAGATGAAGTCTAATTTCATACAAGATGAACAGAAGATTGTTGCTTTAGCTGAGACTCAGACAATCATGCCAAAACCATTAAAATGAATGGGAGTCTTCCTACATGTTTAAATGCCTTTACATCAGAATAAATAGCATGAAATTGAGAGTGCTGACTGACAACCCAGAACGAGATATAGCACTATATCACTAGACCAAAGGATTTTCTTTTCCTATATTCAGTCTCTGAGGTTGCTGTGTAAACATAAACATACAGTTTTGAGCAATTAAACAAGACAGGATAATTAACTGTTCTGAGAGGGAGAAGAGAAAGAAATCCTAAAATGTAACAAAGTTGTAGATCCGCAAAAGCATTATGGTATAAAATGCCCTTTGATTTCAGTTTTACCAGATTTAGACTAAAGATCCAATTCTGTAAAGATTTATTCATGAGAGTAATGAATTATAGTCATCCCCACATGACTACTAATATAAATAAAATACCAAAAAAGCAGGCTTGCAAAATTAGGTCCAAATCATAACACAATATGGTGAAGCCCTCCACATATAAAATACATGTAACACACATAAAATACATTTCAATGTTTAAAGCAATTTTAGCAACTCAAAAAATGAGGGAAAACCAGAAAGTGCAACATCCATGAGCATATTTGGTATAAGAAAATCAAATGTCTATGTGCATAAGTTTTTCTGCCGTAGTCATGTTAAAGACAGTTATAGTTGGGGGTTTTTTCTTGCATGTTTAATTGAGGTGATCAACACAGATGTTTCAGAGCTAAATTATGGTTTTTGACAGTACAGGCATGGTCTTATTACATCTTTTTCCCTCTCATCAACAATTTTGGAGACTTGGATGCAGTTTTCAGCAACTTGAAGAAAAGTTTAAGGACTTTTTTTATTTTGTGGTATTCATAATGAGCTCCTAGATGATGCTGCATGCCTAAGGCCACTTCAGTAAACTCCCTTGGGAAAACATCCCAATGTGCCCTTTATATGCATGGATATGGTCAAAAAAGTGATAGAACATTCCTATCTCAAAAGATATCTGATTCCTGTTCCTGCAATGTCTGATACAAAATCTTTGAAGACCCTTTCTATTCCTACAAAATGTCATGCAAACTTTCTCTGTAAATGAGTTGTTTTCAGTTTCTCTGTGCAAAGTAATTAAATTATTATCAGTGCTGTAATGCTTTCCTCTCTTCTTATTGCTTTCCTTTTAAAGAATTATTTTGGTGTATGTTGCTATTCCCGAATCTGGCTTTCAAATTAATAACATGGACATAAGCTCTAGAACTAATAATCACCTGATAATGGACTTCTCCCATGACACAGAGGGACAAGGTTTTCCCAAATGTGACCACAATATTCTTTATAACAAGGTCTCTAGCTCTATCATGTCTATCTAGTTGGTGGTGTCTAATTTCAGAATGGGTGGGTTTTTCTTGCTTGTTATTTGGTTGGTGAGAAGAGAATGTCTTGTACTAGTTTAATCAAGGAAGATTATTATATAACATCTGTCAGATTGACTTGTACCATATGGGCCCTGGGCCATCTTCTGTAAGAGAACTTACAGAGACATCTCAAAATGTCTGTGAAAATAGAACATATTTTTAGAATTGTAGAATATCCTCCTACACTGCCAAACGAACCTGTCAAAAGCGCATCTTGATTTCTTCAGCTCCTACAATTCATGCTTGTTTGCAGTAACGATATTTATTGACCAAAGGTGGGTGGAAGAAGTTTTTCATATCTGCTTTTGCAGATGTGAAACTAACAGTATGGAAAGATTTTTAGGGTGGGGGTTTTTTTGCAAAGTTTTCTAAAAGTTCTGAAGCAATCTCTTTTTTAATTTTATATGAGAGGAGGAAAGATAAAAGAGACCAAATAATGAGAACAAAAGAGGAAAACAAAAAGTAACAAAATAAATGAAAAGCATTTACATGGTCCAGTACTGTTGTTATGATCCAAACACAAGATTACATGTACCTGACCCTAGCCATGATCCAAAACTCTAGATTTTCAGTAGCACTAAGAAGTAAAATTTTGAAATAATGATGCTTAGTTTACGGGTGGTAAAATGGCATCTTGGCATGGAGCTATTGGAGCTGGTTTGAGAAGAATGAGGGAAATAGGCAGTAGGAGTGCAACTCATCTGGCTGGGGTAGAAGGGATTCAAGGTGCCAGAGGAGAACTGGAAGGAGAGCATTTGGGAAACATGGGAAAGCATCTAGTGGCTCAGTATGTGGCTTTTTGACTCTATGTATTTTATTTACTTGGCTAGTGGTCTTTAAAGGATAACACACTCCTAGCCTACATACTATGGTAGAAACAGAACCTGCTGTTCCTCAACAGGCAGGTATTCTAGCTAGTTCCTAAGAGGAAAGTTATCAAGCAGTTGGTTGCTAAAGTCATATGGGTTTCTAAATGGTGGTGTCTAACAAATGAAGAAGCCTGACCATAATTAAGACTGAACACAAACAAGGTCAAAAAGAAACATAAAAAAAAAAGGAAAGTAAAGGTCCAGAAATTGTTCTAAAAATGTCCATTGTCCTAGGACTAACAGTAATATGGGTCTTCCATTAAGAGAGGTGTCAGTGGAAGATCACATTGTCTAGATGTATGCACTTAGACCTTTCTATTGAGAGCATCAATGTGAGCTGGGAAAGAATGATTCACATCTTGTAAAAGAAGCTATAACAGTGGCCCTCAAAAATGGGTCTTGTACCGACCGAATAAAGTGACTATTCCTGCAGTCATCAGGCTATTATCAGCTATCTATCAACTCTGGAAACTACATACATCTAGGGCCAGATTTTTAAACACAGTAAGGGCGGGATCATAGATGCTTATCAGCATCATGCAAGTACTAGTGTCAAAAGCCACAGTTCAGTCACTACTTACCCTCCCAGCTACCTAGAGTAGAGCTACAGTGCTCAAGCAGAGGAGTGCGTAGCCATCTGAACTTCTGTCAAATGAGCTGGTAAGACAATATGGTGCAGCACATGTGCCAGCATGCTAGTTTAGCCTCAGGAAGCAGTCTGGCTGTGAAAGGAAGCCAATGTGTGTGAACTAATAAGTTTTACATCTCAGCAAGCCTAATGAGCTTGGGATGACACTGTGCTGATATGACTATAGTGTGGACCATGCTCCTCTTTGCACTATGGACATATCCTTTTTCTCCATCTGCTGGCATCTGCTAGCAGCCTAAATGCTGCTTCCACCTCCCAGTTTGCAAGCTGCTCAGAGCCTTAGCTCAAGTCACAGCCCTGAAGATGCTAAAGGATTTTAAGTTAGTAGAGAGAGTGGGTCGGAGCATTTTACAGGGCATACCCAATATCTGCGGAATGCCCCATACCCTCGTATTTTGGCACAAAGCCTCATTCCGAGGCCTGACACTTGCTACAAACATGACAGCTCTCTGGTGCCATGTAACTCTGAGTAGGAATGCAAATGCCCTTAATAAGCAGATGTACCGATACTTGCCACAAGAATGCACGTCCTGACATGTGGATGCTGAAAGGGAGGGATAAGACCGTAATCTTGAGAAGTGCAACCAGGAGGTGTTTAGGTTTATGATGTTTACTGCCTCTTTGCTTCCTGTTCCTCTCCATGTAGCTGCCCAAGTAATCCAGTCTGTTTAAGCCAAAGTCAACTTCAGGAACTAGAAATCCTTGCATTATCTTTTATCAGTTCTCACCCAGGAACCAGTAACTAACAGTTGAGCAACCTCTTGAATCACCTCCTAATGCAACAGGCCATGTTTGTTTGAGGGCTGCGCCCTCAAATGTTGGCCTTAAATCACTGGCACTTTGTACTGAAATGCAGTGAAGGAGAAACAGTCATAATTCAGGCAGCAGTCTCACCTGGGAGGCCACAACAAGAAGCTGAAGGGTAGTCCCTGCACCTTCCAGGAAAGGTCTTTCCCTGCCTGTGGGAGTGCTTGCTGCCTTCTGTTCTAGGGCAAATATGGAGGACCAACATGATCAAGTGCTTGCAGTACGGAAGCAATTTCAGCTAAGGGTTTATGCAGCTAAGGCTACCAGTTGTTTGAGAATACACTGGGCAGAAGCAGCAGTGAAAGACCATTGACACAGTCAAGAAGAGCTGAGAGTTAGTTTAGGATGCTACTGCATCAAAGCTGTTATTGCCTGAAAGCACAGGTTAGCTTAGCATATGCAAAATACATACTTGTCTGTAAATAACATTGCCATGACCTCTATATTACTGGGTAAGCTGGTATTTTAAGATGCTTATGGAAGAGGTCTGGATGCAGCTGCCAGAGGGTGGAAGGGCAGTATGGCTCTCATCAAAACACAGCTGAGAGGCACAGTTAGCACAGTGCCTCTGTGAGATACCACACGTAAGGCAAGAGGAATGCAGCTGCTGGTCACAGGCTACTAAGGGCTCAGAGACACCATCCAAATTTACCACAGTGTAACAAATTACTCTGCTATAGCTGTTCCTGCATTTGCTCCTCATGCGTGCTACTGTTTGGTTAAAATTCACTTCAACTTTATTCTTTGAGGCTTAGGCAGAGGGACTTCGCCTCTGTTTGTCACTGCTCTGACTTTGATGTATAACCCATCCCCTCTGAGTCAATGACATTTATGAGTTCTGCATGTGTCCTAGCTTTCATGAGATTTACATAGTACAGATGTTTAGATTTGAGATCAGTAAGGAAGTACAGATCAATTAATATGGAATGCTTGTAATGCAAACATGGCTCCTGACTTGGCAAATTAGGCAAGTAACCCATCCTGTGCATTGCATGGGAGCCTAACCAGCATGGTACTTGCTAAAATCCATCAGAAATCAGCCACATTAGTGGAGAGGTGTCGCCCCACTGAAACAAGCAGTCTTCTGAAAAATCTCCTAAAAACCTGACCCCATGTTTCCTGTCTCCTAAAGAACGTGTGTGGTAGTGTAGGCAGCCAATTCTAAGACTTGTGTTTTAAAGGCCCTTAAGATTTAAAGAACTGGCATAACTGGTTGCCTGCATGCAAGAGCATAACATGCCTGAGCTTCCACTGTAGATAGTCTCGGGCACTAACCAGTGCAACAGTAGCAAGCTGATACTGCTGACGTGAAACGTACTGTCAATATGGCGCAGTTAAGAAGAGGACCTGATGCCAATTTTGCATCTCATTTACCTTCAGAGAAGCAAAAGAGATCAGTAGGAGGTCTACACTGCTCCCAGAAGGCTGCATGTGGATCAGATGCAGATCAGAAGCAATATCACAATGTTAACATGCAACATGTGCGCAGGATAACATATGCTTCTTTTTAGCAGAGATTTGCAGCTTGGGTACAACGTCACGCTAACATGGCTATGTGATTTCCAGAGAACTTGGAGTACAGGCAAAAGTCATTTGAGTACATCTATACCTGCCACATAGGCACACAGACAAGAATGCATCTAAATTTACTTTTTAAATTTTCATTGCAGTTATATGAAATTATGGTGCATCTGCATTGTTTCATTAAATACAAAGACAGCATCTGCTTTGAACACAGCAGGAAGAAAGCATTGCTGGCTAGACCAACTCTAAAAAACTGAAAGTGGCTTTTGAAGCCTGTTCTTGCCTTTGAGGTAGCCATATGCATTCCAAAATGCAGGTTATTGTCTGATAAGCAATTACAAGGTTTTGATTTATTCATTTTCACAAGGGAGAAGATTTGAATACAAATATAAATATTGCCAAAGCAGACTGCATAAATGGCAGACTTCTTATGTAACTCTAGATATGTGTCATAGACAAGCAGTTATAGAAATTCAGCAAGTTTCCTTCATTAAGTACAGATTAATTCTAGCTGATCTCTAGCTTCAGCTGCTTCAGGTCCAACTAAAATGAGTCTGCAAAAATGTGTATTTTCTCATGTCAGTTTGAAAGATTCTGAACCATTGATCAAACAACTTTGGAAGATTCTTGAAACATGCAGTAAAGGGAAAACAATCACGTGTATTTCTTGAGCATAAATTGGCAAGAGGGAAAGGTCATTCTATTGACAGGCTGCAAACAAAGGGCACTTTTTTCTGGCAGCTGCAAACAAAAGTCACCATTCCCTCAGAAGTATAATATTTGAGAGCTTGAAATGTATTTTCACAGCAGGCAAAAGTCAAGAAGTGGCTTAACCTGTCCAGTACACGTAAGATGTCCCCTGTGCCTACTGTCCCCACTCTTCCTGCCTTGACATCTCCCACAAGAACGGTGCAGCACCTGCTAAGTAAAATTCAGAGAGGGAAAACACCAAATTGGGCAGCTGAATACCTTTAATCTGTTGGCTTCTGCTGTCTAACTGCTATGGTAACCAACCACATAAGGTAAGAATTGGAGCCTACTAACAAAATTGTCAATGTTAGTATTCTGAAATAATGGTATTTACAAATAAGACATAGTTTTGAGAAATGGAGCTAATAACACATTTTACAGCTATTGTTTTAGGCTAAAGCACTGATGAATGCAACACTATATCCATTGGCATTTAGGCTATTTTCCTTACAGACACACGCATGAAAAAAATTTATGACATCTTAAAATCTGCTCAAGACAAACAACATATTTGTTTTATAGTGAGAAAGGGTTTGGTGCCTATAATTTGTGTATCATAGACATATAATGCTGGCTGACGTCTTTAGGGTTCTTATTAGGCTTGGCAATGGCCTATGGTGAGATTGTGCCTACATTTACTGAGATCACCTTGGCTTTTACATTGCATAAGTTAAAAACAGACTTAATATTTTCTATGCAGTAGCATTAAAAAATAATTATTGGGAAGGCTTGGCTTCTGCTCTTGTAGAGGTAAATTTAAGCATGTCTGCATTCTTTCCAGTAAGTGGAACAGACACTCAAACTTTCAGTTTTTGCAACAGCCTAATACTAACACTTCTTTTCTAGGTTCAGATTTTGGTCTTGCATTTAATGTGTAATTCTTCTCTATTCTGCTGCATAACACGGGGCATCACTTCAACTGTGCTCTCTGCTTTTAGTCAGCTATATCACATCAATTTTCATACAATAAACATTTTATTTCTTAGTTTTGTCACAGATCCAACAAGACAATGGGAAAGTGATCCAGATTCTATATTGCCAATAATCAAAACACTTATTCCATCTTCCTTATGTACTGTGTGACTACAACAGTGTAATTAGAGGCAAAACAACTATTTCTAATATGCTTAGGGTGCCAAAGGGGTGGTCCATTATTATGATACATGAGTCAGTAAAACACCAGTCTTGATTTTCACATCTCAGAAGTAGTATGCTTTGCTGCCAATTAGAAAAATCTTTTTTATCTATAAACTTGGCATATATTAGCAAAAAAGCACAGTCAATAAACATGGAATTCTAATTTTCAGAACAGAATCAACAAACTTGAAAACAAGCCTAACAAATGCAATACTTAAAAAATGTCTTTTATCACATGAATATTAAGAGGCACCAGTTTTGTAAAGTTCACATTGTCTGTTTAAGTGCATCCTCCTAATATTTCATGTAAGGAAAGGAAGTTTCCTTATGCAAACAAGTTTTTTTTTGATATTATTCTCACCTGCACATACTGTGAAGTACAATTTACAGTGCAGACACTGCGACGATTACTACGCTGGTCTCTTGGTATATTTAGGCAAGTAAAAGATATACACACAAAATTTGGGAGGCTGAACAGCCTCAAAATTAACTAGTTTCCTTACCAGATGCAAGACCAAACAGAGGAAACTCTAAAGACTAAGTCATCTTTTCATATTATGAGAAAGTTGGCTGTAAAATTGGTCCTACCCATAAGACTCCTGAGATTCTTTCACTGGGCAGGTTATTAAAGACCCAGTCCAACTTAAAGTTAATACATCATTTGTCACACAGAGAACTTCTATTAAAAATTTCAGACCTACATCATTATGCACCATCTCACCATCATTAAGTATGTTCTTCATGGCTGACTAAAGTTAGCAGAGACACTAATAATCAGAGAGATATTACTGCTGAGAATTGTTAATGCCTCCTTTCATAAGGACAAGCTGCTGACCATGCTGAAGCATGCAATGGTTATATCTTCTTTCCAGCTATCTTTGGATACCAACAGATTCACAAATTATTGTCCTGCCTGGCACCTGTTCCTTTTAGTGAGCTATCTGAAATGGTGTTAGGTGGCTAAGTATAGACCCATACAGAGCCTTCATTTTATTTTATCTTAATCAGACTGTACAGACTAACAGAATATTAAGCTTGATGGAAGGTCTCCTCCCAGCAAGAATCAGAAATAATTGTCCTGATTTTTTAGGTCTTCTCACCATCGACCATAATGTACTTCTGGCCTATACAGATGTATTTCAGGGATTTCACTTTGGTAGGGGATTCCAGACTGCTAGAGAATTGATTTGTTCCTTGAACCCTTTCCAGAAGAACTGACTGTACTCTCTTGTGACCCTTCTCTTGTTTGGTGAGTTATACAAAAACCTCAAGGGGATTCCTACTTTCATAGTTTATCATCTCCAATGCTCTTTCATTAAACGCAAATTCAGATTTTCTCATTCCTTTGCCAGATCTGACAGCAAGGGACGGCTCAATCCAGGAGTGAACTTTGTTGGTAGAAAGGCATTTGGGGGAGCAGATAGAAGTTTTCGTGCCCAGTTCTTTGACAGTGTTATTAGCTTTTACCTCCGCACTGAGTTTTACTTGCAGGGTAAGAGAGGAGTTGCTTTTACGATGTTGATGTTGAGTACGACTGAAGCCCTGGGCAGCCTGCAACAACGGCAGGGCTCCCCAGCACAACTCCCAGTGAATTGTTCAGAGCTAGCTGCAGACTTAAGTCAACACGTGTATCAAACACCAAGCTTTCTATGTCTCTAATTAGGACTTTTATAGAGTTTCTGCCACTCTAGTATCTGAGCAATTATGGATTTACTCCTGCTTCATATCAATCTTGAATTCAGCCACATCCAGTGGCAGGAATTTCTCACTTGAGTCATCCTACCATTGGGATGCGCTGCCCTTGAAGGCCTGAATCTCATACCCTCCAGGGCATGTTGCCCTGATTTTTCAGATTAATATTTGATTCACTCTTTTCCTTCTGGTTTTGATTTTTAATCTCCACAAGAAAAACATTCACCAAACCCAATGCTAAAAAATTACATTTTAAAAACAAATATACATATAGATACATATGTATATAATGCTAGTATTTCCATACTTAGAAACAAATAATTCAAGGGTGAATTTCATTGCAATGTTTTGGGGTAAAAAAGCATTGTGATAATACGAAAACTTACAAGTGAAATAACCAGTCCAGTGTTCACCCTCAAAGCTCAACACAGCTGAAAACTAGACACACAGTATTAAAATTATGTATGTGAAAGGTCATGCTAAGTCTATAATACAGTAAAGAATCTTTAAAGAACTGTATGTACATGCAGTGTCGTTTTAAAAGGCTTCTCGAGTTAGAAGTGCACATCCTGCGTAACTCCCTCAATCCTGAAACACTGCACACATTTCACAGAAGAAGCAGTTTCTTTGTACGCAGTGAAAATTTCCTACAGGTATCCAGGCATATGTGCTGCTTGAATTTCAAGTGTCTTCCAGGATTCTTGTCCAAATATTAATAAGTTTTTAAATGTCAGATACTGTGTTTGCCAAATATATATAAAGTTTAACATGGTTTCTCAAATGCATACAAACAATACAGGGAATTTTTCTTATTTATATTATTATGAAGTGGTGAATCTTCCCATTAACATTGTTTAGAGGGTGGGAAATGCTTGTTCCAGGATATGAAGGTAAATTTCAGAATTCAGAGAACAATTTCAGGAACAGAAAGACTCCTGCATAGAGGTTCAGTCACTGTTAATGATAAAGAAAGTGAGATACTTATAAATATTGTAAGCAGAAAGAAACTCAGTCATAAGTAAAAAGCTATCACAAAAGAAACAAATGCTGCCTTAGTTGGGAGGAGAACAGCAGTTTACCAATGGAATTAAATCAGTGGTCCATATAATCCTGTTTCTGACAGCAGACAATACTTGATAGTTACAGGAAGTTACAGAAAACTCCAAAATGAAGAAATACAAGTGATCTCTCTGTAGAGGAAATTCCTTCCTTACTTCAGCTAAATTCTGATTAATTTAGTAATGAATGTCTATATGCAATATTTTTCAAAGCTGTCAGCTAATTATCAGTGGATGTTCTTATTAAAAATCCAAATATCTTCTTTTAAAATCTTTCAAAGCTTTTGGCTGACTAATTTTTTGCATTAAATTGCAACACTTCATTTTGTGTATTATAAGAGATACTTCCTGTTGTCAATTTTTAATTTGTTAACTCGTAGTTAAGTATTTGTCATTTTTTTCTTGGATGACCCAGTATAAAGTAGGCTCATCCCCTTCTCATAACCCCTCATAACCCTCTCTTTTTCACTATTATTTGTATATAACTGAAGCTTCTTTAAGTCATCTCTTTCCTGAATGACGTAGGCCTACTCTCTAATATCGTTACAGTTTTCCTAAACAGGTTGGACTCTCCTTACTTATTTTCATTTTACTTTAATATTTAGAATGACAAAATATAGTCTCAATTTAATATGTCACTAGTTTCTTTTTAGAAATATATCTATTGATTGTGCACAGCAACAATTTATTTGTTTGCTCTTACCAAGCACAGGTTCTCCTTGAGCTTTCTACAGGCATGATGCTGGTAATTTAAAATGTGAAAATAAATATTCATATTTATATTTGAAATTTCCTCACTGTATATATATTTACCAGCATTTTATTTTGCTGGTCATATGGCTCTTCTTACCTTTGTGAAATCTTCTGACTAGTTCTCTCACCTAGATGTCACCAACTGTCTTTTCCAGATCATTAATAAATATATATCAATACATACATTAAGCATATCTTGGAATATTGTGTTAGCATTATTATTGTTTTTAATTTATTACTTATATCTGTTTCTTTTTACTTTCATTTTTTGTCTTTTATGCAGGTCTAGTCAACGACTTTTTTTTTTTTACATAACAGCTGTTCAGATGGACATCATTAAAGACTAAATAAGACAAACCAAGTCTTCCTTTATCTATAGTTCCTTTGACAATCCTTGTTTCACTAAAATATTCAAAATAGTAAAGCTGGTTTTTTAATTGTGCTTTTATTGGCTTTATTTGGGTTTTTTTCTCTGTTAAAGGTAAATGCATCTCCACCTTGAAGCTGTTCTCAGCATCCCTGATAATGTCAAGAAAGCAAATAGTCTTAGAGAAACCTCAGACACTTAAAATAATTCTTATGTGAACAAAGACACTTCAGAAAAGAAGCAGTGCTCTTCTTTCCTTTCAAAACAATCTCCTGTGATGTTTGAGACTTCTGTGTATAAGGTATATGTCGTGGTTTAACCCCAGCCAGCAACTAAGCACCATGCAGCCGCTCACTCACTCCCCTCCCCACCCAGTGGGATGGGGGAGAAAATCGGGAAAAGAAGTAAAACTCGTGGGTTGAGATAAGAACGGTTTAATAGAACAGGAAAGAAGAAACTAATAATGATAATGATAACACTAATAAAATGACAACAGTAATAATAAAAGGATTGGAATATACAAGTGATGCACAGTGTAATTGCTCACCACCCACTGATCGACACCCAGTTAGTCCCCGAGCAGCGATCCCCTCCGCCCCCACTCCCCCCAGTTTATATACTTGTATTGGGTTTGCATGGCAAGGTTTTGGTAGCGGAGGGGGTTACAGGGTTGGCTTCAGTGAGAAGCTGCTGGAAGCTTCCCCTGTGTCTGACAGAGCCAATGGCAGCCGGCTCTAAGATGGACCCACCGCCAGCCGAGGCCGAGCCCATCAGTGATAGTGGTAGCGCCTCTGGGAGAACATTTTTAAGAAGGGGAAAAAGTTGCAGGACACACAGAAATGGCAGCCGGAGAGAAGAGTGAGAACATGGAAGAGAAACAACCCTGCAGACACCAAGGTCAGTGAAGAAGGAGGGGGAGGAGGTGCTCCAGGCGCGGGAGCAGAGATTCCCCTGCAGCCCGTGGTGAAGACCATGGTGAGGCAGGCTGTCCCCCTGCAGTCCATGGAGGTCCACGGTGGAGCAGATATCCACCTGCAGCCCGGGGAGGACGCCACACCGGAGCAGGGGGATGCCCAAAGGAGGCTGTGACCCTGTGGGAAGCCCGTGCTGGAGCAGGCTCCTGGCAGGACCTGTGGACCCGTGGAGAGAGGAGCCCACAGAGCAGGTTTTCTGGCAGGACTTGTGACCCCGTGGGGGACCCACGCTGAAGGACTGCACGCCGTGGAAAGGACCCATGCTGGAGCAGTTCGTGAAGAACTGCAGCCCATGGGAAGGACCCACGTTGGAGAAGTTGGTGGAGGACTGTCTCCCATGGGAGGGACCCCACGCTGGAGCAGGGGAAGAGTGTGATGAGTCCTCCCCCTGAGGAGGATGAAGCGGCAGAAATAACATGTGATGAACTGACCGTAAACCCCATTCCCTGTCCCCCTGTGCCGCTGGGGGGGGTAGGTAGAGAATCCGGGAGTGAAGTTGTGCCCGGGAAGAAGGGAGGGGTGGAGGGAAGGTGTTCTGAGATTTGGGTTTATTTCTCATTGCCCTAGTCTGGTTGATTGGTAATAAATTGAGTTAATTTTCCTCAAGCTGAGTCTGTTTTGCCTGTGA
This sequence comes from Harpia harpyja, assembly GCF_026419915.1. Taxonomy (NCBI): domain Eukaryota; kingdom Metazoa; phylum Chordata; class Aves; order Accipitriformes; family Accipitridae; genus Harpia; species Harpia harpyja. Next base: position 73,691,894 of record NC_068943.1, on the reverse strand, counting down.
TGGTAATTGGTGAGTGATCTCTCCCGTCCTTATCTTGACCCACAAGCCTTTTGTTATATTTTCTCTCCCCTGTCCAGCTGGGGAGGGGCAGTGATAGAACAGCTTTGGTGGGCACCTGGCGTCCAGCCAGGGTCAACCCACCACAATAATAGATGTGACGTCCCATGGTATGGAATACCCCATTGGCCAGTTTGGGTCAGCTGCCCTGGCTGTGTCCCCTCCCAACTTCTTGTGTCCCTCCAGCTTTCTCACTGGCTGGGCATGAGAAGCTAAAAAATCCTTGACTTTAGACTAAACATTACTTAGCAACAACTGAAAACATCAGTGTTATTAACATTCTTCTCATACCTAACTCAAAAACATAATACTGTACCACCTACTAGGAAGACAATTAACTCTTTCCCAGCTGAAACCAGGACAGTATATCAATTGAGTTACATTATTTTAATTTCTATTATGATTTTTGGTTTTGTTTTTTTTTTCTACATTGTTTACTATGTGGTGGGAAGGAAAAGAAGTTCATATCCTATGAGAAAAGTGGTAAATTATATATGATAAGAGACACAAACCCCATTTTTTCCCCCTTTTTAAGTGTAACTTAGATTGCATGAAAGGAATAGGACTTTCTGAGAGGCTTACTCAGCCTTTTAAATTGATTTCAGAAACTTTACGTATATGCATGTAGGGCAGCATGGAAGAAAAGAGGAGACCCTCCCAACCAAATAGTAAAAGTTAGGAATATGAGTATCAGAAATTAATTTAGGTATGTAAGGAGGAACAGGGTCTTACAGAACTTGAAAACGCTGACAGAATGGTTGAAGTTGAGATAATAGCAGATGAAGAGTAAGTAGGGGTAAAAAGAAAGAATGATATATTGGTAAGTGATGGGCAAGGATGGTAACTTGTGTTGCTGTGTTTCGTGGAAAAAAATGTGTGAAAAGATGTTTTTAAAGACGCCAGAGAGATGTTGCATTAGCTGTTATGGGATGAGGACCCCAGAAATGAACACACCCTTGAGGAGAAGAAATCTTTGTGACACTAAGAAAGAAGATGAAGTAACACTGGAGCTCGTATGGCTGTGGAGAGGGAGCAGGGGACAATTCAAATACACTACTTTTAGTGCTGGTAGTGTGAGCTCACACTGTGAGCTGTGTCCAATGTGTGAATAACATAATGTTCTGGGAGGAAGACCAAGGGGTCTGATTCTCTGTGTGTTAACTGGAGGCAAACAAGGGGATACCCAAGACATAGTTAAGATATGGATCATGTCTTTGGTGAAGGGTGACAGTCTTACAGATCAGCATCAAGAGACAGTAGCTATAACTGTGATGAGATAGCTCACAGGAAACGTTAAGTTCAAAGTTCCTTCAGAATGCACCAGAATAAGGTATGAAGGACAACGAACCAAATGGGGAGGTAGCCAGGATGGAGAAAAGCCAAGAGTACATAACATCTGACACTGCTCCTGATGATTATCTGACATCTGGTGGTATAGCAAGCAAATATTTTAATATCTTTTGTTACCCTGTTACTGGAAAATTCTCAAATTTTATGCAAATCTACACAATAAATTATCTCAGTAAATCTTTTCTGGTTCAAACATTTTCATAAAACTGAAAGTAATTCTTAAATACTTTTCCCTTGGATTTCCGATACCTTTACATTAGAGCAATAAAAGGAACAGTTGAGGGGCATGAGTGTTGAGTAAAACAAGTCTAAGAGGAAAATGCATAAAAATATGGGGGCGGGGGGGGTTTACACTGTCCTTCACGTAGTTCTCACTCATGTAACATTGCGACAGTTGAGGTCACCTGAAGCACTCATAATCACAATTCCACATTCAACCAGGCAGGAGCTGAAGTAAGAGACCTCCACCAAAGGATCTTCAATCTTGGGATGTGTTTCTCTGTTAATCCACTGGAGCTGGAAGTCACTGACCTCCGGGTCACACTATTTTTTACCCACTTGCATACTTTGTATTATATAAAAGAAATGTCTGGCTTGGTCTCACTGGGGAGGTTGTGATACCTTAACACTGTTTCACGTTGTATGCTTATTTCACAAACACTACACAATGCACATAATTACTTCAGAAATTAAATACTAGGCAGTGGTAGATTATGATCTTTTTCAAAAAGTATGAAAAGCAAAGCAGAATCATGCTTTTCCCTATTTATGCTCTTCCTTTAATTTGTTTAATTTTGGTATTTTCCAGCATGAAAATACATGAGCACATTTTGCTCCTATTAAATTTTAGAATGCTTTACTGCTACTGGGCCTTAGTTTCACTGGTTGAACTATCCTACTGTTTTTGAGTAGCAAGAGCTCTGTGGGGAAATTTTGTTTAAAAAACATTCCTGTTTTTTAACTATTTACTTATTCTATTGATGTTCTTAGAATAAATATTTCTCTCTGCTTTCACCTTTATGAAAGCTTTTTCTTTATTGTTTAAATAAAGTTTTATTTTTTCACTAAATTTAATTTACAGTTTTGATGAAATATGGATTGTCACAAACATTATCATTTTCTGCTTGAAGTGTAAGGCACATTTCTTTGATCATACTCTCTCTTGCATAAAAATACAGCAGCACGTATGTGCAACCAACTCTCCACCTCAAAGAAAACTACCAAAGGGAAACATTATACTGCTCACATAATTCTTCTTAGAGACTGAGAGAAAACAAGCTGCGTATGACAGATGAGAGTTATAATGCTGAACTGATGTTCACTCAACAGCTACAGCGGTGATAGTGGTAGTAAGACCCTATGCAGAACAGAATAGGGAGGCAAGGTAAACTTCTTATTTCACTTAATCGTTTGCTTAGCTCAAAGATACCAAGCTTTCAAAAGATGTGAGGAAGAAAGCATTATTCTTCAGCATTATGTGAACTGCTTTATGTACATGGTTTTGGGGGGCAATGTTTGTTAATATTTATATGTTGCATTTTGGAAGAGGTGAAGTTTTATCATAGTATAACTCTAATATGCTTTTTTTCTGGGAAGATACCTTTTCAACACATCTGTCCACACCTGAAGGCTCCAAAGTCACAGGCATCATGAATCCAGCTTTACCAAATTTATGCTTAAATGAGAGTAATTCCTTGAAAATACTATTCAATGGCCTAAATTCTTGGATCTAAAAACCTGAGTTTAGTGCAGGATCAGGAGATAGACAAAGGTATATCAAAGCACCTAACAAAAGATAGAGCAGCCTCTTAACTCTCCTGAGTATGTGGTGGCTTCTAGTATGTGGTGGCTCTAGGGGATTCCTGAAATACAGTGTATTTATGAGTGCCTCCAAACCTGAATGGAGTAGCCAGAGGGAAGTCCGTAGACATGGATATAGCATCTAATATATGGATAATTCCTAAATACCTGGTTTGGAATTGAGGAACATGTAAGTGATGGAAATGTAAGCAACCTGATGTCTAGCCTAGCCTAGCCATTGGTAATCCCTGATGGATCTGCTCAATTTCAAGGGAACAAACTATACTAAAAGCTAGTGCTAGGGACCATACACTATTTCTGATTAGAGTGTGGACAACAGAACAAGAACAGCAAAACGGATTTTGCAAATCTTTCATAATCACTGCCTAAAATGCAACAGTTCTTTAATTTTAAGATACACACAGATAGTTCTCCAAATCCATGTTAGGCTTACAGTGCATAATAAATAGCAAATAAAAGCAAGCTGCTTATTTGCAGTTATTTGTGATGACAAATTACAAGTCCTGTTTTCTTTCATGGCCACCTGTGAAGTCACTATGTAGTGTTGGAAATAAACAGGAGAACTCTATTTTGTGGCAAAACCCATGCAGTCAAATGAAAATACGCAACAAGTGAGACAGACAGTGTGAGTGACACAGATCAGAGAAGCCCAGGTTTTTGATTATTCTTAAATCAGCTCTCACAAAAAGGATGGACTCTCTTGCTTGGGAGTTCGAAGACTGAGAGTGAGAAGATCTTTCCATTTACTTCCGTAATAGGAAGTAAGTGACATTGCACAATATAAATCTTATTTTCATATTAAGTGAAACAAAATAAACAGCTTTAATAGTATCATTCATATTACATAACTATTACCAGATTTTCCAATTTTAAATTTGAGAATGGAGCAACTTTATACTATTTTTCCCCCCAAAATCATTCTAGAAATATGAATGCACGTCCACACTCAATATATGTCAAGAGAATAACTCAAAACTGATATAAGGATTATTTATGAGATGCATTTTTCTCTTTAAAAAATTTTGAATTGCTGAACTTCTAGACAAAAATTATCATGACATAGAAAAATATTTCCGTGGGACATAAATTAAGACTGCCCTTCAGATATGAACTGCTACTTTAGATGTCAGCATGAAAATGTCAGGGCCCCAGGGGCACCGCCAGCCCCGACTGTCCCTGGCCGGCCCCCCGGGGCTCCCCCACGGCCCAGGACCCCACGTCAGCCCCCGGGGCCGTCAGCCCCTGCCCCAGCGATGCCGCAGCAGGGCCGGTCTCCAGCTCCCCACAGCCCTGCCCGGCCATGGGCCCACATCCCAGCCCAGCCTCAGCCTGTCCCCAGGGAGGTTCCTGGCGCCCAGGGCTGGGGCTGCCCTGGGGCCTGCCGGCGGCCTGCTCCTGGCTGGGGTGGCCGCACGGGCCCTGGCTGCCAGGGCCTGTCCCGATGGACCCCCACAGGCAGCCCCTGATGGATGACACAGGGACCACTGGCCCTCACGGTACCCTGACAGGATGTGTATCAAACCACCTTTACGGCCCAGAGTTAGTGCAGTTTAGTATTTATTAGTTAGGCTGGAGTGCTTTTCAAAAGCTTAGCCACCATTTTTGCCTTGAAAACTTCACACTGTAACTAAGGGCTGCTCAGTCTCCGGAAGAGCAGCAGCTTGGTGCTGAGGGAGAGGGCAGAGGGAGTGTGGCTGGCTGGGGAACGAGAAGAGGAAAACAAATCTCCTCAACCTGGCAGGGAGGCAGAGCTGTGGGTACCCTCAAGCTGTCCCTGCAGCCTCCACTGTACCTCTGGACACGCCTCAACATTGTTACAGGAAAGCTATTTGCTTTATGGGCAAGAGGAAAAATGCAAATTGAATGAAAATTAAACAGCTTCCACTGCAGACTGTAATTTAGGCATAGCTGTATGAAGTACTACAAATCGTATCAGATACTGATACGTTTTGCATGGCTAAACCAGCATGGCTTTACTTGTGTGTGTGTCTCAATTTCCAATTGCTAAAATGAAGATAATCTCTTTTTTCCCATTAACCTGTCTGTCTTGCCTAAAGAGGTGGGCCTCTGTGCCAATAGTCTTTCTCCCACTGCTTCTCAGAAACCATCTTTTTGGCCTGACCATCTACATGGTAATGCACTATAAAATATAGGTATAGTTAATAAATGTTGGCTATTCGTTAGCGTAGTGACCAGCCCTAACTGGGGTGCTATAGCAGAAGGGATGGTGACTCACAGGGAGATTTGAAGGAGCAGATATTAATGACTCCTTACACACCTTGCCTAAAGTAAAGCTCAAAACCATGATAATACATCAAGTTGCTGAACCTAATCCCAGCAATAAGTCTAAATTGTGGTCAGGACAATGCCATGCACTACAGTGCTTGCTGAGCTGATCTAATTAAAGCTTACAATTTCCTCTAGCCTTTAATTCAATCAGTTACTACATGCCAAAGTTCAATTGCCTTAATTAGGGTTAGATTAAGTCACCAACTGGACCTAAAGCCTATTCAAGAAGCTCACTTACTAGTGTCTTGGGACAGAATCTAAAAAAATGTAAAGAATGGGAGAAATGAGAATTGTCAGGCTTTTTGACTTTAATAAATTGGAACCTGTCCTGCATAGTCTAGGCTTCTCCTACTCATTTGCCTTGTTACTTATTTACTTTGTCTGAAACAATTATTTGCCTTGTTAATTTCAAATTATTACATTCTTCTTAAATTGCAGGGCACTAGCATTTTCTTTGGAAAGTCCCAGCTGTCCTTGCATTTCACCTCCTGTTTCACTCATTGGGAGGGAGGGGGGAAGGTGTGGAAAGAGGTTCTGTTTGCCATGCTTGGAATGAAGTTAAAACCATACAGACTCTTGTTTTTATGGAAAATCTTTTAATTGTCTTGAAATCTGAAATTTTCTCACACAACTGAGCTAATCAGAAAATTTAAATATGTATCTGGTATTATTATTTCTGAACTGGTGTTACAAGAAGGGTTTACATTCACAGAAAAATGGTAACACAGAATGAAATAAATGTACTAAAGAAAAAAAAGCCTAAAATTAAATGAAGCATAGATGCGTTTTGGATCTTCTAGCTTCAACATCATTAAAGGGATTGTCTGCTTGCTTGCTTGCTTGCTTGCATGCTTAGCCTTGCAGTTTATGTAGTTCACTGCTCTTAAAGTAAGAAGAAAAAATATCAGTGAAATAGTAGCCATTTTTAACAAAGGCCTAATGTTTCTTTAGTTTAAATGAGTACTTGTCTAAATTGTTGAACTACTGTACAACAGGAATCCCCTTCCAGCTAATGCATTGTAATTACAGTGACAGTAATAAAATACATGAGCTTATTTTTTCTTGTAGTGGGCAGTCACTTAAAATGACTCATTGATGAAAGATCCTGTCTGAAAGGCTACACTTCGTACAAAATACTGTACATAAACAGATCACTATATTTGAAAGACATTTTTTAAATTGCAGCACTACAAATCTAAGAATGGATAAATTAGTTTTGTCCATCATATTTTAGCTTTAATTCATTTAGTCCAAGAAAATCCTTCTTCACTTGGCAGACACTCATACTTTATCTTAATTTGGCTATTTTATAATGCTTGTGTTGATTTCACTTGTAATATTTTGCTGCCTTTTAATGGAGACAGATTGTATTTCATATTTACTTCACTCTGTTATGCAGGTCTTAAAGTGGCACTGTAATAGGAAGCACTTGTATTATGCTTGACCTAATACCATAAAATGTGTGTGATAAATACATATGAAACTATATTCATTATTCAGTAAAGTATCAGCCTGTATTTTTCTAGATGGATAAAAGCCTTACCTTGTTTAAAACCTGTTCTGACTGTACTAGCATTGTATGTCTGAGGTTTTAATCCTGGCTTAGGCCTACTATTAATGTAAAAGTGAGAAAACAGAAGTACGGCACATGGGATGTGAAATTGTAATTTTATTTTGTAGTAACACAAAAACCAGACGTTACAGAATCTCCATGTTTAGAGATATGCAAAATTTAGACATGACCCTGAGCAACATGATCTGACTTTGAAGTTGGATCCAGTTAATGACTGAGTGGACCATTGGACCCCATGACCACCAGAGATCCCTTCTCACCTCAGTTATTCTGTGCTTATATGATTCTGCATTAATATGTTTCAAGTATCCATTATAATAGATCAAATTGCAGAAGCAAGACAATATAAGGCAAGTGATGATGCAAGTTTTGTACTGTTGACAAGTATGTCATACTATCAGTTGAGTAAATCATGTCTTCTCCCGATGTAGCTTAAGCTTATACATAGTGTTAAGAAGGTGCATGATTGCATTGAAGGAAACATAAGGTTAATTACATGTTGAAGTGATGGCATAGATCAGGTTACAATCAGAAATTCCTTAGTATCATTATTTGTAATTTTGCTTTGGCATCTAATGAACAACTACAACATATTAAGTGAACTTAAGTGTTGAATGTACATATTACATGCTCCTCCTGTAAATCGTTACAATCCACTAGCAGTATCTGAGTAATGATTTTCTTATAAATATATGGAGACTGAAAACCCCCAAACACTTCCGTTCAAGTGAGAGATAAACATTATGACATTAATTCATACACAGGAAAGTATCCATAAAAATATAATTAGTTAGGAATAGAAGAAACTGATGAAGGATCAGCACCACAGTATAACAGACGTGGATTTTAGGAGCCTAAGCACAACACTGCACTTCAAAACTGCTCATTCTGTGGCTGCCTAGCCCCAGTGGTGCTTATTTGTGACAAGAAAATGAGAATTTTAATTCAGACACCCCACTTTCCACCTAATGAGTAGACACAATCCAGAGGAAAATGTCACAGAAGGAAAACCTATCCTCTACTTTACTTACTGATTTTTTTCCAAAAATAAAGTAGGTGACAGAAGGAGATCATCTCTGCAGCTTACAGAGTATCTGCTTGGAAGGGAGGCATCCTGAATTGTGAACCCTGCTCCCAGGACTGTTTATGCACTATACCCTAGAAAATCATGAACAAAAAAGAAGAAATACTCTGCCACCAAAACTGCCTGTTTTGATTGCACAAGAGATTAATTAGAAGGGTACACGGCAACAAGGGTACAATAGGAAGCTGTTGTAACTAAAAGCGTGAAGCAGGAGAGTAGAGTAGATGCTAGGGTTGAAATACCACTATTCTTAACACAGAGCTGGCCGAGGCTCAAGTAAAATGTGATATAGAAAGCAGAAGAAATCAACAGACTGCATGAACAAAAGAGAACTGTGCATATTTAGTACAACCTAAGAACAAAATTAATTAAATGCCTGCACTGGCCACAGAAGATTTGGATAAGCAGAAAAATAAATTACTCCTTCAGACAGTGATAAAAGGAAAGGATTGGCTGGAGCCAAATCAGCCAGGCTATGCTGCTAGGATGACCTAACCTTAGGTACTGAAGACACAGCTGAAAATAATGAAAGTAAATTTGAAAACAAAAAAATGTAGTGTTAACATCCTCCTTAAATATTTCTTTAGTGTTATTTATTTTTTATTTAAAGAGCCTTTATCTCATGGCAAAAGACAGACGGATGCTTAAGTACATTTTTTGAAAGGACTGTGTATCAGTGAATATGAGAATAATATGTAAATAGGTCAATAGATAATAAGCAATAAACATATTTTCATTAGATACAGTAAATTTTTGTGTATAGTTTGATAGCTGACACTGCCTTTGTCTGGTCCAAGATGAGAGTGGTGGGACAAAGGTGCAAATAAGCATGTGAGTTACTAAGGAGGACAGTGCACAACCTCCTTCATAAGTCTCACGTTTCCATCGCATAGTGCTGCTGTCATCCATTCCTTTTGCCTTATGTACTCTCCCTTGCTAGGGCATTGTAGCTATTCACCTCATCACGTACCACTGGTAGCAGCCAGCATTCAGAGACCAACAGTGGTCAACTGGTAACAATTCCTTAAATTCTTCCTAAGACAACCATGCCTCTTTCTTTTGCCATGCTCTAGCTCAACACACAACAGCTACGTGGGCACTTGTATATTATTATCTGTACTAGTTGAGTAGATCAATGCCACAGAGCCCTTCCAGTTCATACTTCAACAACCAACGTATGCACTTGTCATTATGCTTGCCGACCTGAGATGAATGTGCAGGAATCTTGGTGCAGTCTCTGCAGCAGTAGGATGTGCCCTCTCTCTGCCATGCACGTCCATACAGCCTAATGGCATCCATACATTGGGTGTTAGTCACGCTGTTCCATAGGCCTTTAATAAAAGATGCCCATGATCTGTGAGCCTGCCAAAGACCACACAGGCTTCCAGATGCAGGAACTCATCATATCAGTACAGGCCTGGTCAATCAGGATGTTTCTGAAATGGGTGAATTTACAAACAGTAGACAGTTCATCTCCAGTTGAGGTTATGGCAAGTACTAGCATCGCTTTTTTCCAGGAGCTGACCAGCTAATTGACACATGCTCTTCATTTCCTTCTTGTTTACGGCTTATTCAAATTAAGCTGCAGAAATATCAAAAAGTTCACCTATAGCTGGAAGCCCTCCTTAGGATTTGTCACCAATGCAGATTATTGGGGAAAAAAAAAAATCACAGATGTTTGTTTGGCAACAGCTCTTAGTCTAGAAAGCTTGAGCAGTTTCCCAGCAGCCAGGAAAGATTCCAAAACTCACTTGGAGCTGTGGCTACACAGCCCTGTCCAATACATTTGAGTAGAACAACCTGAATAGGATTAGTTCAGAAATGTTTCCCAGCTTCTTTCTATTTATGGCAAGGAAATGTTTGGCTAGGGCTCAGTCAATCCTGACTCTGCAGTGTGAGTGACTAAGCACCATTAAGAAGTTCTCAGGAAAGCTAAGCATCTTAGTCTTCAGAGCCTGGATTGACTGACTGTCAAAACCTTTAGTGCAGTTAGAGGCCAAGCAGAGATCTTGAGGTCACTTCTGATGGTCCTTTTCTCATCCGTGCTGCATAGTACAATAATTATTATGGTGTGCAAATCACCTGGACTACACTGCCTTCTCTGGATACAACCGGTAACACTTTTGGGGCTTACATACAAAATAAGGACAAACACCGTGAGTGGACCTGTCACTTCACTACCTACCCACTGCTCTGGTATTGTTCCACCAAATCTTAGCATACATTATAACTGGATGGGCTTTTACTCATTCTGGCTCGTGCAGGGCTACCATAATTCTCTTTCTTCTTCACGCCAACACTGGTGGTACACTACCCCACAAAAAAAAAGAAGAAAAAAGAAAAGCCCATAAACACAGTGATGGCTGCACTCTGCAGTTATCTGTAAAGTTACTGTGATTATTTTGAGGCAGAAGACCCAAGAAGTCTGACCTGCACCAACTAAAGGTCTGTAGGAACACAGTGGTAGGGAGGCCAACACTACATGCCCCATTGCCTCAAATACCTGTTAGGAATAGTGGTTGCTTATGTGGTATCTGTAGAATACTGATCAAGAAATGAGCAGGTGATCCTCTCTCTCCTTTTCTAGGAGCAGTAAATAACAGGATCAGTAAGAGAAGGTGGGCAAAGAAGACCAAAGCCAAGTGGATTTATTTGGTGGCAGGCATTTGTGTGGCCAATGAAGATGCACAGCTGGGGCCAAGTGACTCATGAACATTTAACAGTGGCTCTGTCACAGCTGGACTCGGTCACAGGTGAGTGCAAAGATGTTGCAAACTAGTTGGGTCTGCTTGCTTCTTCCCCAGCTGTGCAAGACAGTCAGGCTTTGGACTGGAGTATAAAACACTGGCAAGAGATTTCAGACATCAGAGGCCAGAAGGTCTGAGTGGGCAACATGAAGTAAGGAGGTTAAGCAGAATTGGTCTCGTTTGTAAACAGGATGTGGTTATTGGGTAAGAGCTGGAGGCCCCAAAGAAGCTCTGAAATACAGCAGCTAAATCCTGAGAGATAATGGGGATGTTCACTGAACTACAAAATTAAATGGCCTACTGAAGTCCCAGTGAGAGGGAAGGTTGCCACTAATTTTTTAAAGGAAGAGTTGAAGTCCCAGAAAGCATTGATTTGTTGAATGGCATCAACTAGAAAGTGTGAGGGAAGAGAACTGCTGTTGTCTCAACCTCGTGTATATGATTTGCCTAAATGTTTGCAAGTATTGGTACAATGTTGCAATAATGAATGAGGTTGTCCCGGTGTTAGATGCTAAAGTAAACAGAAAATGAAATCCAATCTCTCCTCTAAAAACGTATAGTCCAGTTAAAGAATGGATTCAAGGGCCAAGTACATAGAAGATAAGAATAGGAAAGTGACTGTAGTATGCAAAAAGAGTGCTTTTAAAGTCCTTTAATTCTTCATCCAGTTTTGAGGTTTGGGTTTTTTTGTGTCTAATATTACTATAAATAATGAGGCTAGTTGTGCTATGAAAGTTATAACTAGAAGTGTTTGCAGGGCCTGGCCTAACATATACTGAGAACAGAACTCAAACGGACTATAACTTATATTCTTAGAGTTATACTTGTACACACCTTTACCTGTAACCATCTGTGTTTTCCATTTAGTCAAACATGGCCAAGTTCTACACATTTTCTTCCCAGTTTAGTGTGTTACAATAAGCATGTGTTAATAGATGGACAAATTAGACATTATTTCTGTAACTTATGAACTGTTAGCTAAAATATGTAATGGATAAAGACATACTGAACACGCAAACATTGCTCTCTTAAAATTAATTTTTATATCAAATATTTACTGATCCTTATTTAAGTTTACTTATTCCTAGGACTTTTGCCATCTCTGCAAGCATTCTTTCACATTTTACCACGATGATTTGAGGAAGTCTCCGACAGTCCTGGTAACACAGGGGAACAGCTATGCAAGTTCATGACTCAGTCACTTTGTAAGCATATGTAAACTGCCTTGGTTTATTTCAAATGCTTATACACCATATACCTGCTGGCAGCATGGCTGTAAATTGACGTGGGGTTACAGGTCTAAGAAGAGTTTGTGGCATTTTTAATTTTGAGGTTATGATGATGACTGCACCGTGAACTATTTTGCTGCATTCTGATTATGCTTGTCCCTCTGTGCACTATTATATTTACTGTGCTAATAAAGCATGGCTGGCTATCAGGCTGAAAACACCTCTTAAAGGGACTTTACTGTCTGCAGAGCCTTTTCCTGCTAAGGCATTCACACTGTAGCTAGGAGAGGCGAGCCAATGTCTTGAATCACATCTGTGCAAGTTTTCCCTCCAAAAGTGGCGATGGATCTTCCAGTTCATTTTAGTTGAAAAGAAAGCTCAGGAAAGAGTCACAAATAATAATTACCTTCAGCAATATAACGACGACTGAGACAAGAGCAATTACCTATTACCTGACCGCTGACTAGATAATCCAAAACTGCAATCCAGTAGGAAAAGAAAAATAAAAGCAGAACGCAGACTACTATACAACAGCGGTTAGCCGAAAGAAACGTTTAACTCTGTGCCACCTGCTTACATTAGTTTTGCTGCCGTGAGAACGAAGGGAAGCACCGCGGTAAGCCGAGCGGCTCGCCTTGCTGCGCGAGGGCTGGCGGTGGCTTCTTCGGACGGCGTTGGCCAGCTCCGCACTAGCCCTCGGTCCAGCCGCTTTGGGCTACGACCGGCTAACGCTCCCAGGCCGGGGCCGCACCGCCTGCGCGGCTCTCCCCGGAACGGTGCTTAGGGTGAGGGGTACGGGAGGATCACACCCCTCCGTTAACCGTTACTGCCGTTGGAAACGCTCCTCCACGCCTCGCCCCCCAGCCCCGCCGCCGCTCCCCCGGTCCCGCCGGGTGCCGCCACCACCTGTAATCTGCTCCCGCCTCGGCCTGGCCGGAGGCCAACCCAGCTCACGCCCGGCGCAGGGCTCTCGTCGCCGGGCCGGGCCGGACCCCGCTCACCCTCCCGCCACCGCGCCCCGCCCGCACCCCTCACACCGCGACGCGGCAGGGGGGGAGCGGACACCGCCACATCCGGGTGCCGGCTCTCTTAACGCGCATGCGCGGCCCCGCCGCCGCTGCGAGGCAGGGCGTCGCGGTAGTCACTGCCGCCACCGCTGCTCCTCCCCGGGGCGCTGCGCTTCCGCGTTGTCAGGCAAGGGGGAGCGACCGTGAGGCGGGGGAGGCGCCCTCCGCGGCGGCGGCGGCGGCGGCAGGAGGAGGAGGAGGAGGAGGAGGAGGAGGAGGATGGTTGTGGGGGCGGGCGGCGGCAGCAGCCGCTGGCAGCAGCCGGGAGAAGCCCCGCTGGTGACTGGCTGGCGGCACACGCAGCTCTGAGGAGGCGGAGGGTGCCTGAGCCGCGGGGCGGGCGCCTGCGAAGGGGGGAGAGACTGCGGCGGCGGGAGGGGACCGGCACACGCACGCACACACGCACGCAGAGACGGATGACAGCGGCGGCCGCGGCTGCCACGATGTGAGGCGGGCTGCGCGGGGGGAAGCGGGGGCTCCGCGGAGAGGAGAGGCAGCCCGCACACCCCCGGCGGCGGGAGGGGCGGCTGGGCTGGGCCGGGGCGGGGCCGGCCGGGCCCGGGGCGAGCCGTGCGCCCCGGCGGGCAGGGCGCGGGGCGCGGAGCGGCCGCGGGCGGTGAGTCTGGGACCGGCGGTGGCGGCGCTGGTGGGCTGACCGGCTCCTGTTTGCTTGGCTCCAGTCTCCCGTCTCCGAGCCCGCGGGCCCCGATGAGGAGCGCCCCTGCGCTGCCGGACTGACGCCTCGCCGCCCTCCCCGCGGACGAGGAGCGCTGCCCGGCGGCGGAGAGCGCGGCGCCCCTGATCGCGGGCCGCCCCTGCACCGCCCTCCCCGGCGGGGGCTCGTCTGCCGCCTGCGGGGCGGTCGGCGCGGCGCGGCGGTGACAGCGCGGCGGCGGCGAGGCCGGGGGAGCGGGGAGCGCCGCCGCCGAAGACCATGAGGAAATTTAACATCAGGAAGGTGCTGGACGGCCTGACGGCGGTCTCCTCCGCCGCCTCGGCGTCGTCCGCCGCGCAGCAGCAGCAGGCGGGGAACCGGGAGACCGAAATCCAGGAGACGCTCCAGTCCGAGCACTTCCAGCTCTGCAAGGTGAATGAATGCTGCAGCCCCGAGCCGGCTGGCGGCCGGGGAAGGGGGCGCGCCGCCGCGATGGGCTCTGCGGGCATTGCTGCTCGGTACCGGCCTCGCCGAGCCTGCCCGCCGCTCCTGTTTACTTGTTTGGATTTTTTTTTTTTTTTTTTTTTTTTGCCGGGGGGGGGCGGAGAAGGGAAGGAAGCGGTGGGTGTAGCTGTACAGGTCTCGTTGGATTTCTGTAGTCACCCTTCCTGGAGAGTTTCAGGGTTTGTCGTCTTCTAGGCTCTTTCATGCGTGTAATGTTGACTGTGTTCATGAAGGCTTCGTAGAAGGAGTGGGATGGATGGGGGAAGGAGTGATACCTAGCTGTAGTGCAGATCTGATTATCGCAGCATTTGAGTAGAAGCCTCTGCTAATGGGCCCGAAGGACAGGGGATCTGTCTCTCTGCATTATTTGGAAATGCATTTATCCCGTTCCTTTGTGCCTGAAAAAGGCTGTAGACGTTTGTGGTGGTTTTGCTGCAGTGTGTTGCCAAGTTGCCTATGCCGCTATCGCAAATCTTCTCCAGAGACAGAGGAAGAGTTCCTGGTTTTTTTTATTTGCTTGTGCGTGATAACGATAACTGCAGTTTGTGTCTGCACACTTCAGAAAATGATGCAGCGAATTAATCCACCAGCTGTACCAAGAGGAATAAAAACTGATTTGAATATCAATACCCATTTTTATCTTTACAATGCACCCATGGCCTAGCTTGATATGGATGAGCTTGTTTGTGGATTCTCTTCCTTGTTTTATCTAGTATTGCAGGCGTTTCTGCCACTTTTGCAAGTTGTTCAGGAAGGACATGGAAAAGAGCAGAGCTGTTACCAGTTAGATTTTATTCACTGTGAAATACTGAGAGTTGCAGGGTATGCCTGCAACTTCAGTGAAGTAAAAGTACATCGGAAGTTTGCTATGCATTTATGAGGTCCTAAAATAACTCTCCTTTAAACTAAAGGTTTTGAAATGGAAAAGCTGGCTTATGTTGTGTACGTTTATAAGGGAAATAAGAGTAAGTGACACTCTTATGTTCTTGATTCTGATTAATTGCAGCCTGAGAAGTATAATGGAGTTATCGCTAGGTCAATTACCAAATTAGTCTTGGCTAACCAAAAAGCTAAATGTGCCAGTAGCTTCATATTAAAGAATTCCATGGTTGGGGGGGGAAGGGGGGTGCTTTGTTTGGTGGGATGTTTTTTGTTTTTGTCTGTTTCGGGGGCTGTTTTTTCTCTTTGGGGGAAGCAGAGGGTGAGAGATTGGTTTTGTGGAGCTTGGGTTGTTTTTATTTTCTTAATGTGCTGAGAGAGGTTGCACTGTCATGTGGGGCCTGTTGGATTGAAATTGAAGTGATTGTCAGACAAGCAGGTCTAGTAATTTGTAATAGTTCTAATGACAGGTCTGACTTTGTTGCCAAACTTCCTAGGAACATCTCAGATCTTAATAGTTTAGTGCCTTTGCTAGAGCTGAAAATAAGATTCTGTGGAGAATGAGGTAGATGAAAAAATAAAATGCTGAGTTGATACAGTCTTTGTACAGAAGAAATGTAAGATTCAAATTAAGTTTCAGTAAGTATGGTTGTCACTTGATCAAGGATGAATGAGTAATTATGACTAAAAAAAATCTTTTATAATTGGTTCATGTAAGACAGCTGATTTTTCTCAGTCTGTTAAAATGCTTTGTAGTTCCTTTCTTAATTGTGATTAACACCGAATCCTGTTTCCTAACATACGATATTGGTTCTGTTTATTTTTGGTCTGCTGCTTGACCCGTCATTACTGTGATGCTCTGACTTGTTAGACTGTACGCCATGGTTTCCCCTATCAACCTTCAGCCTTGGCATTTGATCCTGTTCAGAAAATACTGGCCATCGGGACTCAAACTGGAGCACTAAGGCTGTATCCTTTCATATTATGAAGTGGATTTAGTGCACCTCATGCAAGTGATGTTTTGATTCAGCTGCTGTTTTTGATTCAGAAGTGTGGTGGGAACCAGGTATGCAGGAAGGGAGAAAAAAAAGCTCTGTTTCCTGCTGGTGGGTGGCCTGGCTGTTCTGGTTGTTCTTTGTGTCAGTTCAAGTTGTGTTAATGATGTGAGGTATGGCTGCTCAGTCCCCATTATCTCAAGTTAATATATACATTTTGTAGAGGGTTACTAGTGTGCTGACAGTTTATAGCAGCTGACTGCAAATCTAAAGAGAGACCTGGGCTGAGCTCTGTTTCATTCTTCTGCTGCATCCTCGGGGATTTGAAAAATTCCATGCTGCTTGGTGGGGTTTTCTTTTTGTTGGTTGGTTTTGGGGTTGTTTTTTTTTTGTCTTGTTCTTGATAAGCTTTGTAATACTGCAGTTACCTGCTACTGCTTCTGTGTTGCCAAAAGATGGTTTCAGGTGGGGACACTAAAGGGTACAGGAATTGTATCTCACTAATAGTTTCCAAGTGACTGAGATGAACAGAATGAATGTGTGGAATAAAGCACCAGTAACCCTGCTTTTTTTTTTTTTTTCACTAAAAAGTGAACTACCCATACGTTCATAGCCATATGGTACCATAGCCATATGGTACTATCCAAGCCATGTAACAACATATGTGTTTAAACTTTTATTTTTAAAATAAGATGCCCTGTAGATTCTTTAATCCACACTGCCATTGCCCAAACCTTACTTTTCATCAGAAGAGAATGAATTGAATTCTCTGTTGTGCTGAAATTGACTGAACTCTGACCTTTTTGGGGAAGGTTTAGGCCATCTTGCTAGAAAAATTGACTTAATCCTCTTTAAACTGTAGGTAAATCTCATCTTTTCCTTTGCTACTTATATTAGTCTGCAAGTCGACTTTTTTTTTTGTTTGTTTCCTTCTGTAGCATCACTACTCTGTAAGGTTAATTGCCTTAGAGAGGCTTGCCTTTTACAAGTTGAAAAATTAGAACTTCAGTATTAAATCTGAGGCTTTAAGAAGAGGCTGAAGTGGCTTGTGTGGTATCTATAACAATATCTATTTTTCTGAACTCCCAAGATCTCTTAATTCAGAGTATGAGCAACAGTAATGACCATGCAGTGCTCTTAATGCTGTATTTGAAACTACCTTTAACTCTATAAATTTTGGGTTTAAAAAGGTGATAAAGTTGACTTCAATGAAGAATGAAATGTGAGTGATGCTGTTAATTACACCATATTGGTAGAATAGATGAGAAAACAAAAACAGACCTAAAACTAAGGATTTAGGTTGGAGGAAAAGCAGTTATCAAAATGCACCTGTTCAGAGCTTACTCACCTGTAACTTTGGGCAACATGATGCTGCAGTTTGGGTAGTGATGACTTGATAAAACCTGTTCACTGGCACTCATCCATGACTACACCTGTGAATTCTCAGAGTGTGAATTGCTTTCTAAATAATTGAGAGAAGTATTGCAAGATTGTGAGGGAAGAAACAGTTACTGTAAGAGGAAGCAGTAACATTGACAGAAAATGTATTTCTAAAGGGAAGGGAAGAAGTTTCATGCAGAGGCTGAAATGCTGGTGCTCCCCTAACTCGATGAAGATGAATATGCTTCTCTGTACCTTGACAGATATCTTGATTCTTGGAAGAACTGGCTAAAAGCCCTCAACCTCAGCTGAAAGTTGTTAACCCAGCAACCCTGCAGAAGTTCCATCTCCTGTGATTACTTGCTCTTTGGGATGGACGAGTGCAGGCAGAAGGGGTAGACTCAGACACACTCCCAATGTAAAACCAGCCTGTCACTTTCTGCCTAGTGAAACTGGTTTGCAAAGCACTCTTTGGGAAGGAGTGGAACTTGCAAGAAGTGCTTATTTCATTCTATTGCTCAAAGATAAAAACATACCCCAAAACTGCTTGTTGACCTACAGGATGCTTTACCTGCTAAGGTTTTTACGAACAATAAATTATGTGCAAGGATTCATTAAAGTGGGAGCCACTTACTCTTTGGAGCTGCAGAAGTGTTTTTAGTTGGAACGAGGTTGGACTAGAAAGACTGAGAGTCAGTAAAGAGGTATTCATTGAGAAGTAAATCCTAAAAGTGGGAGAAAAGTCAATCCTCATTTTCTTCTGCATTCATGTTGTGAGAGTATAGAAGTAAAGGAATCATAATGCATCTTTCATTGCCTAGCAGCAGATGGGAGCTGGATATTAGTGTTTTCCTTGCATCTTCAAGTATAGGTGCATCTTGTCAAGCTTTCACTTCCTTCCTATTGCAAGTAAGTGATCTGAGGAATTGTGAAGCAAGTTTTTTTTTTTTTTTTTTAGAAAGGGTATTAAAGTTAAAATATTCTTAAATCAAGAAATGAGCTAACCTGTTCTTGGTTTTGTTAATATGTGAAGAAATTAATATTACAGTCCTGATTGACTTTGGGCCATTTATAAGCTAGCCCCTTTACAGAACATGCTCCCTGTGTATAAGCAGTCTGCAGTTTGGGTATTTTAACTTCAAAACCAGTGTTGATTAGAACAGCTTAATGTGAGCAGGAATTTTCTTGACCATACTCCCATCTCATTCTTCTTTGAGGACTCTGTAACCGCTAGTAGAGGAACAGAGAGAATTCTAATATATAAATACTAAATGTTGTCTCTAGTATTGGTACAGTGACATGTAAAAATAGAATTAAAGCATTTTCTGAAGAACCAAAATCTGTGGATACAAATATACTGGGAGTTCACTGACTTAGTATATTTATCAATTAGAGATAAATAAAGACAAAATAACATCAACCCTGTATTGAATTTTCTGAATCCACAAAGTAATTGTGAAAATGGAAATATCTAAACTATAGGTAGCATGTTTCACTAATTAGATTAGAATTAGTATTCCTACTCTGCTAATATTCTTTGTCCCTGGTCTTAGGCTTGAAGGATTAAGACTGGAGGAGGGCATTGTGGAGTTGGTGACTTAGTGTGCCAGAGGCAGGACTTTGCCATTCCGTGCCCGTAAGCAGCAGTTGATTCTAGATCTTGCAGTTTCAAGAGGGAGGAAAGTCCATAAAAATATTAGGAGGAGACTGCTTTTAGTGTAAAACTTAACCTTATGAGTCACCGAAGTTACAGCTTGGGGTTATTCACTAGCTTAACTTGAGCGGTGTATCCCTTGTATTCCTTCCTTTAAAGAAAAAAAAAAAAACAAACAAATCACCAACTTGATTCTGTTTCCAGATTTACTTAGAAATATTTCTAACTCTGATTTAGCTAGGATACTTAAAAGCAAGTGTTTCTGAGGCAGACTGATATTGCTCAGGTATTATCCTTAATTAGAGAAGTATTTTGTGCCCACTGTAGAAAGGAACATTTTGAGCAATTAATAACAAAGGCTGTGCTCTGTTTTCAGCTATGGACAACAACTTGGTTCCTTTACTATATATGAGGAAAAGTTACAAAGTGTATGGTTTAGTAGAATACAGACCCTGGAGAGAGGTCAGATGCTGGACCCTCTACTCTTGACTATAGAACAGCCAGCTGATGTGATCTTCTCCCTAACATTAGGATCTGTTGACAATAGTTAAGCCCTTTGATTCTGTTTTCTGTATTGCAGGGGAAGTTGAGTGATGAGGCAGGCACAAAAGCAGAAGCACAGCACTGAGTGACATAAAATCTTAAATTTATTTCTCACATACACCCACACTCATCTGCTCACACTGATCCAGTTGTTCTTCTGAGTTTGTGGTGCTGATCAGAGGACACTCATTCTAGCTGCTTGAGGTGTTTGAGTCTTGGCTGGTGGCCTGGCTCTTACGCATGGCAATTCCGCCTCAGGCTCACCCTTCTGCACAGTGCTGGATGCTTGTGGATGTGTTCTCCGGAAGGAGCAATTGTGCTCACTATTGATTTCAAACTGCAATGGTCAGCTTAAGCTGCTGGTGGCCTCATTTGTCACTGCAGGCCAATATCTTTGACTTTCCCCATACTTAAAGGAATTTAGCTGTTGTTATCAGGGTGGCTTTCACCTTTTGATCTCCTGTCCCAAATGTGTTAGATATCAAGCAGTTAAAAGTTCATCTGTGCTTTGCTTCTTTCCTGTGCATACCCAAACCATTACAGCAGGACACGTAATCCATAGTCTTTAGGAAGTTTTGTGCGTAATTGGCTGTGCTTTGTTTTCCCAGCAGATATCATAACCTTCTAATGAGTTAGAGTTGAATATATGTACTCAAGGTTTAACTTATCTGAATGCTGTAATTGGGTAGACTTCACCCTGTGACATCCTGACAGTGTTCAGTGTCATAGGTAATAGCCCTGCTTCTGTGCTGTCCGTTGTTTTCACTCCTCTGTTTACAAGTCTCTCTAGAAGTCGAATGTAATCTGAACAGGGTAGCATTTAAACTGTAAAGAGGTTTGAGAAAGGCAAAATGGACTTTGTCAGGATTTGTCTGTCTTTAGGATGTTGTTTCCTCAGAACTTTGAATTACTAATTGTACAGGGCTCTGGACTTAATAGTCAGCTGAGCTTTTTTGTTTGCTTTTTATAGGCGGTAGAATAAGCTTTGAAGCTAAAGCAGAAAAATTGAAGGAATTCTTCTGCTCCCTGCTGTTTAACTGCTCCATCTTAAACAAGTTTCTTCAGTTTTCTGTGCTTTAATGTCTCAATAGCAAAACTAGGACAGTATATCAAATGAGACGTAGTTTGATTGTCTGCCAACATGAATGCAGTATCTTTATTGGTGCTTCATGCCTTAAAAATACTCATTTGCAGCTTGAAGATCAGCTTCTCTCTTGACAGAGGGAATTCTAAAAAGCAAGACCATTTCCAGTAGAAATTCTTGACAATAAAGGAGATACCTGTAGAATAAGTGGTGTCTCTTCCATACAGACCAAACTGTGCCTAGGACTCTTTATTCCCAAGCAGAACAGGATCTTTAATTAAAGTTTGGGGTTTTTTTTTCTGTTGCAAACCCAGTTCACAGGAAGGAGAAAAATTAGGTTGTTTGTCATTCTGTCATTAAATATCTGAAGATCCCAATCATTCTGAATGTCAGCATCTGTTCATTTCCCCCCATTCTTTTCAGCAAAGATGACTTTTATGTAAGAAAATGGCTGAAGTTTTCATGTATTTGGAGTGTATAAAACTTGCTTTCTGTGACTTCCATTCTCTGGCTTTTGTGAGAAGAACTCGCAACTGTTATTCTTTGATCAAAATAGCTCAAAGCCTGAATGTGTGGTTCCATGCAGTCAGTTTCTGATGAAGTGTTTGTGTTGCAGCATCTGGATAGTTTTGCTGTAGATGTATACCAAAAAATTCAAGCAATTTAGTGAATTCTCTGAAGCTCTAACAAAATCCCATTTCAAACTTGTGATGTGATTATATCCATTAAAAATACTTTTCCTTTGGATCATTCAGACTATGCAAGGCAGTCTGGCAGTATGACTGTGGGGGTTTTTTTTTCCCCCTCTCATGGAAGTATCAGCTTGATGTTGTGTGTTTGGGGTTTCTTTTTTTGTTGTTGTTTGGTTTTGGTTTTTTTTTTAAGTAGCTCTATACCTGTTCTTTCTCTCTTCCAGAGAAAGGGCAGTAGGGCAATGGCTGGAGTTGTGTTTGCAGTATACAGAGCAAAGATTTCAGTTTTTCGAACCAAGCATCTCACTGTGAAGTTGGCACAGCTTCAGGTGGGAGACTGGACCAGATGAACTTGGGAGGTCCTTTCCAACCTAAATTATTCTGTGATTCTGTCTGTTCTGTGAATATGCCAAAGTTGAACTAAACTACTGTTTTGTGGATTGTCAGGTTTTTTTGGCATTTGTACACTGAAGAGAATAGTCCCAACCTTTGCCAACGTTCTTCTGGACTTTGAACAAATCTTCCTGTTTTCGGAAGAGTACATTGGTAAAGCTACTAAAAAATATTGCAATAGTGTCATGCCAGAGACACTCTGTGATTATCTGTTAAAAAGGAAATGTTTATTGGCTACCTTGCCACCCAGTTGACATAAAGTAGTTTAAATGAGAAAACTACTTTGCTTAAAACATACATTAATCTTATCACGTTTCTGTTTCTTTTAAGGCTACCACACTTCTTGTTGTATCTTCCAGCATGTAGTTCACATGGGTATCATTAGCTCTCTTGCATCTTTGTTTCAATGAAAAATCCCCATCCCTAAATGAAGAAAATCAGCTACCTTTGGATATTCTGAAATGAAATAAGGCCAAAATGCCATGATTAGACATGTAACCCTTAAAAATGTATGGAATTATAGCAAGTTAGTCCTACACAGAGAAAGCTATGACTGAATTCTTCATAAGAAATAGGATGGTGTACTTTCTAAATCCATGGTTACACTTGTTGGGAGACTTGGTGTGCTGGTTTTAGCTGGGATAGAGTTAATAGTTACTTCATAGTAACTAGTATGGGGCTGTGTTTTGGATTTGTGCTAGAAACAGTGTTGATATAACACAGGGATATTTTAGTTATTGTTAAGCAGTGCTTACACAGAGTCAAGGCATTTTCTGCTTTTCACCCTACCCCACCGGTGACCAGGCTGGGGGTGCACAAGGAGCTGGGAGGGGACACAGCTGGGACAGCTGATCCCAACTGACCAAAGGGATATCCCAGACCATATGATGTCATGCTCAGCCTATAAAGGTGGGGGAAGAAGAAGGAAGGGGAGGATGTTTGGAGTTATGGCATTTGTCTTCCCAAGTACCCGTTATGTGTGATGGAGCCCTGCTTTCCTGGAGATGGCTGAACACCTGCCTGCTGGTGGGAAGCAGTGAATGAATTCCCTGTTTTGCTTTGCTTGCATGCATGGCTTTTGCTTTACCTATTAAACTGTCTTTATCTCAGCCCATGAGTTTTCTCACTTTTACCCTTCCAATTCTCTCCCCCATCCCACTGGGGAGGGCTGAGTGAGCGGCTGCATGGCGCTTAGTTGCCGGCTGGGGTTAAACCACAACAGTTCTTTTTGGTGCCCAATGTGGGGCTCAAAGGGTTTGAAATAACAACAGATTTGATTGGAATGTGCTAGATTGAATTTATAGCTGTTATTGCTGTTTAGCTCTTAGCAAGCACAGAAGCCTGCCAATTATGGGGCTTGCTTGCTTTACTGTGTATTGGAGTCTAGTGCTCATTAGTGGCTGCTTTTTGCTTTCACTGCTTGCTGTACTGCTTATCGTCTTACTCTGCTGTGCCTGGGAACATTTTGATAACAGCAACAGCGATGCGCCTGGGCTGGCAGATGGCCAGGGCATCGCTGGTGTTTCTGTGCTGCTGTGCTGGACAGGCTGGAACTCCAGTGTGAACTCGAGTCAAAGGCACTCTGACAGGTGGATGAGTCCATGCACGAGCAGGACACCCTGAAGCATCTGTGGATGTGGATAAGCCCACGCCAGAGCAGGTATATCTTGACGTGGCTGTGGCTGTGGTTATGTCTGTGCCACAGCAGATATACCTCTGTGAAGGGATTGTGGCCCAAGGATAAGTCCTTGCTGTAGAAGTACACCTTGAAGCATCGGTGGCTGTGCATGAGGTCATGCTGGAGCATCTCAAAGCGTGTGGCCATGGATAAGCCCACGACAGAGCAGGTATGCCCCTGGAGGGACTGCAGCCATGGGTAAGGCCACGCTGGAGCAGGTTTACTTTTGAAGGGACTGTGGCTGTGGGTAAGGCCACGCTGGAGCAGGTATATCTCTGAAGGCACTGTGGCCCATAGATAAGGCCATGCTGGAGCAGGTGCACCTCAAAGTGATTGTGGCTGTGGATAAGTCTATGCGGCAGCAGGTCTTTGATTTGAAGTATTATTGCATATACTGTAACTCTACTAAACAGCTTTTAGTAGTAATTGCTTCTGTTCAAAAATACCTGAAGTATAACTGCATTAAATCTCATACTGTAACTTACAAAAACAAACTTTAGAATGAAAACTCTTCTTTCATGTAGGTATTTTACTGACAAAGTAGAAACCTAATGGATATAGCCTTGTAGCTTCAAACTTGCTGGGTCATTCTGAGCTTGGGGAAGGAAATGTCTTTGGAAAGCATGGAAAGTTTGCCAGGCTGCTGGCATTACTGTAGCACTAGCATAGCCTGTTTCCTTGTACCTCCTAGCTATTTGTGAAACACTGCGGTGGTATGGATTGTGTGATCTGATGATGTTGGGGTGAAATGTAACAGGGAATTGGACAGCTGGGACCCAGCTTGAGCACTGTACCAAAAGTCTGAAAGCCTAATTTGCTAGCCTCTTAATTCAACATTTTACTGGCTTTGTTCTTTCTCAGTCACTGTGGAAGGGCTTTTAGAACTGAAGTAGCGTTATTGCTGCAGAAGAAGAAATGAGCAGTTTCATTAAAGTCATGTCTGGAAAAGTAGAAACAGCTCATGATTTGAGATGTGATAAAGAAAGCTTGAAAGCACAAACCAAGATTGCAAACCCTTCCTAACAAAACTTCCTGTTTGGCAGAAGTTTTCTAACTGCATTAGACTACTTCTAAGTGTCCAGGTCTCTACTTTCACAAAGGTTTCACAAGGCAAATGTAAGTGTTCTTACGCATTACCTTTAAGGTGACTTTTTTAGAACTGTTTTTTGTTTCTTAGTTTAATGGAACAGTAAAAACCCACATTATTTATGAGGGTTCCCATAGCACATCTGGCCTTTTTTTTTTTTAGGGTTATCTATGTAGAAGCTCAGTGAAAAACAGAATAAAACTTGTAAATTATTACATTCTATATGAAGTTAAACAAAACCGGAGGATGTGGATTTTGGGAACAGTTCACTTTGTCCTTAATCTTAGCTAACTGGTAAAGGTTTCACATTTTGAAAAAATAGAGTCCGTAGCACTTTTGAAAGTTAATACTGTGGTAGGTCTTTATCTTTAATCTCTTGGGTCTTCTCTTTTCCTCTTGCTAGTCTTGGTGTGGCCCATCCTGAAGTGTACCATCAAACTGATCATTATAATTTTTTTGAAAAATGCAGGTTCTTAATCCTGCAAAGTACATCTGGTTAAGTAGACAAGAGTCTACTTTTCCAGAGATCTAATTCTTTGACATGAAGTGTATTTACTTGTTTGCTGGCCTGAGGAAGAAGTTTGTGGTACTTGTGAACCAAAACAGCATACGAGAGTGCATTGCTTACCCACTGCCAGTATGCTGTCTTTCAGCAGCTTTTGAAGTTACCTTATTTTGCTGAACTGTAAGCTTAAATTATGGTATTGTAGCTGGTACTTGAATACTAACCAAGCATAGCCTCTTGTTATTCAATTGGTGATAACTTGGGTGACCTTTTTCATGTCAGCACTTCTATCATAGGCACTTGATAATCAGCTTACATGTTTATGAAAGGGAGCACTAAGTTACTACTTCTTTTGACTTCCAGCGCAAATACAGTGAAGGTCTAAAGACATAAGTTAAATCTCAGGCAGTGATATTTGTATCACTGAATTTAGGCACAGTTTAAAATAATGAAGGTCTTGGAAATAGCTAAAACTGAAATATTTCACTAGGGAGGACTGTGGTAGAGTGGTATAATTCCTTATTTAGTAGATTTCTAAAATATGTAGCAATTCTGTCAGCCTCTGGAGACATATACTCAATCCTGATTCATCTTGATTTTTACAATGCTTTTGTGAAATTACTTTTTCTGTGGCTATCATTTAGCCTGATCTGACATGATGTTCTGTTTAAGATTCTGCCACAAATGAGAACCATTTCGTCTTACAATGAAAATCTCTCTTTGGTAAGAGATTCCAAAACTGCTTTTATGTCTGAGATCTGTACAACTTGATAACAGCCTTGGCTGTGTACTAGTTGTTCTAACTTAAATCACTTCCTGCAAAGACTTAGTCTATTTTGAATCCCTAAGCTTCTCCTAAATAAATAAAAAAATCTAGTTACTGACAGTGTTCGTATTGAGGCAGCTCTATCAATTGCTGAAGTAAAATTGATTTTAATACTGTATTGGTAAAATTTTTTCACTGAAGTTCAGGAATAGATCTTCCCTAGTCATGTGTCCACAGCAGTTCTACTCTGCATCAGTGGTTCTGTACTTACACATTTTTCATTTGCTTTGAATTTTATCTTAAGTGTCAAGAATAGTGAAAGTAGATGAAACTTGAAATGTGTGTCTGCTAGTATAGAAAACAGTGCAAGATTAAATGCTTTGAGGAGTGCTGGTTTATGCTGATTGAGCTAATTAAAACATGTGAAACTGAAATTTTTTGTAGTACAATGATGCTGATCTTGCAATACTTGAAATTGCAGTCTGAAGTGTTGTAGTTTGCAAAAATCAACTGCTTGATTGCTGTTCTACAGAGAAGTTTATAGCTTGATAGAAATAACTAAAGGCTACTTTATTCATTTTACTGAATGTCATGGGATTTTTTCATAAGTGCCTTAAAAAGGTAGTAACAAAACCAGTTTTCTGTTTGGACTACTTGAAACTTTATTTCCTTCTAAAATTGAGATAATATAATTGCAGTGACCACTGCTTCCATGTCCAGAATAAGTCTTAGCCTGTCCCGCTCAAACCAGACAGTGTTTGTAAGAGCAATACTGGTGGAGAGAGGAGGTTAGGTTCTCCAGCAAGAAGGCTATAGACCAAACTCGCCCTTTTATGAGGTATCTCCCATGGATTCTTCAAGAACTAATTGTTTCCTCCTGCTGCTATATTCTTGTGAAAAGTCTTCACAGGAGCTGTTTTAACTTTGGAAACCAGGGAGCTAAAGGAAGGATGCAGATCCAGAGGAAGCAAGGCCTTTATACTTCTGTTTACTGAGCTACTGCTTTATTTTGTGTGATTCATGCCATTTCAAGGAGGGGATTGCATTGCATAGCCTCTTGAAGCTGCTGCCAGGCTTGTACTCTGTATGTGTTTGATAAACGCTATTAGATCTTCGGTTCATGTTAAGACGATGTATTTAACACTTCAAGAGTAGCTGGCTAAAGAGGTAATCCAGCCGGTATCCAATGTTTTTTTTATAACCTTTTCTACTAAGGGTCCTGCCTCTTTCCCACCTAGTAACAGCAACTCATAGTCAGCAGCAGCAGATGGACAAAAGCAATTTGCATTTGTCTACTTGCTTATTAGGCAAAAAGAATAGAATGCTAATTTTTTGGTGATCGCTTAATGTTAAATTGATAGGATTAGCAAGCTTGTATTCTTTTTAGCATATGCTCTATCCAGTCTTACTACCTTGTTAAACAGAGCAGATGTTCATCTTCACAGTTGAAAAACATTCTTGACTGAACTTTGTAGTGTTGATATTAAAAGTACAGTTACTAAGCTTTAGTGATTCTTATTAATATGGAGAATGGGCTGCAAAGCAATAACTTGCCTGGCATTCCTTTTTATATGTGTTCCAAACTTGTGCAGTAAACTGGTGTAGTGAGATTAGCTTCACAGCTTCCCTTAAATGTCAGATAAAAAGGAAAGTCACCAAAAAAAGCCCCTAATAAAATTGTATTTAAGTGACTAAATGTAATCAGATTTCTTGCTGGCATGGTGAATATCCCCTCATTCTTTAAAATAATTAGGTGGGAAACATAACACTTTGGAAAGAAATCCTGGTGAGTTACTAACCTGGAAAAAAAGAGATCAGGTAGCCTATCTCTTTAAAATACACAGTCTGTGAGTAATGTCCCCATGCTGTCATAAAGGCTGCTGGCCAAAGGAAATAATATTCAAATAGCAGCCACTCACAAAGAATACTACCATTTTCTTAAATTTTTTTGTACATACTTCTCTATCTTTCAGTTAAAAAAAACTAAACAAAAACATAGGTCCATAAACTTTTTTCAATTACCCCCAGTATATGTGGCTGCCTAGGACTTGATTGTTGCCCTTGTTTTCTTTGACATTGCCCATGGAAGTACTGCGAATATAGTCCCAATTATATTAATAGTCAAAGGGATAGTAAAAAAAAAAAAAAAATAGAATGGGATTTATATGTGCTTTAGAGGATGCTGTGAGGAAGAGGTAGCAGGAGTTAACTTTTGTAATATTGTTTCTTTTCTTGAGTAGCAAAGGACAAAAACTACTTGACTCTTGAACTATAGCAATTTGAAATCACTGTGGGTTTGTTGGGTTTTGATCTGTTTTGTGTTTTTTTCCATATGAACACTGTGCCAATAATCTCCAGATCAAATAAATGCTGTTCTGAGTAAAAAGAAAAAAAAAAAAAAGTGGGAAGGAGGTGGCATTTCCTGAGCAAACTTTACTGACTTTTGGTGATCTGTTCTTTCTGCTGGCAGTTCCCAGTGGGAGAAGCAGCACATCAGAAGGTGCTAAAGTGAAGTTTGGTTACAAAATATTTAGGAACTGCAGTTTTGCATTTTAGTGTATCATAACCAGAAGCAGTTCTACTACTTTGCAATAGTCATGTTGTGCATAACTAACAGTGCATTCTGTTATTTCCAGACCAGGTTTTTTGATGACGTTTGTGCAGCCTCTTTTACCTCCCGTAGCTTTCTATAGATAAACTGACTGAAACTTAAACACATCTCTTCGAATGCAGGAAAGTTACCTGTAACGCATTCAGTGTAGTATTAGTGCTAACAGCCGTAAAGGCCCCTGTTATGGCAGTTTGCAAATACATCTCTACAGAAATAAAAACCTAACTTCTACAGATCTGCAAGTACATAGACATCTGTCGTGGTTTAACCCCAGCCAGCAACTAAACACCACGCAGCCGCTCACTCACTCCCCCCCCCAGTGGGATGGGGGAGAAAATCGGGAAAAGAAGCAAAACCCGTGGGTTGAGATAAGAACGGTTTAATAGAACAGAAAAGAAGAAACTAATAATGATAATGATAACACTAATAAAATGACAACAGCAATAATGAAAGGATTGGAATGTACAAATGATGCGCAGTGCAATTGCTCACCACCCGCCGACCGACACCCAGCCAGTCCCCGAGCGGCGAATCCCTGCCCCCCACTTCCCCGTTCCTATACTGGATGGGACGTCCCATGGTATGGAATACACCGTTGGCCAGTTTGGGTCAGCTGCCCTGGCTGTGTCCTGTGCCAACTTCTTGTGCCCCTCCAGCTTTCTCACTGGCTGGGCATGAGAAGCTGAAAAATCCTTGACATTAGTCTAAACACTACTGAGCAACAACTGAAAACATCAGTGTTATCAACATTCTTCTTATACTGAACTCAAAACATAGCACTGTACCAGCTACTAGGAAGACAGTTAACTCTATCCCAGCTGAAACCAGGACAACATCACAGCTGGTGCATAGCTGTAATTGGAGAGCTAAGTGATCAATATTTGAATGCATCAGTATCTGGTCCCCTACCTTGCAGCAGAACTGACTTTTATTTGTAGCAGACTTTATTTAAAGCTAGCTCTATTTTAGTACCAGAAATTACAATTCTAAAGGGGCCAGAAATGTGATAGTGTGTGATTTAAATGTAAGTATATGGTAGTCACTAAAAAAAATTTCTTGATGAGTTTTTTCCATTATAAAATAGCTAAAAAATGAGGCTGTTATTACTCTTGCACCTGAGGGTAAAGTCATCTGTCTTGGCATAATAAGCACTAGAGGTGATCACTGTCACCAGTTCCTCTGGTAAATAGGAGCTGCCTGCATTTCATTTCAGTAGACAAAAGTTGTGGAGATCCTTGCTATTTTGTTAAGGTTATGGACAGGCTCTTCTCCCTTAAGTGCTCAAAAGTGACCTTAACTTATCTGTGTCTAGTGTACCCTGGCCTGGGCAGAATACTTACAGACTTCAATTGTTACCTTAGTGAAACCCTTTTAAAGAAGGATAGTTTCTAAAACCAGGAGGAGGGAAGTATTTGGTTGTTGCCTACCTAGTGTTTCATAACTCAGTTAAAGTTGGGTTTTCCTTTACAAATTTAGTCTTCCTCTATTTTCAAGATTGACCTGGGGGGGTAGGATGGGGGTGGGCAGTGGAAGTCAATTCCTAGTTAGGCTGCAGAAACTTGGGAGACACTACTTCAATTCCAAGAATACTACTTAAATGTTTAGTTCATAAGTTTTGTATATGATTTCATAGTAATTCACCTGTCTGAATTCAAGCTGATACTTACTTGAGATTATATGTAATACTTAGTGTGTTGTATAAATATAAATCTATTTAGTGTACTGTATTATATGTACTATATAAAATATATTAAAGAAAAATAGGATTGGCTTAAAGTAGGTGTTTGAGACAGATCACACCAGTCAAAGTACAAAGCTTCCAATTGGTGGATAAGTGGATACATACTTTCTCTGAACTGACTACTGAAACTTGGCTTTTTGATTTGCTGTTACCAAATCTGCCCAACAAACTTGGAAGACCATGGTGAGGAAAAAAAAAAAAAATCATAATTTTGCTGTCATATAGAACAGTAGTGTGTCCAGATTTTGAGTCCTATGTTTTTCTGGTTTCTGCATCTTAAGTGGCATTGGTTTAGAGGAGGGAAGCTAGAATTATTGAGAACAGAGTAGCTGCCTTACAAGAGGATTAACAGTGCTTGGATTCCTCAGTTTAGAGAGGAGGAGAAGGGGTAAATATGATCAAGGGTTATAAAATCAAGAGGACACTGGTTAAAATGCATGCTGCGCTGTCACATAGCAAATTTGCAGTGCAAAAACTAGGGGGCATTCCCTAAAATACTATTAGACTGATTTAAAAGAGATAAAAAGCAATTTTTAGTTTGAATACAATGAGTAGTGAAATTCTAGAATTTGTGGGTGTGGGAGGTGGTGTCGGCAGGCTGTACTACTGTATTCCAGAGGGGAATGGACAAACTGTCAGACAACGGCTCAATAAGCAGATGCTAAAGGGACTGGACTAGGATTTGTCCTCTAACATACTTAATCCACTAGGAAAGTTTGGTTTGGGAGTGAGAAGGGAATAAGCTACAAAAAGTGGCCAGGCTAGTGTGGTCTTCTTAAATAATGTTGATTTGCTGTTGTAGGAGAGACAGTGCTGGGCTGCATGGAACTCTGGCTTGAGTCAGTGTGGTGGTGTATTGGTTTTGTGTGGCAAGGTTTTGGTAGCGGGTGGGGTTACAGGGGTGGCTTCTGTAAGAAGCTGCTGGAAGCTTCCCCTGTGTTCGAGAGAGCCCATACCAGCCGGCTCTAAGACAGACCCGCCGCCGGCCAAGGCCAAGCCAATCAGCGATAGTGGTAACGCCTCTGTGATAACATTTTTAAGAAGGAAAAAAAGTTGGGACGGCGGTATTCGGCAGCCGGAGAGAGGAGTGAGAACATGTAAGAGAAACAACCCTGCGGACACCAAGGTCAGTGAAGAAGGAGGGGGAGGAGATGCTCCAGGCGCCGGAGCAGAGATTCCCCTGCAGCCCGTGGTGAAGACCATGGTGAGGCAGGCTGTCCCCCTGCAGTCCATGGAGGTCCACAGTGGAGCAGATATCCACCTGCAGCCCGTGGAGGACCCCACGCCGGAGCAGGTGGGTTCCCGAAGGAGGCTGTGACCCCGTGGGAACCCCGCGCTGGAGCAGGCTCCTGGCAGGACCTGCGGATCTGTGGAGAGAGGAGCCCACAGAGCAGGTTTTCTGGCAGGACTTGTGACCCCGTGGGGGGCTCACGCTGGAGCAGTCTGTGCCTGAAGGACTGCACACTGTGGAAAGGACCCATGCTGGAGCAGTTCGTGAAGAACTGCAGCCCGTGGGAAGGACCCACGTTGGAGAAGTTCGTGGAGGACTGTCTCCCGTGGGTGGGACCCCACGCTGGAGCAGGGGAAGAGTGTGATGAGTCCTCCCCCTGAGGAGGATGAAGCGGCAGAAAATAACGTGTGATGAACTGACCGTAAACCCCATCCCCGTCCCCCTGTGCCGCTGGGGGGGGGTGGTAGAGAATCCGGGAGTGAAGTTGTGCCCGGGAAGAAGGGAGGGGTGGAGGGAAGGTGTTCTGAGATTTGGTTTTATTTCTCATTACCCTACTCCGGTTGATTTGTAATAAATCAAGTTAATTTTTCCCCAAACTGAGTCTGTTTTGCCCGTGATGGTAATTGGTGAGTGATCTCTCCTATCCTTATCTCGACCCACAAGCTCTTTGTTATATTTTCTCTCCCCTGTCCAGTTGAGAAGGAGGGGGAGTGATAGAACAGCTCTGGTGGGCACCTGGCATCCAGCCAGGGTTAACCCATCACAGGTGGCTCCTGTGCTCTTAGTCTGGCTGACTCCTGTCAGAGGGAAGAATTCCTTAACTATGATAGTTGTTCCACAGTATGATTGCACAAGCTTCTTCATTTCAACTCAGTACTTCACATTGTAATCATTTTTATAAACACAACTTAAAATTTTCTCAGTTTCTGTGGTTTGTTAGCAAGGAAATAATCTTTGCTGCTTAAGCAAAATTTATCAGATGCCTGAACAGTTGATGAAACAGTTTCTATGGTATGGTAAAACATAAAGTGCCGAGAGGGTTGGTGTAGTGTAGTGGTGAGTTTTAACATCAAGTAAGCTGGCATGAAAACTGTGTGTTAATCACGCCGTGATCTGATAATGTTCTCTGCCTTGGCTTTTTTGTCTGCAGTGGAGGTTACTGTTGCAATTAGAACAGAGTGCTGGGCAAGTTCAGGAAACAATGGCTTTAAGTTTTTAAAGGGGGGGAAAACTACTCTGTGCCATTCTTCAAATGTCATAATATGCTATTACAGTAGTTCTATCCAGTTTGACAAAGAAGATGCTACTAATGCTTGCTGTTCTAATCTACAGAATAATGGATTGACAGTTTTAGGAATATAATTTCAGCTGCTGTAGGAAGGCTCATTAAAAACGACTGTTCTTGTAAAATATTAATGAAATTATATTTAGTGTCCAACTTAAAATTAGCAGATTTCAGTTACAAAACAGGTAATATACATAAAAACATAGTTTGAAAACTTTGTCCGCATAGTTTGTTCTACAAAA
The DNA here is from genome assembly GCF_026419915.1 of Harpia harpyja. Lineage (NCBI taxonomy): Eukaryota > Metazoa > Chordata > Aves > Accipitriformes > Accipitridae > Harpia > Harpia harpyja. The sequence continues at coordinate 73,658,752 of NC_068943.1, read as the reverse complement.
AAAGCCCTCTAAAAGTAGAGAATCCTCTGTATTCTGAAACTTCTCATTGTCTGCTATAGTAAATTAAAAGCATATAATTATAAATTATACAAATGTACTTAATTTGGGGGGAGTTCACTTCTGAAATTAAACTCAGCTGGGGATACTTGTTAGTGTTGTCTTAGTGTACTAATGGAGAATCTTTAAAAATGATCAGTGTAAGTGCATTCTGTATGAGTGATACTGAATCATAAATATATTATTTTCAGCTTCTAATAAGAACTTTTAAAAATTTTGTAATCTGAAGTCTTAGCTCAGTGCTGGTCACAGCTATTATTTGGTATGTTAGTTATCTGGTTATCTTTTTTTTTTTTTTTATTTTAAAGGACTACTAATAAATGCCATTCAGCATACTATTTTTGTTGATGTTTGACTGGAATGCATGTATTGGTCCATCATGGTGGTTTTTAGTAAAACAGATTTCACCCTGGGTTTTTACAACAAGCCACTAGTTGATGTTCCTTTTTTTCACTTGTATTTGAGGAGATTATATGAAGAGATTGTTCCTTTTATAGTTGCTATTTTGAATTATTGGAAGTTATTGAATTATTGGTTAATAGAAATAATCTCTGCTTGTCTTTTGAAACCTAGTTAGTATGTCTGTATCTTAAACATATGCAATTTTCAGTGTCTGTATGCAATTGATTTTCTCACTAAACGATTCTTCAAAAATACTGTTTCCAGGTGTGCTTTAGTACAGTGGTGCTTCTGCAAGAGTTAATTGTAGCTCTTGTCCGTGAACAGTTTCTAATAATGTATCCATCCTGGAGGTGGCTTGGGGTGAATGATTTAACTCTTTCCTCTTTTTCCTCTGCTTCAAGAGTATCAAGTTTGTGTATATATGTGGCTTGTGAGGAGGGATAAGGCTTGATTCTGTTGAAAAGTTTCATTGTCCTGATTGTGCAGCCTTGTTACCACACAGTGGATTTGAATACTACCTGTTCTCTGCAGACTCGCCAAGTTTAGAGAGTCAAACAGACTCGGAATGTGTAGGGATTTGTAGGGGATTCTTGATTAAACAGCCTGTCTTTCAGCCTTTCCTGGAGGCTGAAGTTGGGAACCTGGGCATTCATGGGGAAAAATGAGTAGTAATCAGACTTAAGGTTGCAGTGCTAGCTAGTTTTTTTTTTTATAGTCCTTTGTTGCAAAAGAAGTTGGGATAATTTGCAAGCAAAACACTTCCAGACACGTAATTCTTCAAAGAATTAAAGTGAATCTGCATGCAGTTGGCCAATGAAGTTTCTCTTTTTGTAAGCAAAAATAAACTTGGCTTTTTCTCTTAATACATATGTGACTTGAATTTAGCTTCAGTGGAATTCCTTACCATCAGGAAGTCTAATGAATTTCTTAAATCTTTTTTTATTCACACAGAGGTACTGACCACTATAAATATACAATGTGATTATTTGTTCCTGTTTGCCATTCTGCTATGCTAACATTTGAAAGAAGAAATAAACTTTGAATGGTACCTTGTAGAGATGGTATTTATTCTCTTCAAACTTTTCTAGCCAAATCTTGGAAACAATAGTTTTCCCCTGTGTTTTTGTTGTTTTTTTTTTCTTTCTAGTAAATGTTTAGAGGAACATCACAGGTGATTTAGTCTGTCAGATATCAACTTAAATCCTTGCTATTTCAGTTTATATCTGAGCCTCCTGTGTTTTTACTCCTCACCATGCAGAGCATATGTCAAACTTCCACGTTGCAGCTTCTAGTCAGTTGCAGTAGCTGGCTGAGAGTTATTTCGCTTGTTTCCTGCTGTATTTTTTGATGGAAGCTGTTACAGAAGTGAACTTTCAAAACTAATTAATATCACTTTCTCTGTTGCTGAGTTGAGAAAGCTGTCTGACATTCAAAACATTAAAACAAATGTTTTAAGCAGTGAATTACACTGTGTCAGTGCAGGTTGTCCTGACTCAAGGCAGGTCTGAACTGAATAGGCTACAATGCCATGTTAATTTTTAATGATCTGGATTTGCTGCTTAGAAACCATCTTGAGGTTGGATGCAGAGTCCTGTTTCAGACAATACTTTCTTTTGTCTGAGCCCCTGGATATTTTCATGTTACAGCATTTCTGAAGCACTGTTTTTCACAGCTGGAAACTTCCCTAGAGAAAGTGGGAAACCCTGTCTATTTGACACTAACTTCAGTCTTTGACATTAAAACCTCAGTAAAGCTCTGGACTGTGTTGATAGTCTGCCTCAAACAGTGAGTGTTTGATTTCTTTTTTAATGCCTTTTTAAAATTTTATTTGCGGGGGTAGTACTGTGACTAGAGATGATGATAGAGGTTACTTTTTTGGAAGATGTATGATTGCTAGGTTTTAAAATACTTTTTATCTTTTAACTAAGCAGCAGCCTTTTCACTCTTGGAGTGGTTCTTGTGTAAATAAGTTGCTGAGGATTCCAATGGGAACCAAATTGCTTAAAAAACCCCCAAAAGTCTGAACTTTCTTAGTTTTGTACTTTAGCAACTGTCATTTTGAAGGTGGTAATTTTCTGAGAAATCTGGCTGTATTTGTCTTCAAGCACATCTCTGTGCAGACTTGGTCTTTACCTTGCCACCTTTTTACCATTTAAAAAAAGGGGGAGAAACAGTGGAAATGTCAATGTCTTCTCCTGGCATTTGGGGAGTAGGGTGGTAGTGAAAGAGACACCAGCACTGTGTGGAAAGGAAAACCTCTACTCTGTTTCTGCAGCCTTTCCTTGACTATGCTCAACTTCCTTTACCCACCCACCCCCCAGCCCCGCCTGTTTCCTTGCTCCTAATAAATGAGACGTCAAACTATTAAATTCCAGTGTGTATTTTTTTAAGACAATCTCATTCTTGCAGAACTATTGCTAGATATTTCAGTTAAGCTACAGGATTGTGGAGGAACCTTGGAAATGCTGAGCAGCATAAATGGGTGTAGTTCTGCACCTTTGAAGGGCTCAAAACAGTGATTTGTCATATATAATACTTCCTTCAAGCCATCATATGAAGAGAATGGGGTTTCCCCTTCCCTTGGAACTGGAACAGTTTCAGTTATAGGAAGTGAGTTGTAATATATAGACGTTCATTATTTTGGATACTTTTATCTAGAGGAAAGAACCAGACATTTGTGAAACCTGCTATCACATGGCTCTATCTTGTAGTGTAACTACCTGTGTGTTGTAACTTTTGAAATGTTTCCTGTGACTGCAGCATTTTATACAGAGCCTCTATTTTAGGATGTTGAGGTAATGCTGCCACCTTTCTCCTTTTGATGGGATATGGCCCTAATCTGGGTTTCTCGTATCAGCTTCCTATTTTCATAAAATTTACAGCAAAGTATGATCTATAAGACTTCCCTTCTGTCAAAGTTGATCAAAATAGCTCTTCAGCCTCAGAAATTACTAGCAGAGGACAAAGAAGCAAAACAAACATTCTTGTAATAGCAGGGCAGATAAGCACTGCCTGAAGTACCAGACATTACTTGGAATCTGACAGGAACTGGAAGTGCACAAGGCTAAAAGATGAGCAGATTCTCTAAAGTATCAAAAGAAAGAAATCTTGCCGAAGCTAGATTTGCAAGGTAATATCTTCCCTCTATCTAATAGTTTAAAGTGCCTACCAGAAGAACTGCAGGAAAGATGCATAGGAGAACTACCTTGGACTGTGCTTTGCTGTTGATGATCTGTTTTCTATCCTTTTGCAGTCTTAAACTGGGCTGTGGGTACTTGGAAATCTCATAATACTGTCTGAATTATTGCCTTCCCAGTGCTAATAAAAGCTATTTGTTTGACATCCACATCCTGTACAGAACAGCAGGTCTGTGTTTATACTCTCATGGGAACTCTTTAGCACTGTCAAGTGGTGCATTTCTTAGGGCCAAAGAAAGGACCCATCTGTAGTCCTGAAGGACACTGAGAGCAAGCTACAGGATCCAAGGTGGCATCTGCAACAATTTTAAAAAAGAGTTAAGATAGAATAGGTAGGCTTATTTTTTTTTTTTAATGCTATGTGTTGCATTTTAATAATATTGAAGAACTGCATGTTTTAATGCCAGTTTTTTTATCTGGTAATTTAGGTTTTTCTAATGACCATTTATCTCTTTTTGACACTATTTTAAAATAAAATTTAAGCTAAATAATGCAAAATGCTTACTAGTGATATTGAAAGAGTGCATAAACTTTTAAAAATATAATACATTTGAGGAGGTATGAATTAAGGTTGTATAAGCAACTTCTAGGGACAATGTCAACATTTTAATAGAGGGTAAACACAAGCCACAAAAGTACCACTTCATGCAACACTGATATGTAGCTATTTTTGTGGTGTGAAATGCAACTATGTGTAATAGCACAAATGTCTAGACAAAATAGCTAAGTAAAATTCCAGGTATTTCAACAAAACAGTGATCCCTCTTCATATTTTGGTATGTAATAAATTATTTTTCCAAGTTCTATGAAAAGCACAAAAAAAAAAATCAAGAAACACTCTAATGAGTAGGAACTGGTTTTGCATATTAAAAATAAGAATTCCAGCTCCAAGGTACCCCTTGTTTACTTGATGACATAGTCTCCTCTTTTGATTTTGGTGGAAGAGTGCCATCTACTGCACTGCTTGAATTGTACCTTAGTTTTTCATTTGTGGTGGTAATTTTGAGCAAACCTTCTATAAAATTGTCACAACTACTTTGATAGTCGTGAAATAGTAGGTTTGTCAGTTCATTTGGTGATTTGCAAAACTAGAAATTATGCTATAGTGGAACCTGAGGAGGCTTAAAATAAAATTGAAAACACTGTTCTTAGACTATATTGCAAAATACTTTTAGTAGCAATGAGAGCATAGTTATTGGTGGTTCATATATGTTTGAGGCTAATTTTAAAAATCTTAAGTGTCATTTTGAATGGAGAAGATTTAAGATGTCTCTCTACTTATGCCTTTGAGCAGACTTCAGGGAAACTCTCTCCTGAGACCCATTTATTGCATTATGTGTGAACTAGGATTTAGATGCTGTTAGCTGAAATATTTAAAAAGCAATAGCAGCAGTACTGGTTGTGAACATCACTTTGGATATCTGGAAGATCTTCCAGCTTGTGACCATTACCAATATGAGTCTGGAAACAGATTGTCATGTCAAGTTGGTATAGACAGAGAGGTAAACTTGTATCTACCACCTTGATTTGGGGTCTAAGTTCTACTTTTTGTCTATATAATGGAAGTGTTGGTACTTCAAATCTGTGACCCTCTTAGCACTTCAGCAAGTAACTTTGCTGGTAAGTACTTCAAAAGGCTACATAAGCAAAAAACATGCTGTACCTCGATCACTGTTTGATAAAACTCCTAGTGATGAACTAAACTTTCTCCAAAAGGGTGTTTGGAAGAGGGAGTTATTTCCGTCACTGGTACGAGGCAAAACGGTGTGGGAAGCAGAAGGGTGGATTTAAGGCTCATCCACAAGTTAAGTGTTGCAGGACTGTGTCGAAAGGGAGGAGCTAATATCAGTACTGAGAGATAGACCACAGCAAAATCTCGGGGAGAAGTTCATACATGTGACCAACTTAAAATTTAACTTAAGGTAGTCTTTAAGACCTTTTCCTCATCCAGATCTACCAGCACTCTGTTGATAATGTTTTTAGTTTGGTCTGCTTTAGTCATCTGCTTTTCATGCCTTCTTTCTCAAAGCAGGTGACTAAAAGTTGATATATGAAAAGTGATAAATTGAATAGCAAAGATGAAGGATGGGGCAAAATCTTGTTTGGGATAAGAGAAGAATTAAAAAGGGTTAATAGTTGATTTGAGAAGCAAGGTGTTCATGCCAAAAGGAAAGATGATGTGAGAATAACAATTTTTGTAAAAGGAGAGATATTAACTGAGTGATAGCAGAGGATCGGGGGAAAAAAACAGTGTAGGTTATGTAAGTTGTAACAATACCCGTGGTCTTATGCTATATAACCCCCAAATGATGTAAAGCGTTAATGAGATACAAGTGAAACTGGGACTCAGCAGACTAGACTAGCTACTACTCAGTTTGTAGGGAGGGGATTGAGGAATGGGCTTGTATTTGAACAAAGTTGAGATGAAGTGGCTAGTGATTAGTTAGTGTCTTCTGTCATGAATATCCAGTAGTCAGTGACTTGAAAATAAGTGACAAGGACTTGTTTGGCAGGCAAGAGTTAAGGGAAGTATTTTAGGTCATACTGTGTGAATGGAGAGAGACTTCTGGACCTAGCAAAGAATTGCTTTGCAGTCAGAAGTCACTGTTGATGGACAATAATTGATTGGGTAAGGATTGGCTATGTTCTTTGAAAGTGTTAAATTGTCCTTCTTATTAGATAGTATCTATGGTTCTTTATGCTTTCATAAGTTAAACTAAATAGGTATATAAATTCACTTAACATCTAATTCAGAACATTACATTTGTTAATGCTGCTGTTGGCAATGTCTGTACAAAATATTTGGACACTGGGAAGAGACGTCATTCTTCAAGTATTCCTCAGGTCTGGGAGCATAGAATGGCCCTGCCTTTAGTCTTGGACAAGAAGCTATGGACATAAGAGGAAAAGCCTTGTTAATATTAATATTATGATACAATATGTGCTACCAAAAAGATGGATGAGGTAGGATATCTGTAATAACATGTTAAAATTTGACATTAAAATTAGACTGGTTTAAATGGATGACAGATGAGCAGGACTTGGAAGCATGCAACAGAATACAAAGATTTTGCCTCTGAACTTTGGTGATGATATTTCAAAATATATAATTATTTCCTGGATTTACTCTTCTGTATATAGTCTTTGGAAAAACTTCAATGAGTTAGCAGTTACCACCCATTTCACAGCATCCTGTGTAGTCAGAGGAACCATTATGCAAATGTATTTGTAGCGATTTCCTACTCTTACCCCTTGTTTTCTACCCTTCTCCTTCCCTTCCATCCCACCCAAAAAAGTACTAGATTAGTCACCTTTTTTACATTGTTAGTGCTGAAATACAGCTTTTAGACTAAAGTAGTAGAACCTCTTAGTAGTAGAACCTGGATCAGAAAACAAAGTGAGTAAAATCAAGGAAAGCTTGTAGCCTTGTTAGTTTTTTGAAAATACTGTGTTGTTTAGTCTAAATTGATGTTTTTACCTCTTCATTTAACAGCATGCTTTGCTATCTGTGAATTGTGTATGTAGAAACTTATCATTAAAAACAATTTTGTTTCTTCTTTGATTTTAAATCACAGATTTTTAGTCCTGTTTGCATTTGTACTACTTAATTACATCTTGTTCTAATGAAAGATTGCCTCTCTGGCAGCTATGAGAAAATTCTACCAAATACAGCCTTTACAGAAAACTTGCTGGCACTTTTCATAGCTGTCTGGGAAATACTGTATTTGTGCATATTTATGTAAGCAACTTTGAAGGTTAAGATGTACTTTGACTCCTAGCTATTACTGTAGTTAGAAAATGGATCAGATATAAATAAATACTCACTATCCATTTCCTATCAGTTTCTATGCGAACTAGTTCAATAGTTGTTTAATTTTAGAATATGTAACTCACACTAATGTAAGAAAGAAAAAGTTTGTGCTTTAAAATTGCTGCAATACAGAAACTAGTTAATGAACTTTAACTGAGATCTCTGTACTTTGGTATTTTTCAAAACAGAGCTCCTTTTTCACCTTGTCAGTCTAAGTTGTGGTTTGTTTTTTTTTTTTAGTTAACATTGAATCAGTTGGCTTCTGATGTTTAAAGGAGCTGAGCATTGTTTTATAAACAAAGTGAATACTTATGGAAGTTGATCTGCATTTATGCAGGAACTAATGTTATTGGTAGCTGGTTTGGAAGTTGAGAAATTCAGCTTCCAGGCAGTTGTGTAGTCACCACTTCACTGGAATTTCTAAAGTTGCAGTAGCAAACAGCAGTAGTAGTTTGCTGTAACCTGTTAAGCTAATATGATATTTGTAATAAGATCTAACATCAACTGTTTAAATACCATACCCGTTGTTGCCCTCTTCCACCTGACAGAAAAAGCACGAATGATATGCTCACCCCCTCCTCAGGAAATCATGAACTTTTATGAGTGTCAGGAGATGTAAAAACTGCTGAACTCAAATGGTATTAAATAATTTCATGATAATGCCTCTCATATACTTTTTTTGACAAATATAAACTGTGTGAATGCAGCTTCTCAGCCTTCACTGTTACTTAAAAAAATAAAACAGTGAACAGTCAATACTGTTGTGCTCAAAAATATTTGGGAACATTGTACAATGTTAAGATTGCTAGAAAATGAGAAAAATAATGCATTTTCCAATATTTTGGCCTGTAAATGATCTCTTCCAATTTATCTTCCTGTCTTCCCCACCTCCTTCTCAAAGAGAAGGGAAGACCTTTAGGGAAGAGCTTTTTGGTAACCTTGCAGGACTGACGTCCTAGCCTCTTCATCTTTGTACCCTGCATTGTTTTCATCCTTATGACTAACAATGAAGCTGAACATGGTTTGGTTTGGTTTTGTTGTTTGTTGTGTGTGGGTTTTTTTTTTTTTTTAAATTGCCTGGAAGTTATAGTTCTTTACTCTCTAGGGACACTTGATTTATGTATAATAGGTAATGTTGACTTTTTTCTGTCCAAGTAATGAGGTCAAACTGTATCTAGGTATTGGCTAATTTGCAAGTGCTGTATTTGCACAGAAGTTGCAGCCGCTGTCTTCTGACTGTCTGTATCAGATGTCTTCCTTTTCCTTATCCTGTTTCCTTACTGTCAGTTTTCTTGCCTTCTCACTCTCCTTAGCTGGCAGAAGGAGAATGCATGACAACAGTCTGGCAGGAATTCCCAGAGTGAATTGTTACCAGTAATTTGATAGTATTGCTACTTGATGAACTTTAGTGACAGTTTTAAAGCCCTAGTTTGTTTTTGCTTGGTGCTGTGATTTACATATAGGAGAGTGGATCTGAAGTGTCAACAAATATTATTGTATACTTCTGCAAACATAAGTGCTGAGACATGGGCAGGGATAAAGACCTGCTTAACTGAGTGATATAAACACAGCAAGAAGCTATGCAGACCTAAAGCTTTAGCAGGAAACTCTATAATCCTAAAGTTGTTGAAAAATAGTGATATGATACCGTACCTAATGTCTAAAACTATCCCAAAAGTGTTTTGTGGATTTTTATTTTATCTTGTTTGGTAATAGATAGATGTGAAAGGTCAAAGTGTTTTGTAGACTGTGGTGACTGTAGTACTTTCCAACTTTTTAAATAATTCTTTCTTGCTAAATAGCTGTGTGTCTTGATAGATTGTTCTTTGAGATTGTTTCTGTGAGAGATCATGCTTTTGTATGTGCAATTAATAGTACTGATTAGGTCTAAGATTGACAAACAAGAAAGTTGTGTGAAGCTGTTCTTGTACTGCTTTAGTCCTGCTTAGATGTATCACTAGGACTTTGTGGTACTCTGTAACTCGATGTAAATTAAGTCTTTGGTTTTTATCTGGTTTTGGACTGTATCCAAACTTGGCAATGGTGAGTAATACCAGACAGACTTTTAATCTTTATATACTTAAAATACTATTTGGAGGTCTCACTGTCATTTTGTGTTTTTTCTATGTTGTGATGATTCTTGGGGACCACAATCAAAGCACATACAGAAATGTGTGCAAAATAAGTGGTGGCTTTGCCTATACAAATAATTTGGGGTCTGATTAAATAAGGTGGAAAACTGCTGCATAGCAATGACTATAGTAAAACATGCAGGTATAGTATGCAGTCCTGGAGAGCTATAAGCTACAGACTGGTATACATAAGAATACTGTGAGTACTCTACTGCCCTTAGTGTTTTATATGTAATTCAGATCAGTGGTATGTGTTTTCTTCTAGTTGGAGATCTATTTTTTTGCATCAAAATTGTCAAATATTTAAATACTGTGAGGTGTTACAGCTGCAGTTTTAAGAAGTATCTAGGAATGAATTTTAAAAGCTGCCACAGTTTCAGATGTGTCTTAAAAATCGCTAGCTATTGTAACAGTGGCAAATCTGATACAGGAACATGTTCCATATCTTCTGCTGTACTATTGAAACTTTCTATAGCAGTGTAGTGACATGAAGATGCAAATATCCATGTGGTGATAACTTGGAAAGTAATTTATATTATAAATGTGTCTCTGTATGTGTAACTGACTTATGCTAGGAATTGAATTGATAGTTACAGTTTTTGCAACTGTCGCCTATGTCAGAAGGGTCAACCCCAGGTGAAGAAGAACCCAATATTCCCTAGGTCTACTTAGAGTAACTTAAATTAAAGAATTAAAAAAAAAAAAAAAAAACCAACCTGCTCTTCTGAGGCTTTCATAAATATTCTGGAATTAGTTTTCCCTTTCAAAATATGACTTCTAAGGGCAGATGTGTACTGGGTTGCCCCTATGTAGATAAGCTATAAATAATAGTAATAATTTTAAAAAAGAATATTTTGCAGAGAGAACTCAAATATCACTAATTGAAATGCTTTAATTTTGCCTGGAAAAAAAGAGAAAGCTTAGGTATGAAGCTTGTTTGGAAAAAATATCTTTTGGAACTGTTGCCTTTTCTCACAAACCAAAGTAAAATCAGTGTCATTATGCAGTATTAAATCAGAGTGATACTGTGCTTTCCTTATGTATGACCTGCACTTCTAGCAGTTATGAAAATGAACACTGATGTTAGGACATGAGTATGTTATCTCTTCCTTCTCTCAGCCACAGATTTTGTCTCTTACTTGCTTTTTCAAAAAACATGCAGTGAAGACAATGAGATACCAGTGTTATACAGGGTTAATTTCCTAATGGTTGTGGGGAATGCAGAAGCAATATTCAAAGGTACAGCTGAGAAGCTATTAATTTATCCAATTTGTTAATATTTGGAATAGGGGATGAAGCAGGAATAGTAGAGAGAAATGCTTGGAAATGAAGGAAGAAGGATGGGTCTTTAGTTAGAAAACAGCTCAGAGCAGACTGTTTCCTCTAGAGCTACCCTAGGTCTTTGGCAGAGAGTTTTTCCTGTCTACAAAATTAAAATGCTTTGCCCATCTTGTCATTATTCATTATAATTTTTGCCTGTTTTGGGGACTACTATGTGGTAGATGATCACTGCTTAGTGCAGTGAGCTCTTTTGCCTTAAGCACACATACGCAAGTATAGAGGACTTGAACAAACTGCATTCCCTGGGATGCTGCCTGTTTTGTGTGGTTGAGAAATACTTAACATGTACTGAAATGGGCATTTATTATTATCCTTCTACAGTCAGTATTTAAGTGACGTGCTTTTTCAACTTGGCATACCCTGCAAAACTGGGAGGCTTTGCATTTCTTTAGAAAAGAAGATTAATGCTAGTTAGAAGGATGATATTAATTTGAAATGAGAAGAATAATTTTAGCTGCTAGGTGAAAAAGCAAAGACGACATCATCCTTGGGTAAAGAAACTAAATGGGACTAGTTGCAAGGACTATTTTTATTTTTTTGATAACTGTAAGCACTATAGGAGGCTGAACTCTATTTTCAGATCTACACATGAGGCTTCCACTAATCTGTCAAAAAGAAGAAACTTGCTCTGAATGTTTAAAGCTTGTGTAAACTTATTCCCAGTGCTTCATATTTACTGATTTCTGGAGAGAGAACTGGTTCAGGTGTCCTGGAAAATGCAGAAGGATTTTTTTTGTTTAAAGAAATGTTCAAGTATTCTTAATATTGAAATTTTTACTGACTAGTTGTAACAGTGCTTCCAGAAATATTTGCATCAGAAGTGCTTAAAGAAAACATTTGAGGGATAGAATCTGAAGGGTGGAGTAACTTAAGGAATCCATGGGTTTCTGTTTTTCTGGGTCATACTCTTGTTTTGAGGCAAGATAGATGTAAAGCCTCAATTCCAAATAAACTCTGGGTGGGTGAATGAACAAGGGTTACATTTAATTATTTTGGAAGCTGATGTTCAGGGGAGGAGCTGGAGAAATCTTCTTTTGTTAGAAAACTGTCTGTGTCAGTGCAGATTAATAACAAGTTTTAAAATTCAGTTTCTATAAACATCTGAATTTCACTTTCAGAAATTGCTTCTTGGCTATTTCTGCAAATAATTATTAATTCAAGTGAATGCAAAAGCATGAGCAAGGCTGAAGCAAGTCTGCTCTGAAATGTCTGGTATTCCTTGTGGGGACATTTTTTCCAATCTGGCAATTTGTGTAGTCAATCCATAGTTAATGCAAAAGCAATGATTTTACATTAAAAGTATTCTGAATCTGTGTAGGAAGGTGTCATTTATGGGGACAAACACCACCCCCACCCTCCCCCCAAGTTGTAAGCTTTTTTTTTTTTAAGAGCTATAAACTCGGTGGAATACAGATGGCTTTGTACAGGAAACATATTGATAAGAATTTAAAATGCAAGGAAAAAACAGGTGAGGCAAGCTGGCTCTTTAAGCCCTTCCATACCAGAACAAAATTAAATTGCTAATTCTGTTTAAGGAAGAAAGCTGGTATTAAGTTTGCTGGATTATTCAACATCTGTTTAGTATATATCTGTTTAGTATATATCTTATCACTTAGCTGGATGTTATGCAGATTTGTTAGTCTAGGAGAAGAATGTGATTGAAAAGTTAAAATATTGCGGTATGTTGAAGCAGACTTGTTCTCATTGTAGTTCTACTTACATTTTATCTTGCCAGCTTAGAGGTTGAGCAGGAGATGTGTTTGAGTCTTGATTTTCATGCAACCTATTAAGTCTCTTCAGCCTTTCAACTGTCTCTAGTGTGAATGCATATATTTTTTAAGAGTATTTGTGTCCACTTTGGTTTTGATCAACAATTTCTCAGTAAATGGAAAACTTGCAGAATGGGTGAGAATTGTACTGTTTTATTAATTTCTAGTGTATACTGAGAGAACAAATTGTACTCTGTATTCCCTGTTTTGCATGCATGCTTGGAATGATTTCCTTTCTTCCAAAAACTAAGGTGCCTCTTTAAAACAAGAGGTGTTCAGCTCTTTGACAAAGTGTATTCCAGAAACCCTGGGCGTACTATAATGATGAAATAGTGACTGCTTTGCATAATTCATCTGGACTTGTGTTATTTCTGCTCTGTCTCATAGAGGTTGGAGAATTTCCTTAATTTTGTATCAGAAGAAAGGGGAAAACCGTGTTTGAAATGCAGAATCTTTGCAACTAATAAATGAATCGGCTATGGAGAACTGAAAGAATCTGTGTTGCTTCTGCTTCTCTTTGATATTCATTATGGAAGTATAGGACTAATTTATGTGTGAGAGGGGAAAATGAACAAGCTTTTGTTATCTCATAGTTGGTGTGAAACCAGGAAGTCTTGATACAGAGATCCTGGAAATTTACATTATACATAATTTCCCATTGACTCCTCTGTATTTTGGCTACGGATCTTTTTATCTCTGTCACAGCAGATTTTTTTTAACATGCCTTGCCTTATTCAGCTCTTTTCATCTGTTAAGTAGTGTTTAAAAAGGAGAAAAAGCTCCTTTAGCACTTGAAAAATGTGATAATTTGATTATGATGCTTATTTAGATTAACTTCCATCTATACTAGTCCTGATATTTAACACTACTAAAATAACTGCTTCATCATTCTCCATTACGTTCTCATTGATGAAGAATCCCTTAAATAACTATAAGTTAAGCAGTTACACACAATTTTTGTATTCCATTGGGAAAAATAAGATGGACCTTTTAACTTCTTTGTGTTACTTTGTGGTGTTTATAAAAGACTTTTTTTGGTGATCAATCAGATCTATGTGGTTAGATACGTTGAATGTACTAGCTAGAAGCAGGATGTTAACCTGTTTGAATGTGGTATTAGTTATAGTGACAATGATGGTTATGGTGATTAGTGGTTGTTTTTTTTCCTGTTACATACAACAATTATTCCTTAATGGTACCAATTCCAGCTTTGGTCGGCCAGGAGTTGAATGCTACTGTCAACATGACAGTGGAGCTGCAGTAATCCAGCTTCAGTTCCTGATTAACGAGGTTAGTAAAAGGATGTACGTATTCCATAATTCAGAGAAGATACAGAGTGTATTTTTTTCAATTTCTCGTTAAGCAAGCATCAAAATCAGCTAACACAAGTGACTCTTAGCATGAATGGTGCACAGTGATAACAATTATAAATAAATTAACTTTTTTAATTTTAGAAAATGCTTGACTAACTGCTGAACGTATCTTTGTCTCTAGAGTACTCCTTTGCTATAAGCAAGAACTTTTTTCCTTGGAATATTTATTCATGTCATTGAACATCAAGTTATCTTTTGAAGTAGTAAAGTATGTTTTCAATAGTACTAACAGTTTCAGTAGGTAGTTAATTTTATTTTGATAGAGTTACTGTTTTAGGTGTGAGTGGGGAAGAACGATCTCTAATCTGATCCCTCAGTAATTTCAGGTGTGTTTTTTCTAGGGATGTAGCAGCTAAGATCTGACAGCAGTGCTGTTCTTGAGCTAGCTGGGGCCAGATTTGTAAAGGGACTTCTAGCTCAGAGGAATGGTGAAGTCAAACTTCACTAGTTTTGTCAGCACGTAGATATTAGCAGTTGAGTTCATTGCTTAATTTCTCTACAGAGGTGGGCATGAGGGAACTAACATGCCTACGCTGGAAAAAGCTGCTTCTTCCCCATTACCCCTCAGTATAGCACTGAACCAAATGTGGGCAAGCTGAATGACATCACTTAACTCATTACTACTACTTAGAACTTATCTGTGCTATGGTGTTGATGCGCATGCTTATAAATATTTTTTTTTTTCAATCCTGGTAGCAAATATGTAATATATTGCCATTATAATGATGATATGCTGTTACTAGGGTTATGAAAATAAGTTGACTAAAACTTTTTCTTTCTTATAGGGAGCTCTTGTGAGTGCCTTGGCTGATGATACCTTACACCTCTGGAACTTGCGTCAGAAGAGACCTGCTATACTTCATTCACTCAAATTTAACCGAGAACGGTAGGGATTGGATTATTATTGCTTTGCCCCTTACCATCTGTGTGCTACTGTAAGATCAGATTTATTGATGTAGTCCAATTCATAACTTGTTAAATAATTAAAACTGGATTTACATTGGATTTGAGTTGCAGGCTGTTAGGACCAAAGTCCTTGTGAGCAGACACACTAGTGACCTAAACTGAAATGACTTTTCTATCACTTTGCATATTGCATTGCTGAACATCAATTTTCCCATCTTTAAAACGTGGAGGGATAAGAAGACCTTCAGTGTAAGTCTCCAAAGGAATTTTGGAACAGAAGAAAGTGTATGTGTGTGCACCAACAAGACAACAGGAAAACTAGTTCAATTTTTTAATTGGAAGTTTTTCTCCCCTTGATGACAAATCAGAATTCTGCAGTGTTAGAGCCCCTGTATGTATCAGAAGCAGAAAAAAATATGCATTTTTAACTAACAATTTTGAGACTCAAGTAAGAGCATTGTAAGCAAGCTAGGGAGATGTTTTAGAAATTTAATCTAAAAGTCAGTTGACTAAATTTCTGCAAAAAAAGTGTCCTTTTTTTTTAAATAATAAGTAATCCTTCCCCTTTGGGAAGTAGCCCTTCTTTTCCAGTACGGGTGAAGTCTCAACTGGAATGCTATGTCTGCTTTAGAGCAGTGTGCTTCAGAAATGGACTGCTTGGGGAGCTCAAAGGATACTCCAAGAACACAGAATAATCTGTGACTTGTACCTCTGAATAGGGCAGGAAGTAATAAGCTTTAAGTAACAGGTAGCAATACAAAGAGGTAAGTTAAATATTTATGTAAAATCTTCTAATGTAGTGTCATACAAAGTGCTAAACAGACTGTTGGGTGTGTTATGGAGTAACCCTGTGGTTTTAAAGAGCAGGTTATAAACAAATTTGTCAGGATTACATAAATGCAGATTATTGGTTTTTGGGGGGGGGTAGAGTACTAAGTGATTCTAAGTCCCTTTTGAGGTTGTTACTATGATTGCTGTGCATAAACTTTTTACCAGGGCCTGTAAGGATAGGACAAGGGGTAGTGGTTTTAAACTGAAAGTGGGTAAGTTTAGATTAGATAGAAGGAAGAAATTCTTCTCTATGAGGGTGGTGAGGCACTGGAACAGGTTGCCCAGAGAAGTTGTGGATGCCCTATCCCTGGAAGTGTTCAAGGTCAGGTTGGATGAGGCTTTGAGCAACCTGAGGTGGTGAAAGATGTCCCTGCCCACAGCAGGTGGATTGGACTAAATGGTCTTTAAAGGCCCTTTCAGTCACAAACCATTCTGTGATTCTAAACCGTTATGCAGAAAACAGAAAGCTCTGACAGAGCAGAATTCTCTGCCCCAAGGGAGTGATGGCGTTCCTTTATGCAGCATAAAAGTCAAATGGAAAGAAATGCAATTCACAACCTCTAGTTCAGCTAGGATTGTCCAACTATAGAATGCAGTGGTGTATCCAAACCAAATTTTCTCCCTCTTTCTTCCCCCTTCTTTCTTAAATGAGTTTTCTTTTACCTCAGCACCTATTTAAGTGTCAATTTAAAATTCAGATTTGCAGCCTGAAACCACACTTGGACATTGGCTTCTAGCTAATGCTTTAAAATAGATATCTGAGGTGGTTCTGATTGTGTGCAAATCTGTTGGAAGCTGGCTTAGAGTCTTAGGTATATGGATATCTTTGGTAAAAAGAGTGGAAGTTTTAAACCATGCTTTTCTTCTAAATGTGGTGTTCCCACTAGCAAAACCAGTCACAGGGAGTTCAATGTGTGTACTCTTACCAGAAAGAGGGGTGGAGGTGGAAAGGAGTCAAGGTCACTCATGTCACTTCAGCAGTTGTATTTGTTATTAATTTTGGACAGAGTACTGATTTTTCCAGGAAAACCTGTGCTGTGCTGAGATAGGTAATGAGAGCACCATAGTTACCAAGAGTGGTGAAGGTACAGTTTGAGACAAGGGCTTGTTCTTCTGGTAATTTTAATATTAAAGTATCCATTATAATAGCATACAGAAGTAGCCAGAACACTTAAGATCCCAGAACCATACATTGTCATAGCCACTTATTAAGTCATGCTGGATGACTGATAAATGTTTTCAAATATTCTGTTTTCTTTTGACTAGTTTATAAAATAAAGCTTTATAAAATAAAGTGTAATCTCATTACTAGGGAATTATTTTGATTTTGAACTTTAGAGAATTGCACGAATTCACTGTTGAATAATTCTGAATAGGTGTCTTTAACATGAAGAGTTCTTAGTAATGAATTATACCTAATAGGTTTGATATGTTATGTGAATCTGAAGTAATTGGGCTTTGCTTAGGTCAGTTGCATGATGTATATTAACTACTAAGTTTATTGAGAAAAGCATTCATGAATAAAACTTGATCTTCTCAATTTACAAGTGCTAAGTTGTTAGATACCTAATTAATAAAACCTTTTAAATAATTTATGTTGTGCGATTAAGAGTTGCGCATAAGGATAACTAACTTCTCAAACAGGAATTACTTAAATATTAAATACTACAACAAAGCCTTGTAGCAATATCTTCTCTAATAATAGTTTAATTTGCCAGCTTGTGTAGGGAACTTCAATATCTTGGAAATTAGTTTGGGTAAAAAATAAATAAGTTAAAATGGAAAAAAAGTCCTTGGAGGGGAACCAAACCCAAATCTTACTATGTGACGGAAGCAACTATTCCAGTTATTCATTATTTGCTCTAGGACTCTGTAGATGCTAAGTTTTAAAATTATATACCGAATTGGGATTACCTGGAAGTGTGTTGACACTGCGGAAAAGTGGTATTTGTGTCCTCTTTAATACGAGTTGAGCTCAACATGTCACAGACCAATTTGTATTCAGGTTTTGTTTCCAAATCAGAGTTTAACATGTAAGGATTAAATGTGAGCTAGAAGGTTGTTTGTAGCACAGAGAGCTAACTGTAGCAGTTAGCTACCCGGATTAAAGGACATTCTGGTCTTAAACTATTCTTGAACTATGTTTTTTAAAAAAAAAAATTTTTTTTGAAAAAATAAATAAGGCTATAACTTGTTAATGAATTCTGTAGTGTCCTGGCACAGCCTTTTACCAGCTCTGGCAAATTCCCTGCTTTTAGCCATGTGGAAGAATTACTGCCCAATAGTTAACAACACAATTTCTAGATTTCATATTTGTTTCTTCTATTGGTAATCTAGTTTGGCTAGCTTGCTTTCAGGCCTGTTTTGAACATCTTTCAAATAAGGAATAAAAACTAGACATAGCTTGTGTATAAATGCTTGTGTCGTGTTTAAGTATTTTGTATACTAACCTGAAAATTGGAGTATTAAATTACCTGTAAATTAATTCAGAATGCAGTCTCTAGTATATGACTGGAAAGTGTTGTGAATTCTTGCTTTTCTACTCATGAATTTTAAGAACAGAGTGGTGAGAAAGAGTTGCTTTTTCTTTTAAAATAATTCTATGCCCATTACAGACTTTGTTGTGAGCTGTGGAAAGCATCTTCATTGGGTAACTTGCAGCTTCTTAGATATGAGCAAAACTTTTCTTTAAAAGTAGTGGCCAAGAGTCTTTAAAGATGCTGCTTTCTGTTGAATCTTTAAATAAGGATCTGTAGATAAGAAACTGGCCATTTAATAGATTCATAGCTCTTGACTGCCTTTTGTACCAGTGATGGTTAGTAATTTGAAGCAAGTCTTCTGAACTGGTGATTGATGAAGTTTTTAATGTATAACAAATCTGTTATTTGAAATTACTGATGGATGTCAGAAGCACAGTGCAAAACTAGCTTGTTTTGCAAGTTTTCTAGCCTTTTGTTCCTGTTGCATTTGTGTGGGTTTTGCAGCTGCTTCATGTTCTAGTTACCAAATAAAAGTTAGAAGATATTAAACCAATGTCATACTAAGCTTGGCCACTGTTCCTTTACTGTGGGAAGCAGTGTTTAGGGACCAGGAAAAAAAATGCATGATGTTTACATGGGAGGGGTTACTTGCATGACTTGTCATGCAAGTTAAAAGTGTAGCACCTCTTTGCAGAACGCACAATTCAGTGTGTGAACATATTTAGTATCCTAGGTTTTGTACTTCTCTAAGACTCCTTCAGTGAATCACAATGTAGTTTCTCTGTCATCTACATACCTGTATAAATATCCTACATGTAATAAAATTGTTGTGTGCTCACATGTAATGCAAGCCTCATGTCAAATGTGTTTTGACTTCATAGCAAATGTTAACGTTAGGCTAGATTAACTCTGAAATGAGCATAGTTAACACTTCTTATTGAAAGCATGTTGTGAGATGGATATCCAATCTGGCTTTAGTTTCCTTGTCATGCAACAACTATTAATCTTTGTGCTGATCTAAGGTCGGGTGTGAAAGGTCAAACACACATCACTAATGAGCCAGGGACTTTCACAGAACCAATTTGAGAGGGTCAAGTGACAGACTAACTTGATTAAAAAAGAAAAAAAAAAAAGGAAAAAAAAGTGGTGTGGGATGACAAATTTGTCTCCTTTGCTGCAAACCAAACCCAAACCAATCAGCTTTACGTACAAGTATGAAAAAATTTGTTTAGTTATCTAAGACTTGCATCCTTACTGAGCTAAGATTCCCTGTTCTAATGCCAAAAGAACTAGTTTACTTGCTTTGTGACTTAGCATAAAGACAAGAACCAGAATCATAGCATCAAAATAGAACCGAGTGTTTAGTGTGTGTGTGTGCTTTGCATATTGATCACTGAATGGATTGATAGCAGTTTAATTTTTAATATGTCAAATTTTGTGCTGTGGTATTTAAATAGTTTTCCTCAGTGTGAAACTGCACAATTCAAAGTTACAAAATTATGCTTTAAATGTTGCTGGTTTTGTACCCTGCTGTAAACAGCAACTGTAGCATTGTGTTTAAAACACAAACTCTGTCTATAGTGAGTGAAAAATCCCACTTGTATTTACTACTTATTAATAGACAAGACTTTTAACTTTTATTATGACACATACCTTACCTTGTTAGATACAGTAACTTTGTACCCAGCCTGTGCATTAGCAGACATTGGTTGTGAGATAGTTGTTTTTTTTTTTTTTTTTCCTTCTACCTCACTGAATATATAAACTGACCAATTCTGCCACTTTGTGGATAGCAGAAGGACATACAGGTTTTCTTGCCTGTGAGAACAGGTGATGATAGATATTGTTCATGTTTTTTTCCTCCACTTTCTGTGTATCAATATCAGTGTTTCACTTTCAGCCTTTGTTTGAGGGCTGCCTTTATACCCTTTGACCTGTGCATTTTGGGGTAGGATTATAGTATAACTAACAGAAGGATTACAGATACATATCAAACCATACTTCTGAGAAGTTAAATATTTGGACCCTTTGCAGCATCAGTGATACACCAAGTACAAGTTTAATATACGACACAACTAAGTTTTTCACACATAACTAAGTTTGGTGGGTTTTTTACACTTTTTAAACTGGCTTTCTTCTTGCGAGTAAAAGGAAATGATCACTGGGTCTGCTTGCCTTTATGGTGTCATATAAAGCTTTCCTTCACCTGGTGGGCTTAAAAATGTTACTTGGTGGTGATCCACTAGATGATGTAATTAGAAGAAGTTTTATCTTGTTTCAAGAAGTTAGCAGGAGAAAATGAACTTCTTGACTGTCTGGATTTGCTGCAGGTGTGAACATCTTTCATGCAAGATCAGATTCCTTTGAAAAACATTTTCTTGAGGCTGTGCATGCATGTGAAGCCCCATGTGTCAGTGCAGTTGAAGGAACTGCAGTTTCATCAGTTGCCTTCTGCTGCCTTTGGCACTGAGGCAGAACTGAAGTGCTGAGTCCTATTACTCTGAGATTTCTGGTTTCTAAGAAACAGTTTTTAAAAAACTGTCTCCATTGTCCTGTTAGCTGTTTTCCTTGCACACTGATGACTTTCACAGTGGTATGAGGCACATAATGGCCAACTGCCATGTTCCAGGGCAGAATTTGACCTCTAGTCTTTAAGTCCAGCCTGTCTGACAGACTTTTCTCCATCAGTGATGGGCATAATTTTTCCATCTCCTGTGGGAAAGCTGCATCTCTCACATGGCCAGTTTTTTTTATGTTGTGGTATGTGACTTCCCAGATGAAACGTTCAGCCTGAACTGTGTGTGTTAGAGCAAGCTACCCAAGTTTTTTCTTATGCCAAAAGTCTGGTTACTTTTTGAGTCATGTCAGATATACCAACAGGAGTTCACAAATACGTAGTGCAGAGGATTTTCAGTGGTAAGAGATCCTCAGATCTTTAGGGTATTTGGTGGGCATTTCTTCAGTGTTGAAAAATTTTCTTAGTTTTCAAATCAACTCAAAAGGAACGTGTGCTTTGGTCTTTTGTCATCACTACAAGCAGTGAAGCAGCCCTTTTCTGTTTGTGTATAAATAAAAATGTGGAGTCCCCTTCTGAGTAAAGTACAACTGAAGCTTGAAAAGCCATCTTAAAAGAGAGGTGATATATGACTCCATAAAGGAAAGAACATGTAAGCTGTGAAATATATTAGGAACATGTAAAAATACAAATAACTGCAGTAACCTAAGAAACCTCTAAACTGGAGCCGCCTTCTGGAAAATGATCTATATGGCCCTAGTATTGATCACATCAGCGGTGACAACTTTATTTCTGTTCTTGGCTCTTGCTTCCCTATTACTCCATCTTGACACCACTAGTGTATACCACAGCTCAGGTACTGAACATATGTACTTCTCAGCTGCCTTTAGAGGCAGCCCTTCAAGTGATTGTATTTTGAGAAACATTATTTGGAGTGCTGTTATGGTATCTAAATGGAATTGAAGTACCTGATCCAGTTTCTATAATATACTGCATTTATCCACATAGTCTTTTGGGGGGACAACTTTGGGATGCATTGAAGAGGAATTCTTCCTCTGCATGTGCCTTCTGTGCCTTCAGGCCTTTTTTGCACAGGTAGGTATTTTAAGCTTATTGCAGTTACCAGGTCTGGAAATAGACCCCTTGCAGCAGTCTGGTAAAATCATAGCCACTGATTGCTTCCATGAGTATGTCATTCTGACACTGGCTCTTGACTCTTTATGCCTATTGAAGACTTGACAAGAGATTGTGGACATGGAGTCTAGGCTAACATAAAAATTAAACTTTTCAGCCACCATGTAAAATTCAGAAGCTATCTCATGCATGAAAGATTGAAGGTAGAGGTAGGCAGAATTTCAACTTTGGTAGCTTAACACTTTTCTTTTAAGAAAACTTATTTTATCTATACAATAATGATCTGAGCAGCTAGTGTAATTACTGTAACTGCAGACCTATAATGATAGCCTGAGGTTCTAGAAATAGTTTCAGTGACTTAAAAATAAAATCAGTGTTTGTCATTCATCAAAGTATTTGTCACTGTGCTTTGTTAAAACAATGGAAAATTCTGAAGAACATAGAATACTTCATAATGCAGTAGACTAAGGAAAGGTAAAGATTAATTTAGAAGGATTTCTGTTGTCATAATAATACACTCAGAATAACAGCCTGCCATTTTTACTTAACATTTCCCTTAAATGCCTAATTCTTCGACTTACATTAATTTAATAAATTGTATTCTTTGATATTTCTGTAATGAAATTCCTTTAAGGAATACTATCACTTGCTATAATAACTATTTTGATATATGTTGTGAAATAACCACAATTAAGATTTTTCTTAACTGACTTTGACAGATTATCAGAAAAGACACATGGTCTGTGGTTAAGAAAGGAAATCCTTTCAGTAGGTTTACAAATGACTTCTTAAAGACTCTCCTGTCACTGCTAATACTCTCCCATAAGCAACAGCACAAACTGTATTTTAAGTACAGTAAGAACAAGAAATATTTTGTGAGGGCTTTTCTTATCAATGTTTTCCACTGCTAGTGTACCACTGGGTTTTCTGTATATAATTTTGTTTTCTTGAACTATTGGTTCAACTCTTACAAATTCATTTCACAGAAAATTGAAATTTCTCTCTTCTCTTTTTTTTTTTTTTTTTTTTTTGGAAGAGGGCAACAGGGGAAGGAGTGGCTTTGCAAATATGTATGCAGTGAGGAGATTTTATGCTTAGGGAAAAGAACAGCTACAGTAGAGTTTGGAACTACCCTGACTGTTTTGGGGTTCCATAACAGTACCTCATTTTAGCAGTGATGTTAGCATATATTAAAATCATACTGTAGATTTCAGATTAAAAAAACCAAACAACTCTTTAAAGCATTGCTTTTTTTTTCTATAAAGGGATTTTTTCTTTTGACAGGTATAGGGAAGTGAAATATTTGGAATAAAGTGCTGTGCACAATACTTGCATTATGCTAAAAGTTCAATCTGCTTCGCAAAATGTACTATACTTACTGACGTAGCTGAAATTTCCTTGGAGATAATGTGAGGAATCTGTTGTGCCGTGAAAGAGCTACCTGCAAAAGCCTGCTTTCTGTGATCACTGGCTGAGACAGTCCCAGCCTGTCTCCTTAGATGCACAAAACTGGTCTATTATTTTTTTTATAGATGCTTCTGTTCTAGTATTTTTGACCAGAATGGCTTGATACAGGAGAGGAAGAGTATGGTACTCTGCTTTTTACTGATACATTTTTTTCAGGCAGTTGGGGTTTATGCACAAGAAAGACTTGCAAAAATCTTTTACTTGGGTTCAGTGTATCTGTAGTCTTTTTGCTGTTCCCAACAATTGATTGTATTTTCCACATTTATGTATGTATCCATTTGTGGGTAGGAGAGAGGGGGAAGAATGCCTGAGTTGTAGAAATGGCCAGAGCATTACATGGCAACTTCCACTTCTGTTGATCTTAAAGTATGTTATGGATGGAGTATATTATTCTAATCTTGTGGTGGCAGAAAGATAGGTTTCTGAAAGGAAAATCTGCATTTTTCAGAAAAATATATATGCTGTCCTTGGCCAAGTGTTAAATCGGCAAGTATTGCCTCACCACCAAGACGACCCTGACCTTTTGTTTCCATCCTCGAAAACAAGTTTGAATCCCTGTAATCCTCAGTCCAATTTTCAATGGAGCAAGTGAGGCCACTGAATGTAGCCTGTATGTTGACGTGCTAGTATGTTGTCATTGGTCCTTCAGATGGTCACAGCGTCACTGAATTTTAGTTTTTAGGGCTATAACATTTCCAATGTTGTTTAAAAACTGCATAGTTTAAGGTGAAGCCTTAATCATTGAAGAGAGAGAAGCTCAGTACATGGACTTCAACGTTGGAAGTGTTATTCTGTAAATTGCTGAAATAAATGCAGTTATCTGAAATGAATCACTTTAGACAAAAATATAGTTGAATTTCTGAAAGTTGGAAGACATACTTTTTCTATTAAGAAAATAAATAGCAAATAAAGTTATGTTTGCAAATGGAGAAACGTTTGCCACATTCAAGGTGAAATGGGGCTTCTTTCATTATAGCAGGATCAGCATGACAGATTCCTTTTTGAATTTAAGTAGTCATCAGTCGTTCTGTGAAACATAAGTTCTAAGAATATTTTTTAGGTTATATAAAAATCATACAAGACTTTTTTTCTGATTGTAGAAGACTGGTAAAAGCACACTTTGAAGGATAAGGTTAAGAAACCTGTTTTATATGTGCCTACACTTAACAATTTTGAAGTCTCTTCAACCTCCTGCCTTTGAGAGTTTGTAATCATTTTGTGAAGTTACTAGTTGAACTCAATTTATTTTTGGTGTGGAATCATTTCATTGCTTGCTAACTCTTGACAAAATTAATCTTACTTGCACAGAGGAGACAAATTGAATATGGCTGCATATTCAAATAGTGTATCAAGAGTATTGGAGTTGGACACTTCTTTAAGTGTTGCCTTTTTGCTATAGCAGTCAAAGTTGCAGCCCCAACTTATATTTTTGCCCACCTTTAAATGACATGAAATAGATCAGGTTCTGTAATGAAAGTGTTGGACAACTGTAACTGACAATATTAACTCTCAGATCAAGACAGATAGGCTCATGACCCTGCTCCTGAATATTATTTCTGGCTGCTAGGCCATGTTTTTAGATCCAACTGATCTGGCTGTCAGCTGCTGCTGGCACATGGAGTCCTGGCACAAAAAGAAGCTGTGGTGTTGCAGGGTTTTATGTTTTCATGCTGCATCTCTTTCTCCTTCCCCATGACCTGCTTGTAGTGGGAGAGCTCTGTTACTGGGCAGTAAGGTTTTGGGGCATGCCTAGGAAGCGTGTGTACAGATGTATGTGATTTAGCTTCCAGTAAAATATTTTTTTTCAAGGACATTGGGGAAAGTCAAGTCTCTTAACCTGTCTCTTAACCTGTGGTGTTTGCAGATGTCGTGGTTTAACCCCAGCCAGCAACTAAGCACCACGCAGCCGCTCACTCACTCCCCCCTCACCCAGTGGGATGGGGGTAAAAATCGGGAAAAGAAGTAAAACTCGTGGGTTGAGATAAGAATGGTTTAATAGAACAGAAAAGAAGAAACTAATAATGATAAAGATAACACTAATAAAATGACAACAGTAATAATAAAAGGATTGGAATGTACAAATTATGCACAGTGCAATTGCTCACCACCCACCAATCAACACCCAGCTAGTCCCCGAGTGGCGATCCCCTGCCCCCACTCCCCCCAGTTTATACACTAGATGTGGCATCACATGGTATGGAATACCCCGTTGGCCAGTTTGGGTCAGCTGCCCTGGCTGTGTCCTGGGCCAACTTCTTGTGCCCCTCCAGCTTTCTCACTGGCTGGGCATGAGAAGCTGAAAAATCCTTGACATTAGTCTAAACACTACTGAGCAACAACTGAAAACATCAGTGTTATCAACATTCTTCTCATACTGAACTCAAAATATAGCACTGTACCAGCTACTAGGAACACAATTAACTCTATCCCAGCTGAAACCAGGACAGCAGATCACTATGCTTAGTAAAAATGCTACAACCTCTGAAAGTTCAATGAGTTGGAAAAGCATTTTAAATCTTGTATGTAGTCCTTTTTCTCTGAAACTTCAGTAAAGTAAGTTAGTGCAGCCTTTTGGCTTAAATATTTAAGCACAAAAAATCAAGAAAGTTAGAAAATGGATAAATTAAAGATTTGCTTGAGCAAGCTGTATTCCCTAACTAGAAGGAAATTAGTGATATAAAAAGTAAAGAGGTACACTTTTGATCCAGGTAGTATTACTACAGAAGCTTTAACTTTTGAAACCTGTAATACAAATTAATATCTTTTCAGCTGTTAGCAATTATTTTTCATTGCTGCTGTTAACTTCAGCACAGAAGCAAAGGCTAAGTGTGTATATACAGCATCTAATGCAAAGGATCTAAAGCTGTTCTTTGCATAAATACTTATTAACAGGTTTGTGAAGTGATGCATGGATGTGGCAAGAAGGGAGCCCAACTGGGAGAAAACAAGAATAAAAAAATCTGTAAAGCTAAGGATTAGAGCTGACAGAACAAATTTCCACTGAATAATTATTTTACCTTATCACTGAAACATTTCTGAAAGCCCAAGTTTGATAGTCCAAGTAGCTTGGCAATTTCTTTCAATATTGGACCCTGTCAGATTAAAATGGTTTAGAGTTTACAGTTTCCAGAAAGTTTCTAGACTCTAATTTCAAGTTAGTATTTCTGTTGTATAGAAAAATCAGATACTTTAGAAGCTTCAGTTCCTACAGACATTATTTCCTTATCAATTTTGAAGAAACAGTAAACAATAAGCAGGACCCAAGAGGACAGAAATAACCAAGTTTTCAAATACTAATATTTGCACTGGAGCTATGGTCAAAGAAGAGTTCTCTGCTGGTACAAACCTCATTAGCTTTTGCATTTTTTTCAGGTACTTCCTTCTAGCAGAAAAGAAAACTATAAGGCAGAAAATTAAAATGTGGTTTAAGTAAAATAGTAGCCCCAAATTTAAACTACTTTTAAAATGACTTTTATAATTGTTTAGGATTGGGTTTAGGTTTGCTCTGTAGGGGATATTTTGGGTTACATATAAACTTACATTTCTTATGCTTTATTTTCTGCCTTTGTCCCCTCACTTGAAACCAGCAT
Organism: Harpia harpyja; assembly: GCF_026419915.1. Classification (NCBI taxonomy): domain Eukaryota; kingdom Metazoa; phylum Chordata; class Aves; order Accipitriformes; family Accipitridae; genus Harpia; species Harpia harpyja. Next base: position 73,631,747 of record NC_068943.1, on the reverse strand, counting down.
AATCTGCATAAGGCTACTTCTAAAAATCCTTTGTTCTTTAAAACTTGAAATTAGATAGATTTCAAAGGGAGATTTGTAGATTATAACATAGGAGTATTGTATTTTAAGTTTAAAATGACAGCAATCTTGAGCAAATACATTCAGTATGATAACTTTCAAAGGTGGCTGAGTGATTTTTATCTGAATGACTTAATAGTTTTAGAATACCTTGTTTCCTATTTTTTGTTTAAGTTTTTACATTGTCTGTGGATTTCTTGCTTTTGTTATGTACTGGCTTTGCTACTTTTCTCTGCCTGTAACTTGTCTTATTTCTTCCTGTTTGCCTATTGTTTTTCTTCTATTTTTTGGCAATGTAGACCTTGAAGTGTAGGATATCTGATAGACTTTTCTTTAATTCCTTTTTTGGTGGCTTTCTCTTTCAGGATAACATTTTGTCATCTGCCTTTCCAAAGTAAATGGCTATATGTGGGCACCGAAAGAGGAAACATTCACATTGTCAATGTGGAATCATTTACTCTCTCAGGCTATGTCATCATGTGGAATAAAGCCATTGAACTGTGAGTTTAATCAAGTATTGTCTGTTGATGGGAGGGAACGGAAGTGTCCCAGATGTTATTAATATCAGTTGCAGAAATGTCATTGTTACCTACAGTGGCCTCCATATTAGTCTCACTACACCAAATACATGATCAAAATATGTAAATAATCATGTAAATACTTTTTATTCTCATAAATGTGAAGTGTTAATGTTAATATATATGTTTCTGCCTATAACACTATTTTATTATAGTACCTGGAATAGACATAAAAATAGACATAAAAATCATTATCTGTGGTGATAAAGAACTAGAAAAATAATACATGTTAAAATATGATGTGGCTGGTACTTGGGCAGGTATGTCACTTCTACAGTTTTGGGGTTAAAGCCAAAGTATAAAGATAGGCATTGTAAGAGGGCTGATGCATACTGAGTATAAAATTACTGGCTGACAATGTAAATTTAAATAAGCCTATTCCAAGAGCGAAGTATATTTTACAGCTATTGTTATTGCTTCTCCTTTTTTAATAATGAACTTGTGTATGCAAATATAGTGTTTTGTGGGTGAAAACATATACTTGTGTGCTGCTGTTCCTGTGCTGTTATTTTGTTCCCAGAATGCTATGTATATCTTCAAAACATACATTAAGTCCATCACTTGCCAAAGGCTGTTGAAAAAAACATAGCTCTTCATTAGTCCATCTTCTTCAATAGCAAGAAGTCAACATAAAGTCTTAACTCTGTTGTTTTAACAATACCCAGCTTGGGCAGTTTGTGAATAATGGCAAGACCTCTTTTCCAGCATAAAAATAAACATTTTATCCAACTGTGTCAATTCTGTAACAACAAACATTAAGACAGATATTGTAAAGCTACTGACAATTTTTTTCTGTGTTGCAAATAAGCAGTAAATAAGTCTTTACTTATTAAAAGACAGAAATTAAGTGCCTAAAAATAGACAGAAAGTATTTATGGGCTTGAAGATAAAAGTAAAAGTGACTCCATGCTGAAATGTCAATAGCTTGCTTACATGGAGTCTACATCTGTAGAATCTGTATTACTTGCAATCATTTTGAGATGCAGTTCTGGCAGGGGAAATTTTTTTTTTTAATTGAAATATTTTTTTGTTTAGGTCGTCCAAATCTCACCCAGGACCTATTGTCCACATTAGTGACAATCCAATGGATGAAGGAAAGGTAGGATATGTTTAAAGACCATTCAATACAATATTCTTTAAGCAAGACTTTTTTTTTAAAGTAAGATGCCACTGCTTTTTAAGGAAGGATTAAGTAGATGAGGACAATGTTGAAAGCATAAAGGAAGGCTAAATCAAGGTTTTAGGCTCGGAAAATAATATGAAGCAAGGTACAGACATGGCTGTAGGACACATTACTGGAATAATTGAATGCATCTTGTAATCAGAAACATTTGAAAACACAGCTGAAAATGTTTAATTGCAAAAATTCTTGAAAACAATACCAAAGAATTTTACTTATGGTGGTAAAAATTAAGATGTTACCAAAAAAACCCAATCATAACTTGAGTGGGGTGGAAATTAAATAAACTTTACAAAGGTCTTTGGTGTTACTGTTTCACAACTTTAAAATATGTATTTGTATAGCATATTTATATAGAATACTGTGTACTTTGTCTTTAGTTTAGCTAATACAAGGCAGCAGTTTTTATGGGATTTGAGGTCTAACCGACATCCTCTCGTTTAGCAGACAGCATCTAGTGATTATAAAAAACTTCTTAAAACCTAACTGGGCTGTAGTGCAACTAGACAGTCAACTCAACTAAAACATGTAAGAAAGAGCTATGTATTAGACTTGTCTTTTCCTTCTTTTGAGATAATATTAACATAATCATCTTTTTACCTTGACAAAAAGTTTTACAGTACACATTCTTGAAGCCCTTGCAAGACAGTAATTTTTATGTCCTGTGACATAGCAGCCACAAAGGAGAACTTAAGTTATGAACTCAATGGTCATGAGTTCCTTCTGTATTATTAAATTAATTCTACAGGTATTACCCTTTGCTTTGGGATATCTGTTATGAGGCTCATGCAAAAACAACACAGAACACATAACTTCAGTTCACAGTGAAGACTTCATGAATTAAAAGAGAAAGCAAGGAGTTAAAATGTTAATATGCATTCTCTAGGTGACAGCAATTACTGTAATACCAAATCATACATTCCCCACTTAAGTCATGGTTGCAAGACTAAGTCTGTAACAGACCTCTTCTACAAGTCTTGGGATGGGATCACATGACTCATCCACTCCATGAGGGATCTTCAGCCTCTTTAGCTTGTGTGCCTCATACGGTTATTTAGAAAATCTTTGTGGTCTGCTGCAACTTTTGTTCAGATCCCTTGGTCCACACTGAAAAGTAAGCAGGCAGGGGGTTCCTTAATTTTGACAATAGGAATAAAGCAAAATAGGAAAGAAGGATTTGAAAACAGCAGACTTGCATGCATCTTTTCCAAAAGTGTGGTTATAACTTAACCAGAGACACCTTGATGCCACTTGAAACACATTTTCGTTAATGACTTTGCTCTAAATTAATCAGGCATAGGTGATTGAGTAATTGTTGAATTAAACTTTGAATTATTATTTTTGTCAGTGTAATGTCTAAAATATCCTAGAGTTTTGAACTTCCATTTGTGAAGAATCTTCAAAGAGAGAAAATAATCTTTTGTACTACTGTTCCACATATGCAGGAGAAATATTATTTTTTGGTTTACTTGCTTTTCATTTGACATGTTAGTGGTGGATAAAACTGGAGAGAGGGAATGACACTATTGTCTCAGCAGCGGTTTGAATGTTTTAATACCATGCTAGTTATAAGCTTGTATCCTAGACACCTGAGGTTTCAGTCCATCAGGGAGAATTTCATGTATACAGTTTTTTTTCATGGGGATGAAGCTTACTGCCATAAGTGCGTAACTAATGAGTTTCTCTGTAGAATTAAGTTTGAATTGTGTTCCAGAATCATTGACCCTAGAATACGAATGCAATTAAGCTATGGTAACTTCAGGAAAGACAAATGATCTATTTATTCTGGTGTATTCCACCCCCACCCCACATTTAATTATTGTCAATTAAAGTTTAAGAATTACTGTTTTTATCAATCATGCTATCAATCGGTGCTTTAGAATCTGATCTTACACTCCTCTTCTTTCTCATAAGAAAAATATTGCTGAAAAAAACCTGTGCAGTTGCAAGAACCTCCTGTGTACTCACTTTTAAAATTTGTTCATGCTTTTAGCCTTCTAATCACTGTGATTTTTTCTAATGTTTAAAGTTAAAATAGAAAAACTATAAAATATGGCTTATAATAAGCAAGATAATTTAAAATAATAGTATACGTGACACTAGTGAGAAAAAAATTCTAATATTCATTTTTGCTAGACCAAATGTTATAATATTTTTAGGGTATTTTTGTGTCGTATAGCATTGAAATAGATCAAATATTTTATCTGTAAGCTGGTAGGAGATCCTCTGTTGTTTTTCATACTGGAAATAACTGTACACCTTGAAAATCTTAAGCTGAAAAGTCTGTCTGGGCAAAACCTCTAGGTACAGCAATAGGCCATATTGATTTAGATCTCTGTCCTTGACTACAATGGCATGCGTGTGAAGGCAGTGTTTTCTAACTTGTAATATGAGGGACATTCCTCAGGGCACTTCTGTTTGCTCACAGGAAATAGGCTGTTTCAACAGTGAGTAAATCCCAGCAGCCAACTACTCCTTTTTGTATGTCCACACTGGGAGAAAGAAGTGAGAGTGAAGGCGTGCTTCTTAACGCTAGGAGCTGCTTCTCCTGTAGCAACATTGCTCAAAGGAAAGATCTCACAGTAGGTCCAGCAACTATGAAAGATGAAGCTGCATTGCCTCCTATATATCAAGTGCCAAGACTGTTACTACTGCCTTATGTTGGCCTTGTTTTGGTTTCATTAAGAGAAGCGTCACTTAAGATAGGACAGCAAAGCACTTAGATACTCAGTGTGTTAGACCAATTATTATGAGCAATTTGAATCTTCACTTCCTTCAGAAGTGGTTTAATATTGCTTCTAGCAAAAAGATTATTTGCAAAATTATCTTGTTTAATTTCTCTCTAGCTTTCCTTTTCTTAATAACTAATTTTCTTGGTGTTCCTTTAGCCAGTTATCTCAGTTGTGATTAACATCTGGAGAAAGCTTATATTACATAGTTTCTTTATAGGCAATGAACCATTACCTAGAACTTTAGGAAGGAAAGTGTGTTCTTCCAGCAAATCTAAGCAGAACAAATTCCAGTGAGGAAAATGCACAATAAAAAGTTCTCTTTTCCAGCCCCCCCATTTTCACTCAGGAAGGAATATACTTAGGAAAGTTTAATGTTGACCTTTCTGGAGCTCAAAGGGATTTCCAAGGATTCTTCAGAGGAATGCTTTTTTTTTTTTTTCTAACTTTGCATGAATGCCAGTTGTATCAGCAGGAAGTTTAGGAGGATGGCAACAAGTACAAAGTAAACCTCTCTAACATTGAGGTCTTCACTGCTTCTCACTAATTTTTGTCTTCATAACTACTTGCAGTTACTACATGTAGTATTATGCTGCATCTCTTCAGGGCAAAAACTACAGGCATTTGAAATGGTATTATTTTGCTTATCCTTATAAAGACTTAATATATCTGCTTATTATTGCAGCTTCTGATTGGCTTTGAGTCTGGAACAGTGGTATTATGGGATCTGAAGTCAAAGAAGGCAGATTACAGATACACACATGATGAGGTAACATATTTCATCTGCATTTCTTGCTATGAGAATACGATTTGCCATTCTAATAGTGATTTTTATTATTTTTTTCATTTCTTCTGCTTCTGTCACCAGTGGATCAATAAATAGGTCTCTCTGAAATTGCAAGTACTTGAAGTTTTCTCTAAAAGAGCCATAGAGTTTGAATAATAGAAACTTTGGACTGAATAAGTGTTCACTGATTTGAAATTTGTGAAGCAATGAATGGTGGCATGGATTGGATTTCTTTGCTAATTTGGGGGGCTGAGGGGGAAGCTTTCAGATTTTTTCTGTTATTGAGTAGTGTGACTTTCACCTGTGTTAAGAGCTTGAGTCATAAGTTGAAACAGGATGGTTTAGCAATTTCTGTAATATTGAATCTCTCATATTCTGAAAAGTGGTGGGGGGGTGGGAAGAAACTGCTAAATAGCCTCACTAGGACATTTCTGTAAATACACCCTTTTTTTGTAGGATCAAGGTTTGAAATAAAACTGGAAGAGGTTTAAAAAAACCAATGGTATCGAATGACACTTCTTTCAAACTTGATTCTTGAGAGAATACAGGCTTTTTGAATGACTGAGATTAAGAAAAATCATTCAACATAATATGCGAGTTGATGTATTTTATTTAAAATAACATAAAATTAGTCTTGATTACATTTCATTGATTGTAAAATGTCTGTACCATTGTTCAGTACCAGCTGGGACTGTTTCTTGTATCACAGTGGGTGTATTTTCCTTAGCTCTGTGCTGAACTCTTCACAAGACAGGATTTGGGGGTTTATGTGGTGATTCTGGCTCAGTATTCATGCTTATGTGTTGGTTCTACCAATGAAGAGTTTCTTTGAAGGGGTAGTCTCTGAAGTAGTCTAAGCCTTAGATCATCAGAGCTGTATTAGAACATCAGAGTGGAATGAGGTTTCTTTGTGTGTTCAGAAATGTCTGTATAAGCCTCAAAGTGTGTTATGTGAAGAAGAATTTTCTACCTTCCAGTTCCATTGCATTCACCTAATTAATTCCCTCTGTTTCTTTGTTTCATAAACTTATTCATATCTCCATCTTTTTCTAGTCTTAATCAAGTTCTTCCTGTACCTCGTATTCTTCTTGCTCTTCTCTAACTTTATTTTTTTAACCATTCTATTTAATCTTTCTTTTATAAAAGAGAAACACAACAACGTAGTATATTCAAGATGTGGGTATGCTGTATTTATGATGTGGAATAATTATGTTTGGTTTTGTTTTCTTTCTCTGATCTTCATACTGGATTAGTCTTTTGATGCTGCAAGCGTTAAGCAGATACTTCCTTGGAACAACCTACTATGAAACTAGAGTCTCATTCTTCAGTGTTAATTGTCAGCTCAAAGTCCATTGTGTTTATGTATCGCTTCACATTTACATAGTTGGACAATAAAAATTGTAAGTCTTTCTGTAGTTCTTCACTGGAATCCTAATTTCTACCTTTGGTAGTGTCAGCTTTGGTACTGTCAGCACACTTATCACCTTAATATTCTTGTTCTAATTTTCCATGTTATTTATGAATAAACTCAGCAGCACAGATCCCTGAGGGTCTCTGCCAATTACCCTCACCCATGAACTAATCAATTACTGCCAGCCTGTCTTTATTCTAGCTTGCTTTACTTCCTGATACCTTAACCAATTATTCATCTGTTCAAGGATCTCTAGTCTGTTTGTTTTTAGTTTCCTTTGAGAGATGTTGTTGAAAGACTTTGAAAATTGTGTAGACAGCTTAATTGATGTTTCCATTAGGCACATGCTTGTTAACATTTTCAGAGGTTTGTTGGATATGATTTCCTTTTACAAAAGCATGTTGACTTCTCGTACCTGGTATATTATATTCATCCATATGTTGATTAATTCTGTTCTTTAATGAAGTTTTGTGGCAGTTTCTAGAAACTTACCGAGGGTAGACACTATGCTGCTTATTCTGTTTTTCTTTGGATTTTGTGGTCCATTTGTTTAAAAATTTACTGTATACTTGTCGTCTTCTTGAACCAACCCTGGTTTGAGAGGTTGCAAACAGCAGTGAATAGTTCAGCTGTTTCATCTTTGATTTCCTTTAGGATTTATAAATGAATGCATCTGATTGTTCAGTTTGGTTTTTGATTGCAGAAGAGGTAATGAAATACCTCAGGTCAGATCCTTTGGTAAAGGAATGTGCATTATCATAAGCTGGGAATGGATAGGAAGGAGAAAAAAAAAAATTAAGGTCTGTAGAGTGAACTTGATGAGTTTCACTGTTCTCATCAGTGAGAATCAACATACATAAAGTTGCTTAAAAAAAATACTGGCTATTCAGGTCTTAAAAGTTGAAGTATGCTTTTTCTGTGAGTTCAGATTGCCCTTTAAGAAAAATCTCTTTGGAAAAAGAATGACTATATGCAGTAATAATTTGTTGGTTCTCATCCATTTAACATTCTATGACAAGGAATTTCTTCTTCAATGGGCAAGTTATTTAGATCTAATCTTCTAAGGGGGAAGGCAGAATAGAATAATGTCCCATTTTTGAATTTGGATTTGATACAGTTAGGCAGTTTCAAGTTCTTCTGGATTCTGGCCTGAATGGCATAGAAATAAAATGATTAATTTTGTCTAGCAGAATTGAAAAATATGTGTTTCTTGAAAGGTGGCATTGCAGAGAGTTCTGTAATTGTTTCTGGACCAATGGTCTTGAGAGAAGATCCTATCAGATACAGGAAAAATAATGAATAGAAAGCTGCAGAAAGTGGATGATTATATGTATGCTATATATATCTGTCCTTTTTTTGTGTGTCAGGTGAAGGTGGGGCTTCTTCTGTATCCTTCTTTCATTCTATTCTTCAGTTCCTCTCAGTTTTGTATTTAGCTGCGAAAATGGAGAATCTCTCTCAATTTGTGAGTGAAAGGAATATTGAACTCCAAGTATTATTTATCTAATCATATTATGATCAGTGCTGACTAACTAGTGGCCTATATAAATATACTGTTCTTGCTGTTTTTCAGCTAGCAGCTTCAAGTAAGTGAACGTAAATGTTAAGAAATGCAGAAGAAACAGGGGTTTTTATTGTATTTTGCAAGAATAAAATGATATTGCCAAATAATAAAAACTTCGCTAGTTTCTATGAGCAGCTTCCTTAACAGAAAAGAGAAAAGTATTCTCACTTGCTTAATGCTGAAAGAGGTTACTGTGGAAAGGTGGGTAACTTTTTGAGTCTCAGAAAAGTAACACCATAACTGATAGTATGAAAAATGCTGACTGGCATTGTTGGAATTCTGATAATAAGGTAACCTGTTCATTCTAGTTGAATAACTTGAAATACTTAGCCAAAAATGAAATATCTATATATCTATAGTAAGTAAATAATTCTTTTCAGTGGCAGGCTAGTATGGTTGTGTTGATTTTAAAGTAGAATGGAAAATCAGAAACCAGGGAAACTGAATTGAGCAGGACACAGAAAGGGTACACCTAACCACAGTTTTGGGTAAGAGAAGAGTAACTAGTAGACAGTTCTAGGCAGAAATAACTTAATGTGTGTCCATTCTAAATTTGAATGATGTACCTTGATTTTTTTTTTTTTCCACATTTGAGACTGATACTAATTTTGTTCTCTTAACATGTAATACTGACTTCAGAGTTGAAAAACTTTGGTCAAGAAGATGCAACACAATCTGATTTTTAAGATATGTAATAGAAGTAACCAAAGTGTTTTTACAAGGATGTTTTAGCCAGGATGTAATGCAATTTGTAACTTTTAGAGTTAAGCTTGCTCCTGAATGGTTTTGTGGAGTATCTTTTCTCGTTGACTGAAGCAGTAAGACATCTGCTCCCTTTGTAATAAAGGAGCCTAAAAAATTGGTGGCCATATTCATTCCTTATTTAGCTCCCTCTCCCCTCTATCCCCAATAACAAATAATTAGGGTGACATATCATAATTATTAAAATACTGTAATGTCTTGCCAAGACTTTTGACTAGCTTAGTCTAATCTAAGATAGTATTGTTCCCCAAAAAGGCAGTCTTACCCTGACCACCCTAGCAGTGGCTTTCCATAACTAGTTGTGGCTGCGTGACAGTACAGCAAGTCACAGTATAATTAACTCTTTTCCCTCTTCCTGTACACCCAATAAAAGTATCAGTTGGAAAGACCCCATTGCACATGAAGACTTAAGGTTTGAGGAAAATCGTCAGACTTTCTGGCAATGTAGTGGTTGTCTTGCTCAAGAGAGTGTACACACAGAGTCTAGCAGTGGTAGAATAATGCCTTATCTCATGAGATCTCCTCTGCTTCTGGTAAGTGTGGCACAGAGCGGAGAAAGCTCTCTGCCATTTTATTTCCTGCTAGCAAACCTTGTAAATTTGAATATTTCTGTGCACAGAATCTTTCTAGCTCTTGTTTCTTGTTGATTTCCTGGTTTGGTGGCTTTGCCAGAGGTTTCTTTCATATGCTGACTGTAAGGGCTGTATCCCGTCCATGAATGTGTTTCACCTCTTCTCTCACAGAGGGTAATGCAAGTGACATTCTGCCCTGTAGCAGGAGCAGGATTTTAAACCTCAGGATTTATGTTCTTCGTTCTCCAGTTTTTCTTGATGAGAGCTCTTCTGAGTGTGGAGTTGACAACCTGTAAGAAGAGAGCAACTTAGCCCAATCTTGTCACCCTTGAGATGTGGTGCAGAGCTGCTCATCAGACACAGGAAATGCTGTCTGGTCTCCCTTCTTCTTCCCTGACTGTGCCATCTCGGACTGCTGAAGTGTAGCAGGGGTGGTCGCAGAAGGATCTTGTTTGGTGAATGAGGCCTACTTATTAGCACTGGGGAAGCATTCTCTGGCTCTAACACTATTGAAAACAAATAATTCTTCTGGTACTGGTTAACTGTGTAGTCCCATCAGTCTCATAAAATCCATCACCAGTCATTGCAAAGGTGATGACTGATTCTGTGCTGTTAGAAACTGCTGTGCTCTACCTGGGGTGTGAGCTTCGTTGCTGCTGGTAGTTGTAGGATTGACGTCAGCAGAGCTTGGCGCTATGGCACAGCAGCAGTTCTGCATAACATCGAGGCACAAGATGTCGCTGTCAGGACCATGGACCTGGATCCTCTCCAGCTGTGCAGTCTTCTTCCTGTAGCAGGGCTGTGAAACACACTTTTCTGTTTTGTTTGAGTGATGGTCGCTGTTAATGGGTGACCAGGCTTCATCAGGCATCATGAACAGGTTGGTTAGGCACACTGATACCATAAAGACTGTTTGTTAGAAACTGTGCCTTTGGATTAGTCTCTTCCTCACTCATCACTTTGTAGTTGATGTTGGTCTTAAAACATGTAACTTGAGGGGCTTTGCAGTCTACCACCATCATTTGATGCAACTCTTTTTTTTTTTGACTCAAAACTTCAGATGTGTGAAGGGATCCAGATGTCATCCTTTACGATTGCTATGGGTTTGCGTGGTGCAGTTTTTTTGGTAGCAGGGAGGGGGCCGCAGGGGTGGCTCCTGTGAGAAGCTGCTAGAAGCTCCCCCGGCTCCAAGTCAGACCCGCCTCTGGCCCAGGCCGAGCCCAATCAGTGACAGTGGTAGTGCCTCTGGGAGTACAGATTTCAGAAGGGGAACCTGCAGCGAGTAGTGGGATTGGAATGTGAGAGGAACCCCTCTGTAGATACCGAGGTCAGTGAGGAAGGAGGGGGAGGAGGTGCGCCGGAGGAGGGGATGCCCCTGCAGCCCGTGGTGAGGTGGCGGGCTGTCCCCCCCCAGCCCGTGGAGGTGAATGATGGAGCGGAGGCCCCCGCAGATGGCCGTGACTCCATGGGAAAGCCCGTGCTGGAGCAGTTTGTGACTGAAGATTGGCCTGTGAAAAGGACCCATGCCAGGGAAGTTTGTGAGGAACTGCAGCCCGTGGAAATGACTCACGTTGGAGAAGTTCGTGAAGGACTGTCTCCTATGGGAGGGACCCCACGGTGGAGCAGGGCATGAGTGAGGAGTCCTCCCCCTGAGGAGGAAGGAGCAGCAGAGACAATGTGTGAAGAACCTACTCCAACCCCCATTCCCTGTCCCACTGCGCCGCTGGGGGGGAAGATGTAGAGAGAACCGGGACTGGGGTTGAGCCGGGAAGGAGGGAGGGGTGGGGGGAAGGTGTTCTAAGGTTTGGTTTTACTTCCTAATATCCTTTTTCTTGTTTTGATTTGTAGTAAATTAAATTGATTTTGTTTCTTCTCCAAGTTGAGCCTGTCTTTTGCCTGTGACCATAAGTGGAGAGTGATCCCTCCCAGTCCTTATCTCGACCCACGAGCCTGCCTTTATATTTTCTCCTCATCCCACCGTGGTCGGCGGGGGTGGGGAGTGAGCGAGCGGCTGCGCGGTGCTTTGTTACTGGCTGGGCTGAAACCATGACAATGATCTTCCTCTGCTAAGGAACAATGAGGGTCAAACTTCCTGAATGATCAGAGGTTTATGGAAAGATACCTGTGCAATTTCCTCAGGGAAGAAGCTGAGTCCTATTATATCTTTTTGTATTTTCCTGCTAGGTTTCATTCCAAATTACCTGACCTTTAGGAAGCTTTCTTGAAGCAAATTCCCATGTTGTGGTGGGACAGTCTCATTTGTTGCCTGAAAGCTAGGTCAGTGGAACACTATCCATGCTTTCTTCCTGTCTGAACATGTGTGCCTGCCCAGTATCCTGCTCTGATATTTGCAGCACAAGAACACTAGGAGCACTCATCCCTAGGACAGGAATGCTTATAGGGTAGGCAACACCACCACCCCTAAAACCTTTGTAATCATATTTCTGCTTAACCATGGCTGGGGGAGGCAGCTCTAGGTCGTGATTAGTATTAGTGCTGATTGCTGGCGTATTCTTTCCTCGACAATGTTCTAGTTCTTAACAGGGAATTTAGTTAGAATTTGTTCTTGATTTTTCTATATTACAAATGAGATCCTGAACTTCCAGTACTTTATACTTTTTATTAGTACAGTAGTATGTTGCATGTTTAGAGTTAGAAGAATGCACAAATGTAAAATTCTTTTTCAGAGAATTTGGAGGAAATTATCTTTGGCATAATGGAACTGCAGTTGTGAACGAACTTTTCCTTAGAAAGTTTCTTTTAAACCCTCTCCTCAAAACATTCTTTTTGTCTTGGGCAGGCTCAGTGGAAAAATAAGTCTGTAAATTCTTTTTGCATCATTCTCAAGCCTTTTATGCTCAAACAGTGAGGATTTAAAAAAAAAAAAAGTTACGCATTTCTTATGTGGAATACGGTTTATACTGCAAACATTTCCCATACTATGTTTTCATCTGTGAAAGAAATAAAACAAATTTCTCAACTATCAGTTTTGTTTCTAAAAAATTGAAGTGTAACTTCTGAAAACTAAAGCTAGTTTTTTACTAAAGTCCATTCTTCAAGTAGTATGTCATTTGTTCTGATTTAAAGTAAGCTTTGATAGCGTTAACTCAGCAAATGTATTATAGGTTACTATTTTTAGCCTCAATATTCTGGTACGCGGCTGAGTGTAAGAGATTATTTTACAGCATTTAAAACCATGTCAAAGTAGCCTGTGGGATTAAGAGGAGGGAAAATAAAAAAAAGCAACCCTGATATGTGACTTGCCAGAAACCAAAGCATGTCAATGCAGTTGTCCCACAAGTGGGGTCGTTTACCCGGTGCGTGAAACACCAATATACACACAGAGCAGAGGTATTTTATTCCAGTTCATGTTTGTGCAAAGATGGGGACTAGGTGGTAATCCACAAAGCTAGCACAGCTCATGCTTAAATGGGCAAGCAATTTATACAGTTCAGTTATACGTATTCAATTTCCAAAGTTCTTCCCCAAAACTATTACTGGTAGTTGCTTATCTAGCACAGTTTCTATTGGGTTAAAGTTTCCCAGCTTCAAATTAAAGGTACAGTGTTCTTTTATTCTACAGCACGTGCTCAAGGAGAGTGGGCAGGGTAGGTCTTTTGGTCTTGAATTGAGTCGGTGGTTGTGATCTCCTCCTGCCGCCTTTACCTTTCCTTCAGTTATCAAAGATTTTTGTGGACTTCATGCCTATTAGCAATTATACAACTTTTCGGTGCCTCCTGGGGTAGGATGTTCCCTTCTTATCAGTCTTTTATTTCTTCTTCTTCAGGGGCACAGTCTTTAGCAAGGCATGCCTTGTGTATACAAAGGGTATCTTATTTCACAACACCTTTGTGGTCTACTTAAGTACATCATTTCTTGAGTACATCGCAGTCATTAGGCACTTGCATATTTTATTGCATCAAAACAATATTCATTATATATTACCATTTAAATCTCAGTAGCTACATTCATTTTTTGTTTTTCTTGCAGCATTTTTTTCCTTTTTTTTCTTAGGCTGTTGACGAGAGAGTTAGCGTAGGTACTCTCAAGTCGCTATGCTTGCTTCGAATATTTTGGAAAACCTGTAGAAGAGAAGTCAGTGTCATCATCCATTCAAGTTTACCAGAAAATACCGTCCATGTCCATGGAAATGGAGGACTATCATAATAGGGCAGTGAAATCTGAATAGGCTATGGTAAATAGTCTGGTTTACAGAATAACTAATCTCATGTCATGGACCTTACAAGTCATGCACAGTATGATGGCTCAATTAATGGCACAAAAGAGTAATTGATCATGGTCAAATCTGAAGAATGATGAAAGGAATTCTCCATGATTCTGGTGCATTCCTGTGGGAAAGTATGCAGAAACATTTTGCCAAAGATTGTATTATACTTGAAAAACAAGCAAGGAGGTGCATACTTTTTAAAAAAAAAAAAAGCCAGTTTAGTCTAGATCTTTTTTTTCTTTTCTGAGTTGTAGCAACTGTATTTGCAGTAGTCTAAACTTGGTATTAGAAAAATGGGTTAAAAAAAGTCTTAGAAACAGGAAAAACTGCTTAAATTAACAGGTTTTGTGTTCACATCAAAGTATCAGTAAATTTCTGCATGTATCTTGTCTTGCAGGAAGATAGGATATGAAGACTGGTCTCAAACTGTTCTGAAATGGTATGCATATAATGAGCTGTAGGGTTAAAATAAGTCTGTAGGAATTGAAAAGAAACGGATTTTTTGTATAAGTATTTTATGAATTGAAACAGTTAAATCCCTTGGTGGAAAAATACAATCAAAACTTGGGTCTTTATTGATGAACTTGTCTCTTAAATTGTAGGGCTGTATTTGGAATTATTAATTTTTCTGCCTCTTTAAAGAACCAAGAAATAATAGTGATTTCTAGGGATATCGACAAGCTATTGCAGCAGTAAAATTGAATTTAATAAAATGTTTTTAAACATTCATTAATCCCTTTAAAAAGCTAGTGATCTACTTAAGATATTTCTGTAGGAGACTTGCGTATAAATGCTTTTAATTTTGTTCCTCAGACTTTTTCAGTTTCTTGTTTGTGATTGCACTTCACAGTCCTACAGTCTCCCTCAGGTAACTGTTGCAGTCGCTGCAGGAATGTTTCCTTCTGAAAATCAGATATGTTCACCTTCTTTGCAGGCAGCATAGCAGTCATTTTTCCACATGGGATAATCCTTCTGGAACAGATGGTGAAAGTGAGGCTTCCTTTGTGCACAGCCTGTCTCCACTTAATACTCTAGGATGGTTTATTTATATGTTTCTGGTTAAGTTTTGGCATATGTAGGACAGCGCAGTCAATCATGCTGTGCTTGTTATTCAAAACAGTAAGATTTGATATCCACACACACCCCTGCCAAAAAAACCCCAACACATAATTGTCTCAGAAGTTCAGAAGTTTTAAAACAAACTTCAATATAGTCCAGAACAGCTACCTTAACTTCGAATCAAAGTGAAGGGGATAGTAGGAATAATTTTAATAAGAAACCGTTAGTTATAATTAAGTAAAGATTTATTTAGATAGTTGGTTTTGGTTTTGGTTTTTTTTTTTTTAGAGAGCATTCTCTGTGTAAGTTCTTGTAAAGATTCCCTTTATTCGGTGCGTGTTTGTAAATAGAAGGATTCAGAATGTTAGTGAGGTCAGGACTTGAGTTACCTGTGCAAACAACTCCTCTTAAGGATACAAACACCTTGTGCCTTAAATACAGTAACAGTCCTCTGTGGTACTAGTGCATGATCTTGTCATAAGGGATTACTGTCTGTTTGGGATCCGTATGACCAGTGATATATTCCACAAAAATATTTGAGATGATTGAATTGGCACTAGCTGATTTAAGCACATTGCTGCATTATGGTACGAAAAGAGTACCTGTTGAAGTTTTAAGTCAAGATGAGAATTATGATTAAAACTGAGAGTTTTATTCTGGATCAGTAAGTTTTGTGTAAAATATTGGAAAAATATATTACTCCTAGGGGCTTTTTAGTGTCTAAGAATCTATGTATAGATTTGCAGCCTCAGTGGTTTCTGACTGATTTTTCTATCTTGGATGTTATGCTTTCCTTCTAGCACTAATATTAACCCTGGAAAAAATGTCAAAACTTTTGCTCTTGAGTATTGGGATGATTTTTCAGTTATCAGTTTTGTTTTGGTGATTGAGGCTATTGATATCAACCAACTGGTGCCACCTAAAGTTACTGTACTTTTTTCATTGTAACTGACTTGTCACTGTAGATATGCTAGCCTGTTGCATACCTAGAGATTATGCTACAGCTACTTACAGGTCTGGTTTTATTTTTCAGGCTTACAAAAAGTTGTGAATTGTGTAACAGCAAAGGATAGTGCTCTGTACCAAAGCTTATCACATGCAGCCCACAGAATTGTTAGTTAGATTATTTTAAAACTACATAAAACATGTATTTTTGTTATGCTTTAAGTGATATTTAGCTGCATTGCTAAAAGTAACCAGATGCTCTCTAAAACTAGACAATAAATAGCTATAAAGCCAAAGACCTCATTATTCTCTTTGAGTGTTCTTTCCATCTCATCAGGTTCCTTGCAGAAATCAAGTGATAGCAGTCACCCTTCTCCTTTGTGCTCAGTTTATCAGATCTTTCTATGTTCTTAGGCATTAATGCAGTTTCAACAGTAATGGGGTGTTGCATTTCCTTCCTCTTGACCTTCTTTTTCAAGAAAAGGAAAAAGTGTTCATTTCTTAGATTTATCCTTCTATAAAGCTTGCTTTCTTACTGGTTCTTAAGACCTATTTCTACATAAATGTGTATCAAAACCTGTTCCGTTTATTTACACTATGTGCTGCCTACTGTTGTCAGGGTTAGACTCCACATGGGAGAGTATTTAAAACATACTTATTACATTGTATTGCTAGTCATAGTACAGATAATTTCTTTTCTTAGTGAAAAGAGCTTTTTGAAATGCAACCTTTGCTTTACTGAGTCTGCATTTTAAAACTTGCTGATCCCTGACTTTGGTACTATGTTGGTAAATAAAAACAAATTTTCAATATTTATGCAAAATTTCTTTCATAATACCCGCTTTTATTTGCTAAATAAAAATTTATTTTACAGCTAGAACGAGCAAGACTATTTCACTTTGACTCTAGGAGACTTCATGTGAGATGTCTAGGTTTCTGAGCTACATAGGTATAGATGTGATACTGGTACACTGAATCTGTCTTCTAACAAAATCTGTAGTGATTCCACACTACATAGGGAACAAGATTAAATTTCACTAAGAAATACTAAACTTAGTTAATCTGTAGTTTACAGATATCCAGATCTTCTACTGCTTTAAGTTGGAAAAGTTATTACCAGAGACTCTACACTCATGTGGTGTAGTAATTTTCCTCTGTCTGTGTTTAATCTCTGGATTCTCCCAATCACATTGCTGGAAACTGTCTTGGTTTTCTGTATAATCTCATAAAATGTGAAGATCTGATCTGTGTATAATCAATTAGGCAAAGCTAGCTTATATCTGTTCTATGTGATTTGCTCTTCACCTAGTAATTTACTGCCTAAGCTTTCACTGCTAGTTAGGGTTCCTTACTACTCACGCACCTGGGTTTCCTCACAGAGGAAATCCCTATGTACCCGAGAAGCTGGGGTGAGTGTAAGCCCTGCTTACAGACAAAATCTCTGAGTGTGTCCACTCAAAAGATGGTATTGTACAGCCCATCAGCTTTCACATATTCAGGTCCTGCTTTCAGTTTTTCTGGAGTAATGTCTTTACCATAAGTAATAAGCAAATCTACCTTGTCAGAAATATCAAAGTTCCATACTTCTAGCAGGTAATACTTCTTTCTGCACCTTTTGGGTAGTAGAGAAATACTTTGGGTTTTCATTGTTTATTGATATTTTCATGCTATAACTAAAATTCCCTCACACATCACCTAATGGTTTCATAATGTTTCCGTGTACTAAGAGAGATACTGGAAACAAAAATGGCACCAATCTTTTCTTAC
Organism: Harpia harpyja; assembly: GCF_026419915.1. NCBI lineage: Eukaryota > Metazoa > Chordata > Aves > Accipitriformes > Accipitridae > Harpia > Harpia harpyja. The sequence goes on along the minus strand of NC_068943.1, from coordinate 73,614,108 downwards.
TAGTTAATCTATTTGCCTTATTTGTACTCTCTGCTTCATTGTTTACTCTTCTCTTACCTTAAGGCAGCGACTAGATTTCATTTAGTCAGCTTTTTTTCTGCAGTAAGATTTTACGTGGCATGGCTTAATCATTCCATTCCTAATTTTATGAATATAAAGGTGTTTCTGTATTCATGGAAAGATTTACTAGTAGATTCCTACACTTTCTTGTACCTCAATACTGCCATTGCAACATTAGAATGCTTATTCAAGCTAATATTTTGTTTTTATCATTATTCCTCATCATTTCCAAAACATCTTATCATTACTTCAATTCTTGTTTTACTTAGGTTCTCAGCCCATGCTTGCCTCTTGTGCATATCCACATAGACATCTCAAAATGCCATTTAAAACTTTGACCTAATAATCCCATGAAGTAGATAGTTGGTTTCTTTTTGGTGGTTTGGGGTTTTTTGGGTTTTTTTTTTTTGTATGGACAGTGTATTTTTCCTGATAAAAAAAGATTTTGGTTAGAAAGCTCAAATAAGTGCTTGCAGTTATTCTGTGCATGCTATCCATTGAAAAATATGTTAATATTACACTGAGGAGGATTTTGTTCCCCTTGAAAAATACTGTCTTCATTGTAGTGACATGTTTATGGATAAGGTATATCTGAAAGAAGTACTTACGAACCAAAAACTTACCATGGGTAAATTAAGATGTACTAAAAGCAGTATGATTTAATTAGTACTTTCTCTAATTTCCTTTTGCTGTCTAATGTCATTGAGGAAGGAGTAAGGATAAAATGATACTAAGATACTCAACGTACAGTGTTCTGGTTTTTCTCTTTTCTTGCATAGGCTATCCACTCTGTGGCTTGGCATCATGAAGGAAAACAATTTATTTGTAGCCATTCAGATGGTACCTTGACCATATGGAATGTAAAATCTCCTACCAAACCTTTCCAGACAATCACTCCACACGGTAAGATGAAAATGGATACCCACTGTGTTTGACAGCTCTTAAAACAGAGAGCTTATTTTTAATAGAAGTGTGTTTTGCAAAACCAAGTATTAGAAATACACTTGCAGTGCAAGTAAAAAAACTTTCTCTGTCATACCAAATTCCCATAGATTTCATTAAAAAAAAGTCTTTATGAAATAAGAATCCAAATCACTGCAGTTCTGTCTAAATCTCTGAACTTTAAGCTCACCTTTCACACAATGGCATTGAACTCAAAATTAACTAATGCATATTTTGCAGGGCTTGCTTTTTGCTTGACATTACAGTCCCATATGTTGTTTAAAATACATATAAGCAAGCATCTGTTTCATGTATTAATGTGTAGATTACCAGATAAATTCTTGGAAGGATTTGTAACAGAGTAAGACTAGCATCTGGTAAGATGTTCCCTCTTCTCAGAAGTCTTGCATTAATGTTAATCTAGGAAATTAACGTTACATGTTGTTCTTCTGTGAAATATGCTGCTGCTCTTCAAAAAAAGTTCTATACAAATGCCAGGTTTGCATGGTGTGTATGTGTCTAAGTCATGTCTTAGGAACTTATTTACCTCAGATACTTAAGTGTGAATGTAATAGGATAATCTGTGAGGTTACAGCTGTAGTACAAGATGCTATAGTTGAGCATCCTGGTTTGCCTCTCTGAGCCTCTAGCAAGTCCAGAGGCTCACATTTCTATTAAAGTTCAGATAGAAAAGATGCATATTTACACCGTACTCTTAATTTCTACTGACTCCGTGGGAAATTGTATCTGTAGAAGCTTTAGTTGCTAATAGTGCACAGCTGAGAGAGCAGGCCTTCATGTTCAAATTCAGGTCTTAGCCTTTAAGGATAACACTCAGAATAAACCTCTTTTTACTTGTAAGCTGACCAATTTTGATTGCAAAATGGTAGACACGAGATAAATTTTAAATCTTAGTGCTACTTATAATCCTCCCCTAAAAAAGTTGTTTTGGTTTTGAAAACAAATATTCTACAACACTTCAAAAAAAAAAACCCCAACAAACAAACAAAAACCCAAAAAACCCAAACCCAGACAAACAAAAAAACCCCACCAATGAAAAAAACCCTAGACCTAAATATTCTAGGTTGTTGTATTGAGTTTTAACAAATCTTTAATGATATTATTCCAAGGCATAGTCCGTAATTGTCAGAGGTATTGAATATATGTTTGTATGAATGTTCTACTCTGCAAGTTGCATAGTGAATTTCATAATTTGTCATGATGTTATGGAACTGTAAGTCTAATATAAGAAAATAATTTACTTTAGGAAAGCAGCTGAAGGATGGAAAGAAGCCAGAACCCTGCAAACCTATTCTTAAGGTGGAATATAAAACAACTAGAGCTGGGTAAGACTTGTTTTGTATGCAAAATTAACATATGTAAAATAAATGCAGCTCTCTGGGAATGTACTTTGTTTTCCAGTTGTTGGGATACATATCTTGATGGTGCTAAGCTATGGTAAAACAGCTGAAATAGTTTTGGTAAATCAGGTAAATTGCTGAATAAACTACAAAAACATGTGTGAACAAACTACTTTATACAAACCTTAACTTGGGTAAAGATACTGCTAGTGCGTTATCTACATGCTTCTTCCATGCTACTAAACTCGTGTATTTTTGCTCAATCTTTTGAGAATATTAAAGAAAAAAAGGCTCCTGAAGCACAGAAGACACTAAAGCACAGACCTGAAAAACTGAACTTTGACAAATAGTAGCCTGATGCAAATATTCTAAATTCTGAATATGTGTTCCTCCCCTAAAAATGTTACTGACAGAAGCTTTTCTGGTAGAGTGCTGTAATTTATGCAGTGAATTGTGCCTAATTATGCACATTGAGAATGTAACGAAGCAGTAATTGCAACAAGAGGCTCAGATGGAGTTACAGTGTCTTGAGTAGCATGTTTTGTTACCAACACTGCCATTAGGATTGAAGGATTTCAAAAACTGTGTGGAATTTCTTTTATTTATGGTTCTGAAGTGGTTTGAAGAGTTTGAGTAAAAAGTGCAATATAAAGATAAAATATAAATGAAACCTGCTCAGCTATTTGTAAAGGTTGATTTTTTATTTTTAAAATTTTCTTTTACTTGGGGAGATTTATGTATTGTTTTAATTTGCTTTCCAGACATTCAAATCTATAGAAGATTGTTACTTGATGTAATGTAGTTTTCTACTATATGTTAGTATACCCATACATACAGTATCAGTGGCTTTGTGTATTTTTATTGTTTGCTAATATGAGGTAAACAGAAATTTAAGACTGTGGCTAACTCCCAGATGTATGAACATCTATGATCAATTGGAAAGCCATATTTTACTTGTAGCAGTCTACATCTGTCTGCATATTCTTTTCCAACTGAAATGTCAAAAGCTGATCTAAAGAAAGATACAGATAAGCAAAAGTAGTCTCAGCTTCAGCAAGTTACAATTTCTGCAATCAAAAGCCTTCTGTTATGAATAGTCATTCTGAAGGAAAAGATTAGTTTGAAGCTTGTTCTATGTAATTATAACATTACAATGTGAAAACTAGTTGACTTTTCACACAGTTTAGAGAGGAGCTTATTCTAGTATAATTTCTAAGAATACATAGCTCTATGGGGAGACTTCTTCCTAGTGTGGGCTTTTGTTACACCTCTCATTTTCCAGTGTTCATCCAAACTGAATGTTTTGATGCATTTCAGTTTAGTATTTTCTCTCTAATATTTTCTTCATCTTCAGTGCACTTATAAATCTGTAACTGTTGTGATACTCTTCCAGAACTTTAATTAAAAAGAAAAAAAAAAGAAAAAACCCACAAAAACCACAATCTGCACTGGTGGTGAAGCAGTGCACTGAAAATCTCCATTCGTTAACTTCTACATGTACTTCAGTTCATACTTGAATTTTCGGTTTCAATTGTAGTCTTACAAGAATTTTAAGGCAAGGCAGAACTACCTTTCAATGCTTAAAATTTTGAGTTTTTCTCTTTACCAATTGAAATTGGTTAGGTATGAACATGATACAATTTTGACTTTTAGGTAAAGCACTATCATTTGTTGTTCATGGTTTAATTTCTGTAGTGCAGAGGAGAATAATTTCTGCACAGGACCAAATTTTTTCTAGATACTGAAAGAATATAAGAAACTAATCAAACTTGCTTCTGTAACAGTCTGCTCTAACGGTTCTTCAAAAACAAACCAAAAAAAACCCACAAAAGAAAAGAAAACAAAAAAGCTTACAACATCTTTGAGAGGTACTGTTTAATGTATATTCAAGTTATTTCACCTAACTTCTTTATTGTGAAAAACAGTGAGTAACCATTCCATGTTCACATTTTCCGTGCTCTGTATGGAACTCTAACATCTTTGTCACCTCTTCTTTCTTGCTCCTTCCTTATCCAGAGTGGTCTAGGATCTAGATTTGTTTCAATATCTCCTCATGCAGAAAACAATTCATTGATGTGATCTTACTTGTTTTCTTTACTGGTTCTAATTCTAATAAACTGGTTTTTTGAGAAAAGGTGTCCAGAACCACACAGAAGGAAGGAACATAACTGATTGCAACCTGTAGTAGGGGCTACAGACACTATTCTTTCTACTTTTGCAGCTCTTATTAATCTTTTCTCACTTTTTTCCTCCGTTAAGTTCTCCATATTATGAAGCTGGAGTTGGGGAAACAGGACAGTGTGAGGCTTTTTCTGGTTCTTACAGACTACCTATTTATCTTTGCAGTCTGTGGTTTTTCTGTTGCTAGGTTTTGGGGGTTTTTTAAGTCTACTGCAGATAGTGCCTGTGAAGTCTCCAAAGCCAAAGTTGTTTACCCTACAACAATAGTATGTCTGTACCTTTATTTCTGGCTATTTAATATTGACAGTCCTGTATGTGGGCTATGGAGTAGAAAAGGCAAGTTCTTGATATATTCCTTGAGCAAACTGGCATAATTTTCTAATCCCACAGCATAATGTCATTATTCTCCAGCCATTTAAGTTCATCTAAAATACTCTATCCCTTTTTGAAGCAGTGAGTTCCAAAGGTAGTTTACCTTTTGAGCTTCCTGATATGGTTTCCATGTTGCCTTTTATGCATACTTTTCTGTCTAAAGCGAAACTAGAGAAGCTCTTGAGCTTCCTAATGCCATTTCCCACTCCTCCAGATTCAGTCCCTTACAGTATTTACTCTGGTTGATATTAAGATTATGGTAAAATTGCCCAAGCTTATTCTTTGCTACTAGAGCTTTGGGTAGAAATTAGAGTTCAAAAGTGTCCCTGTAAAACATAAAAAAAAAAAAAAAAAAAAGGTATCGTCTTGGTAGCTAATGCAGCTGTCATTGACTAACTGTAGAGCAGTACCTCTTAGCAAGATGGATGTATATAATTGGGAACCAGGGGTTACAATAATAATAACAACAAGGTCTCCAGATAAGTAAAAGTTCTTGATCTGTTAGTTTAGTTTGAACAGCACTATTTTTTTGTGTGAGCTTGTTGGTTCAAAAGCACAATTCCCAAAATGAATTTGTAATTTATCTTCACTACTACTTCAAGATTTCTAGTCTTAAGCTAAACTAACTCTTGAAGTCTTTTCTACTTTTACTACTAGGGATTAACTTGACAAATTCACCCATGGTTTGAAAAGTAAGCCAACTGGTACCAATGGCCTGGCTTCTGTATATACTGTTCTGGCTCACATCCAGATTGCTAGAAACTGCCCAACATTTGACAGTTTACTTTTAAAATTGAGCAGAAACCTCCTCCAGGCTTGTGAGCCACTCAGCTCTCAGTTGTATTATGTTTTCATATGCTGCAAGACCTAATACTGTGTTCTCTGAAATTCTTTTCAATGAAACATTGCCTCCCATGTAGTGAATTTTTTTTATAGTGTTCCCCAAGTGATTTTACAGGTTTAACTGATGAGGAAATTAATGTAAAGGGATTGCTTCCAAACCTGCTGAAGCAGAACTGTTTCAAAGAAGAATCTCTGTATTATCAGCTGCTAAAAATGCTATATAGCAGTTCTCTAAGAGCTGAGCACTGCTTTTTGTTAAATGTTTTCTACTGTTTCACATAGGTAAAATGTAACTATCAAAGTTGGAGCAATCTCATCTATTATGTACAGTACAATTTTTTTTTCTTTTAAATAATGTCTTTCTATTTAACATGTGATACATATTAAAAGGTTAGTGCACAACTGAAGGACAACACTAAATATTTAATTAGAAAACACACAGCTTGTGTTCATGGTAAATCCATGGTTTCATAAAAATATTAAAAGTTCATACACAAACCTGTATTAGTCTTTCTGGCAGACTAAAGTCAACTTTAATCTTTGATTCATCTGTGAAAAATCCGTGTGACAGATCCGTGTGATCTGTTTTTAGCTCTTCCATTCTTTGCTTCATAAGGATACAGACTCTGGCAAGCCTGCCCAAAGCAATGTGATTACCTTGAGAAATAAAACCAGGAGAAACCAGCATGCAGTTTTCACTGTGATGTATGAAACTTAGAAACTGAAATTTGTCACTTCGTTGTCAGTTGATCTTGGTGAACCCGCAAATCTAATAATTACTACAAATTGTCCTGGCAGCATTATTGTTTAAAAAAAACTAATGATTTTGTGTAGACAAAAAATACTGCAAAAAATCATTCCCGCACAATGAGATACTGCAAGTATATCACACCAGTATTTTTTTCTTCATTGGCATCCTGAAAAATAGTGGCTTAAATTAAAGTTTGTCCTTTCCCTGAAATTACTTCATGGACCTGACCATAAAAGATTGTCTGAAGTTCCAGTATGAAGAATTGAGATTAAATGAAAACTTGGAGAAAACTTACTCCTTTTCTAGAAATAAACTTTGGGCTACTGTTGGAGGCAGGATATTGAACTCGGTGGACCCATGGTCTAATTTATGGCCATTCCTTTGAGGTCTCTTCCTCAGCCAGCAGAACTCTTTGATGCTATCAACTCTTCAGTCATAGGGCTTTCTGAAGGATCAGGCAGATTGTGCAATAATTGTAGAAATTGAAAGCTTATCTCGGTCTGGTTTGCCTTCAATGCTACAAACACAGAGCACATTTCAGCCAAGCCTTAAACTCATGAAGGGCAGCATGTGCATAAACTAAACCCTTCATACGCAGTTTTGAAGAAGAAAGATGTACCTAATCTGTCACATTTGTGTTTCAAATGCTAACTAGTGAAGGCAGTTTAGACAGTATGGGAAATACGGTGTTATAGAAAAAGACCAAAAATTCAAGATCTCTTCAGCTTCTTTTTCACAATGTGTCAGGATGTTGGTTTTTTTTTTTCCCCTACAAATTTTTTCCAGATACTGACATAGTAGCTGCTTCCAAGGTAGACATAAACAAAGGATTCTTACCTAAAGTAAGCATAAACATAGATCAGAGGAATTTCACACTCTAAGTGCCTATTTTTCCTCCAGAAATATAACCTGGAATTTGAGGCAATAGTCAATAATGGGTGGAATTTCTTGAGCTGTGTACTTATAAACAGTCTGCTCTTTAAAAGGTATTATGCCCTATTTTAAACATATATAGTATTAAAATGAGTGATGACTTTTGATAATCAGGAAAGAAGAAAATACCTAGCAAAACAAATATATTCATCTTGTTTTTCAATAATTAAATACTAAAACATATATTATGTACATATTAGAGAAAATGTGGATGTGTTTAAAAGTATGTTTCTGTAAAGACTTTAAAAAAATTTTAAGGGAAGCCTCTAACCTTTTTTCAAGACTAGAAGAAATATTTTTGCTTTGCTATACTCAGCCATTTAATTATGCAGGAGGAGTAGTCTATGGCAGAGTAGTTCCTTGAATTTTGTGTGTGGTGTTGGGGGCGGGGGGAATGTATAAAATGTCTAAAGTAAGTGTGTAATGAGATAACTATGGGCATTTATTTATGTCTTTGCTTCTTAAAAGACGTTAGGTCTTTGAAGCTTATCAAGCAGCCGGTTGCTTTTTCAAGACAGTCATATTATTGTGACTGCAAAATTACTTTACACTGTTTACAAAATTGTTGATCCTTCAAAATTTAGGATGATTCTGTACAGGAAGAAAATGGGACTATTTCTTCCTGATCCTGCTAGAATATTTTATAGTATGGATAAATGGGGCTGTTGGCAAATCTGAATCTGCAGTTCAGTAGAAAAGAAACAATTCTGAAGTTTAACTAAATAAAAAAATCTCATCTTTGGAAGTAGTTGCAAAGATTGGTTAAATAAGCAATATAGAACAAAAGGTCTGGAAGAGATGTCTGACGAATTATAGTCTTCTAAATCTCAGGTTTTAGGTTTTGAAACACATACCCAAGCCACAAATTGCATGGAGAGCTGGTTTGCATTATTCTTAATGTATCTCTGCTTAATGATATCTCATTGAACCTTATAATAAGGTTACAAAACCCGCCCTGCCTCTTTTAATGTATTATCTTGGTGTGATCCTAAATGCCTCTGCTTTATTCCAGGGAGCCTTTCATCATTCTCTCAGGAGGCTTGTCATATGACACTGTAGGAAGACGACCCTGTTTAACAGTTATGCATGGGAAAAGTACTGCTGTGCTAGAAATGGATTATTCTATTGTTGATTTTCTAACCCTCTGTGAAACACCATATCCTAATGGTAGGCTCTGTAAAGATTTTTCTCAGTACTTTGACCTGTTCTCTTTGGAGTTTTATCCCATCAGAATATTCTTTACTATTGCCTTTCTGTTTTATCTCTGGGGATCAGATGGCAGCAGCAACATCTGTTATCCCCATTGTCTGAAGTATGTTTTATTCCCGAAGCATCATAATACAATAGTTTATTATAAAACCTATTTTGCTTCTAGAAGAATGCCAATTACTGGTTCCATGGTTTTTCCTTTTTTTAATCCCGAAAGCACATGCAGACAAAAAGTAGCATTACAATTTCAAGCCATAGTTACTGCAGCGGATGTGTTCATTAATATTTATTTGAGCACATAAGACCTTTCCAGTCAATGCTAAATCTTGATTAGCATTTGTGTAGTACTCTTAACTTTTAGTGACTTTATTCATTCCAGTACTCACATGAAGTTCATGACTAACCTGTAATCTCTCTTCTGTAGAAGGGGATTTTTTTTTATCACAGTTTAGGTAGTTGTCCCAGTTTAATAGTGCCGATGACTTCAATGTTTTTAGCTGTCAACTTCCAGCAGAGTATATAAAACTGCTTAGCTCAGAATTGAGGTCTGCCTGAAAGAGGGAAAGGTAGACTTTGGAAACTCTTTCAATTTTCTTATTTTAGTGTCAAGTCAGCTGTCTTTCAATCCATTTTGTAAGCAATTAGAATTTAAACCCCACTGAATAAGAGGAAAGGCGGTTGGGGGGGAGGATGTTATTGTTCAGTAATTGGCTCTTTCTCAAGAATACTGCTTATACAAGTTCCTCTGCATGTTCCTTTTCCTGTTATTTGAGCTATTTAAATGGTTCTAGCAAACTGGAAGAGAGTTGAAAATATTGAATTAAAGGGAGACTATGGCTTCTCCAAACTTAACTTGGAGTATTCAGGGGGGTGAGTGTATAAAATATCTCCAGAAACTATAGTCATCTAAGTGGCTTTTCTACTCCTCAGTGATAAGAGTGCAAGGCCTGATCACATTCTTGGGGCTGTGCATGCAAGAACTACATTTACCAATAAGTAACTTTTTTCTTTCTTGTTTTCAGACTTTCAGGAACCATACGCTGTAGTTGTTCTTCTAGAAAAGGACTTAGTACTGATTGACCTTGCACAAAATGGGTAAGAATCTTGTGTAGTCTCTTTAATGGTTGCCTGCAGTGATCAGCCTGTTGTTCTCTGTTGTTCTGCTCTATAGCTTTTTAATCTACTGTAATACCTCTCTGTCCAGAACATAAAATTTTGAATATTAAATATAAGGTTTCTTCAGCAGAACTGAGTATCTTTATAGATCAACTTTTCTCAGGTTAATATGTAGTAGATGAGTAGAATATTATGTGACTTTTTCCAGGCTTGATTGACTGACAGAAATTACTGATCGCTGCTGCTTTTTAATTATCACAGTTTATTTTGAAGTTGATTCCTTAGTGCTATGAGGGGAGCTCAGAATTTTGGGGAAGGGAGCAGGGGAAACAACTATTCAGATAAGGCAGGTAATTTTGGCTGACTCTGAGTGTTGTTGTTACCACATAAATACTTGCTGATTTTATTGCCAAATGCATTGCTATCTGTTTTGCTTAAAGTAACTCAATACTGATGCAATAAATATCATATATGTAAAATGAGAATGGTAACATCTACTTCCTGGTTTATTAAAGTGGTAAGAGGTTGCTTAAAAGTAGTATCCTATTACAGTTTTCACAACTAATACTTGTCTAACCCATTTTGAGTCTCCTGTTACTTTGTCCATGGAACAGTCCTTATACTCTAAGTGGTGATTAAAAATTCTGGATCCTACAAATTTTTCTATCAAGGATTTTGAAATTAGTATAGGCAGTAAAAACTAACTATTAAGGGATTAGTAGCAGAGGAACCAGATGTATAAGATCTTTGTAGTGTTCCTGATTAAAAGTCACCAGTGGTCAATGAATTAAAAAAATCCTTGTGAAGAACATCCTTCTAGGGCAAAACAAAAACCTGTAAATATGTATCCTCAGAGTCAATGGTGATACCTTAGCTAATGAAGACTCTATTGAATTTGGAAGAAGGTCAAGTTTAGTACTAATATCTCTGCAGCTACAGAGCAATTTCATTTAGTTTTTCCCAATGTTACATGGCCATATGCTGTATCCAAAACTTGTTTCTGATATACCAATGGCATTAAGCTTCCAACATTCGTATGTTGAAAGATGAATAAAACAAGTTTTAAAGAGCTTGAAATAAAAAGGTTTGTATAAGGCTTTTTTTCTTAAGTGAAAGTTTGCAGTGCCTGAAATTTGAAGTTATGTTAAGGCTTGTTCCATTTCATGTTAAAAAATCTTCAGCAGTTATGTTTTTAGAAGACTTACGATGGTCTTTGTTACAATTGACTTGCAAAGTATTAGTTGTTTCACACCTGAAAAGCAATTAATAGTTTTTTTGCTACAGGAGGTTTCCTTTTGCCCTGTGTCATATGGATTTATCATGTTTTGTTAAAATTAAGCCTCTTTTCCATTTGATTTTTAGAATATTGTTTTAGCTTTCCAGATAGCTCTGTATAAAGTTATTGATATGCAGACTATTTTCATCTGTTGTTGATAATTTTTCCTTTAGATGAGTTAAGAGGCTGTGTCCCTTCTGGCCCCCTTCAAAAAAAAAAAAAAAAAAAAAAGCAGGGAGGAAGCATATGGATAGTATGCATTTCTCTGGAGATAAATTTCTTGGAACATAGATGTATTTACCTCTTATTATTAGTGGCTTTTTTTCCTCATTAAGGCTCTGTGACTTTTCTGATGGAGGTGATGGTGGGGAGTATATGTGTGTGTGTGTGTGTGTGTGCTTCTAATTGGTAATGGAGTGTTGCTATCTATAACTTTCAGAAGGTGATCTTGGAGTTGCAAGTAGGTTATGAAAAGTGCTGGAAGACTTTGTCCAAGAACAGTATAATAATACAAAGTAGGAAGTGGAGTCTTCCCATCTTTCTCCCTGGAAGAATAGACTGAAGAGTTAGAAATAATTACGTAGCTGCACATTACTACAACTAGAACTTGGTAACTTCAGTTTTTCCACAGGCAATTAAGATAGTAAGCTTTTAAAAATGGGAAACTATAGGGAATAGCAGTGTTCTAGAAATATTCTAGAAACAGTAAAAACTTTAGGTTCTGTCTAGAGTACTGCAGTACCTTGATAGCAGACTGGATGAGCAGTAAAGCTGCATAGTATATTTGTTCATAATCTAATTTGATATGCATTTATTTTCCTCTATATGAAAAGAACGCAAACTTAGTCTTTAGTGTTTTACTTGTGTTCTGCATTAAAAAAAAAATAGTTTTTCTTAGATTAACAGTCTTCCTCTTTCATCCATTAAAGGTACCCTATATTTGAGAATCCCTATCCTTTGACTATACATGAATCTCCGGTTACCTGTTGTGAATATTTTGCCGATTGTCCTGTGGACCTCATACCTGCACTCTATTCAGTTGGCGCTCGACAGAAACGTCAAGGTTACAGTAAGAAGGTACAACATCTACTACATACATATGTATTTGAAAATACTGAAAATCAACAGCTCTAAACAACATAAGAGTGGCCATACTAAGACCAAAGATCCATCTGACTTGTTATCCTGTCTTTGACAGTGGCTAATAGCAGATGTCTAGGGAGGATATAGCATATGTCAAGCCTATAGTCATGCTTTCCTGATGTGTTCCCATTGATTGCCGTATCACTGGAAGCTAAGGGACTTCCTGGAGCAGGGGTGTTGTTTATAGCCCTTGATTATTTTTTTTTCTCTGCAGTCGATATGTCTAATTACTTTTTGAAGTTGTGAAATACTGGAATCTGCAGTATCTGCAGTAATTTCAATGGCTTAACTTTGCACTGTATGATATTTTCTTCCTCAGTGTATTTGTTAATCTTCCAGGAATGGCCTATCAGTGGAGGCAACTGGGGTTTGATCACTCAGAGTTATCCAGAGATAATTATTACAGGGTAAGTGACACCATAGCGTAGTAATAACTTTCTTAGCTGATTAAGTAGAAGTGAGAATATTTTGCGCCTCTTGTAGAAAACAATGCTCTAAGAGTGGTTTGAATGATTTAAAAAATTATGTTCACCAGACAAGTCATTTGCCTAATCTTCCTGAGGTGTTAACAGGAAAGTAAAGCAAAATGTGGAGGAGAAGGTAGGAACAAAATGATAGCAGGTGTTTTACAGGGATTATTATTATGATGTGGTATTGTGATTATGTCTGCTTGCTATCAATATATGCTGGATGAAACTTACCTTTTATTCTTTAACTTTTGGAAAAGAGTTGAGTAGTGTTTTAAAGCAGAGGAAGTCCATTAAATAGTTATTGAGTTCAGTTCTCAAAGGGAAGCCAATTTTTTTATTTCAAAAAGGACAACCAAATACTTAAATCTGTTTGTTTTGATCTCTTTTTGAGACTGATCCTTCTAATACTGCTCTAAGGAGCATAAACCAAATATAATTTGTAACCATGCAGTGCATCACTGAAAGTGAGAGCACTACTAAAGTTTTTTTTAGAGCAGCCCATTAACCCTAATGAAGATTACTGTCACTTTATGCTACACATTGGAGAAACATTGAGAGACAGTCCTGAAAAAAAATCTAGTCATCTGATTCTCAATTTCAAGGATAAATAAACAAGTTGGGTGACTCATTTACACTGAAATACAGTACATTTAGGCATCTCCTTTACAAGTGTAACTCCAAATAAATGGCATCTTTTAAGAAACAACACATGGCAAAGTATACCAAACTGTTTAAGGGATATGCAGGTATCTGAAATCAGTATTTAAAATAGTAAATTAATATTAGTACAGAGGAATTTCAGGCAGTTAGCCTCCAAAGGTTTTTTTAATCCCTTCTGTCCGAAGTAATTGGGGTGCATGTTTGCAAAATATCTGCTTCCAATAAATTGTGAAAATAGTGTCACTAAGAATACTAAAAAAACCATAATGCTAGCTATATATTTTCTAATCAGTAGCACAGAGGTCTAACACTCCAACTAACCATTTTACCATCTTATTAATTTTTTAATATTTCATAGGCATGCTGATGGGTCAATCAAGTTTTGGGATGCCTCAGCAAGTAAGTGTTTTCAGTAGAGATTTTTTTCCTGTGCAGTAGGAGTTTTCTAAACTTACTGATTTCTCTAATGGAATGTAATTGCAGATTAGTCATTCTCATTATTTCCTGCCTCATGTAAAGTCAGTAACTCCATAGGAAACTGATTTAAAATTAAATAAAGTTCGCATTATTTCTTAGTTAATTCACTGTTTTTACCACCTCAGTGAAAATGCACTGGTGGTAGTCCAAGGACCTGCTAGAATGGAAGAGTTCTAAAATTTTTTAGAAGCACCTTCAGAAGCACATTATTGAGCATAGAGACGCATGATGGGCAAATGTATTCCTTTTTAGTACAATTGAATTTCAGTAAGTTACTTCTGTCTTTTTAGACAGGAGAGAGGCATGTATTTATAAGATATCAGCTCCCCATAAATTACAGTATCTAAAAATGAGAATTGGAATCAGTAGTAGTTTGTGCTAATAAAATGATCTAGGCATTTGTGAAGAAAGGCAGAACAGTAAAGACAAACACTTTTCTTTGGTGGAACACTGAACAGGTCTGAGGAGTCTGATACCATTTTACATTTCTATTCAGTTAAAGAGTCAGTTGCATCTGATGGTCTACACAGCTAACAGTGAGAAATGCAGTAAGAATTCAAATTAGAATGGACTGGAGAGAGTTAGATGTTTTAATTAATCTAGTTCTGACTAACCTTACTCTTGGTACTTAAAAGCTGTCTGAAGCAATCTTGGAATCATTATCAGTTGTCTTTGAAAACTTGTGGAAGACTGGTGAGATTCCAAAATGCTAAGGCGTGTGTGCGTGTGGGAGGGAACAGATGCAATGTATATGTTTAAAAACTAGGAGGAGGAGTATTTGGAGTTTTATAGATCTTTAATTTCACTTTAGGGTGGGGGTGGAACCTGGGGGGGGGGACGGGGACAATCCTGATTGATTCTCTGTGCTTAAAAATTCTATTCAGCATAGATCTGTCAAAAAGATCCTGTTAAAGGCACTTAGTTTCTTTCTAAAACAGATAAATAAACCTGTTAAGGGAGAAACTGCAAGTATCCTGTATCTTGATTTTAAAACTTTTAAATCTCAATAGCACAGTCTTACAGATGAGCTAGGGAAGTGTGATTCTGGTAAAAGCACTGAAATATGGAAGAGGAGAAAGGATGCTATAAATTAAGTTTTCCTAATGATATGATTGGTATTTGTAGCAGTGATTTGGGCCATTGACTAGAGAATATGTCTGTGAAGTCTGAAAGCAACACCAAGGCAGTTGAAAGAAAATGTAAGAAAGAATTAGAATTACAATTGAGAATGATTTTGTTAATCACTGAATAGCATCCAAGACAATTTGTATGAATATAGGATCAATGATTTACACTCAAAACTTGTTCTGGGGAAAAAAAGAAAAAAATCGGAGATCTAATGGATTGTAGTGTCAGTGTTGCACAAAAAAATAATCATTGGGATAAATAAGTGGGAATATCTGTAAAACCAACATGGAGTAATTCTTTCACAATTTTAAACTGTGACAAGGCCTCACTAGAACAGTTCTAGGAAACATGCTATCAAGAAAAATATGGACTGATCAGAGGGCACCACTTTTGAATGATCAGACAGGACAAAATAAAAATTGCAGGAACTGGGGCTGTTAAGTCTGAGAAGACAGGTGAGAGGCCGTGGATTTGAAATACTGTAAGGAGAAAGGAAAAGAGCTTCACTTTCTCTGCCATAGATAAACTTAAGTTGTGGGTATGGTACTTGTAACTAGATGTTATTGTTACAAAGAGATGCTTAAGTATAGTTAAGCCTTGAGAAGCTGTGAGGGCTTAGTTTATAACTGAAGCTTAGTACGTGTCTATCAGGAAAAGTGATGCTGTAGCGGGGTTTTATTTTATACTAACTGATCCTGCATTAGGCAAGTGGTGCACTGCATGGGCAGAGTCAACACAGGTATTCAATGCTTCTACTCTGCCCTCTTTTGTTGAAAATAGTGGCTTTATCTATGAAGGGAAGTTTCTAAATTAAAAAAAAAAAATTAACAAGAGAAAAATACCTGTTTAGATCAAAACTAATTTTTTTTCTTTTCTGGTTTGTTCCTAGTAACACTGCAAGTACTCTATAAGCTAAAAACAGCCAAAGTATTTGAAAAATCCCGGAATAAAGATGACAGGCCAAACACAGATATAGTAGATGAAGATCCATATGCTATTCAGATCATCTCATGGTGTCCAGAAAGTAGAATGCTGTGCATAGCTGGAGTTTCTGCACATGTCATTATTTACAGGTTCAGCAAGCAGGAAGTGACAACAGAAGTCATTCCGGTAACTAGTATAACCATTTTTTGACTTTGTAGGATTTAGCTATAAGAATACTGTTGTAGCAATTTACTTCTTCATTGTCTTTCGTTGTATTAGTGAAATGGACAAACACAATTGCCTCAAAGTGAGATGTATTTTTGTGGAGGAAAAATAATAAATTATGAAATTTGGCAAAAAGTGAAAATTGCACACCAAGATTTTGGTTTTCATTAGCTTTTTCAGCTTTTGCAGCCAATAATAGTTCTTTGTTCTATTTATCAAAGCAAATAGTGAATCAAAACTTGGCTGTATCCAGGGTAAAATGAAAACAAGTGAATGAGATGTCGAGTTGGAGAATTTTCAAAGCTTTTAGGGAGTTAATTCCTTTTTTTTCCTTGATTCATAGTACTTACCACTTGTCTTGGCAAAACTTCTGCAGTATGCAGAGCTGGAAGAGCAAAAGCGTGCCGGACATGCCCTAAGGTCTCTTAAGGACTTTGCAGTGTCAGTGTTTTATTCTGTATAAAATACAATGATGAGTTCTATTACAAGAGTTTGAGAAGTCCTTTGTTAAATCAGACACACACATGCAACTTCATCTGAATGTATGAGCTGAAAGCTAACTTGAAGCCATTTAATTATAAAATGTTGTATGTTCCAAGTAAAGCATTAATCATAATGTAGTTGGGTCCCATCCCCCGTCCCTTATTTTGCCCCCTTCAGATAAGTCTCAGTTGGAGGAGGTGAGGCATATTTTTTTTCCTTCTGGTGTTTACTTATGTACAAGTACATTCCCTTCTGAGGGAATAGGTTTTTCTACATGATTTTTACAAATCAGCCCCTAGCAAACTATTCTTCAATACTAGGAATGCTTTAGAAACAATAGTGTGTAGGGTTTTTTTTCAGTCCATGAGTTAAGTTATACTTTCCAGATGATGAGAATAAAACAGTGGAAAACTCTCTTTACACTGCACTGCAATTAATACTAATATTTTTATAGATCCAGCAGAAGGAAATCTGAAGTCACGATGAACTCTACAGTTCTTTAAAATGTATGGTTTAGTTCAATGCAGCATCAAACATTGAACTAAGTCCCATGTGTACAGTGCTACAACAGTATAAAGTGTAGCTGTTTGTATGCCTTCAGCTCATCTTAGGTTTAGCGTTCCTGAACTACATAAAACAAGTCCTCTTCATAAATGAGAATTTTATGTGCACAGAATGATAATTAAATGGGTCTCGTATCCAATATTTAATTTCTTTCCAACATTAAGCATCAAACTTTTAAACATTGGGAAATAGGTTAGATTGTCAAGTTTTAGCAATCTTCGGATATTCAGTCTGTAGTAGTTAGTATGACTCTGGATTTCCAAAGACTACATGTGTGTGTTTAGGTTGCAGTGTTTATTAAACTACTGTTATCTTTTAAAAGATGGAAAAGTCCTGGATGCCACTTTCATCGCTAGTATCTTCAGTTGCGCTTCATTTATTTCATATATAGTTTTTTGAAAGGCAAAGTTTATTGATAATTTTTTTTACTTTAATTTACAGATGCTGGAAGTACGTCTGTTATATGAAATAAATGATGTTGAATCTCCAGATGGCGAGCAGGTGCCACCTTTACCAACTCCAGGCACAGGTTCCAATCCTCAGTCCATTGTTCCCCAGTCTCATCCATCTACTAGTAGCAGTTCATCTGATGGACTTCGTGATAATGTCCCATGTTTAAAGTAAGTATATTCTGTTATACTTTTGTTGAGTGTAAAACTTTACAAGAAGATGTGATGAAAATATATGTACTTTGATATCATTACAGAAATGTCATAGTTGGCGAAAATGTTTTATTTCTTTGAGCAACGTTTTCCAAATATCTGAATGTTGAGATCTGTTCTAAGAAATTGTTACAATCTTAGTTTCTTTAAATTTCATAAGTTGATTTAAAAAAAAAAAAATCTGAAAACTTTTACCTTATGACTGATGCCTGCTTTAGGAAACTTTGGGGTAGATGTTAGTATAATTAGAGATGCTCATGCTTTAGAGCAAACATTTTCAATAGCAGCAACATATAGTTACTTTGAAATTTTATTGTCCATTGAAATTAATAGGCAAATTAATGTTTTGTGGCTCTCCTTAACTTTAGGCCAATTATGTCTGAAGAGATTTTACCTGTTAGTTTTCCAGAGCCTTAGGTTTTTAGAGCCAAATCAAAAGCAATGAAAATACTTACAAATAACTAATTTAAAGGTAACTCTATGGTTATAAATATTTTTTTTTTTCATAACTCCAAGGGAACTACTTTTGTATTTTGGGAACAGGAAACAGAATTAAATAGATGTCCCATTCTCGTGGATCTTCATTTTGCATGATGCCTCATAGTGCTCACAGTGTATGTCGGTGGTGGGTTGACCCCGGCTGGATGCCAGGTGCCCACCAAAGCCATTCTATCACTCCCCTTCCTCAGCTGGACAGGGGAGAGAAAATATAACAAAGGGCTTGTGGGTCAAGATAAGGACAGGAGAGATCACTCACCAATTCCCGTCACAGGCAAAACAGACTCAGCTTGAGGAAAATTAACTCGATTTATTACCAATCAACCAGAGTAGGGTAATGAGAAATAAAACCAAATCTCAGAACACCTTCCCTCCACCCCTCCCTTCTTCCCAGGCACAACTTCACTCCCGGATTCTCTACCTACCCCCGGCAGCGGCACAGGGGGACAGGGAATGGGGTTTACGGTCAGTTCATCACATGTTATTTTCTGCCGCTTCATCCTCCTCAGGGGGAGGACTCATCACACTCTTCCCCTGCTCCAGCGTGGGGTCCCTCCCATGGGAGACAGTTCTCCACGAACTTCTCCAACGTGGGTCCTTCCCACGGGCTGCAGTTCTTCACGAACTGCTCCAGCATGGGTCCTTTCCATGGCGTGCAGTCCTTCAGGAGCACACTGCTCCAGCGTGGGTCCCCCACGGGGTCACAAGTCCTGCCAGAAAATCTGCTCCGTGGGCTCCTCTCTCCACAGATCCGCAGGTCCTGCCAGGAGCCTGCTCCAGCGCGGGGTTCCCACGGGGTCACAGCCTCCTTCGGGAACCCACCTGCTCCGGCGTGGGGTCCTCCCCGGGCTGCAGGTGGATATCTGCTCCACCGTGGACCTCCCTGGGCTGCAGGGGGACAGCCTGCCTCACCATGTTCTTCATCACGGGCTGCAGGGGAATCTCTGCTCCCGCGCCTGGAGCATCTCCCCCTCCTTCTTCACTGACCTTGGTGTCCGCAGGGTTGTTTCTCTTACATGTTCTCACTCCTCTCTCCGGCTGCCGAATCCTGTCTGTCCCAACTTTTTTTCCCTTCTTCAAAATGTTATCACAGAGGCATTACCACTATTACTGATGGGCTTGGCCTTGGCCAGTGGTGGGTCCATCTTAGAGCCGGCTGGTATTGGCTCTGTCAGACACAGGGGAAGCTTCCAGCAGCTTCTTACAGAAGCCACCCCTGTAACCCCCCCCGCTACCAAAACCTTGCCACACAAAGCCAATACAAGGTCTTTGACCAATTTTCAGATTTTTTTAAATTGGGAGTTTTTTCCTTAAGGTTCTTTGTGTGTGAACTTTTAGCTTTCATTTCTCAAATGAGTAAAAGACAACAATTTTATTTTACTCTTCTACAAGAGTTCATTATGAGGCCTCTGTGCCATCACCTTTTCCTTACAGAATATACATTGAACTTCATTTTCAGATATAAAATGAAGAAATGTATGTACTTTTTGTTTTCTGAAGCTTTAAGGTCCCAACTTGGATTTTAATTCTTTGAGTGCATCCCTCTAGAAAATAACTAATTCTGATGGGGTTATTTTCTCTGGGTGGGTGTTTTCATATATTATTGGTTGTACAGAGTTGCAGAAGTGTCTTTCTAAAGAAAACTGGACAGAGTAGAGAAATTGGAAAATTTTGAATTTCTGTAAAATATTGGCAAACCAAAATATGCATTAAAGAGAATGAATGGGTTAAAATAAGAGGAATTCAGGAACCAGAGGAGCTTATGTTCTGTGTAACTTTTTTTCACCTTAAAAGATGAGAAAGACCTAATCCTTCCTGGAGGACATTCATAAGTTTGTTCATCAGCATGCAAACAAAATCTTTCCAGGAGCTTCAATTCCCCCATTCCCAGGTTCATTCCATACAACTGGGCTACCATTATAATAATTTACCTTGCTTTCACTTTTTTCTACCATATCATCAGCTTTTTGTTTGCATTTGTCTCAGTACATTGTGCTTTCGTTTCCTTTTTCAGTACACTTTTTCCACATGCACCCCTCACCCCCTTCCATTCTCTAAATCAGAGTTCTTCTGGGAACTCTGAAAAGAATGGGTAACACCTTCCTTTTAGACACTGAATGCCTATATCTGTTCAAGTCAATATAGCATGTTAACACTGTTATGCCTTGCTCTGAAGAGGGGAGAAATGAAGTATTTGTGGTCATTGCTCAATTAAGTTTCAATTAGGTAATGAATAAAAAGAGCCCTTAAAGAAGTGAATGACCAATTCCAATGTGGTTTTTTTCTGTTTGCTTGTGTTGATATTTTGCAATTTCCAACTTTCTGAACTCTAGTGTGGTGTAGAATTTAATGAATTCTGAGCCCATAAGGAAAAAATGGAGACTGTGGAGAGTCATAAAAAGATACCATGTTTTGCTTACTTTGCAGAGTTAAAAATTCTCCTCTCAAGCAGTCTCCAGGCTACCAAATTGAGCTAGTTATCCAGCTAGTATGGGTGAGTGGAGAACCTCCTCAACAGATAACCAGCTTAGCAGTAAACTCGGCGTATGGCCTGTAAGTATATTTGACAAAGTTTTTTCATTGTTCTGTTAAAGAGGTTTAAAATTATCTATTAAAAATCAGGTCTCCATGTGCGTTCACATAAGCTGCACAGCAACACGAGAGGCAGTCAGTCTCCCGTGCTTAAAAGATAATTCCTTTTGGGTCATGGCAGATCCTGATGATGTTAACATCAGAAACGAATCAGTATCACTCTTCCTTACCTGGCACTTTATAGCCAAGAGTAAGTGTCATTTAAGGCACTGTTAGATAGGTTGGCAAGTACAATGATGGTGATCTGTTCTACTCATGTTTTTACAAGACAACAATTAAACAATACTGCATTCTAAAATAGTAATTTATAAATATGCATAATTTAGTGTAATTCATAAAAATTAGAAGTCTTAAAATGCTGA
Organism: Harpia harpyja; assembly: GCF_026419915.1. Classification (NCBI taxonomy): domain Eukaryota; kingdom Metazoa; phylum Chordata; class Aves; order Accipitriformes; family Accipitridae; genus Harpia; species Harpia harpyja. The sequence goes on along the minus strand of NC_068943.1, from coordinate 73,592,876 downwards.
ACAGCAGCAAAGACCAATATAAAACTTTACCAATATTGATTAGCACTATCTTTCCTTCCACTTCTCTTTTTCCAGAGTAGTTTTTGGAAACTGTAATGGTATTGCAATGGTTGATTACCTCCAGAAGACAGTGCTCTTGAATCTAGGCACTATTGAACTGTATGGCTCCAATGATCCTTATCGCAGGGAGCCACGATCTCCCCGAAAAACTCGGCAACCGTCTGGAGGTGAGTAACCCAAAACTTGTTTTAACCAACTGTGCCTTTCTTCTGAGCTTATCTGGACTAATATTGTATATTCTTTGAATACAAGCATACTTTTCTCCATTTTTTTAGTTTCATCCTTTCTTCTTGATGTGTCCCTAATGTCACTATTGCAGGTTTGTTACTTCATGTTTCCTTCAAAACTGTTGCTTAGTGGAATCTACTTATGCTTGATATCATTACTTATTTTTCAGTGGCATGTATGTTTTAAGAAAAAGCAGATGGGAAAACATTATCTGTGTGAATAGATATAAGTATAAATGTACAATGGATTTACGCAGCTTACAAGATTTTAACTTTACACAGCATGAAGTAGTAGAAGTATCCTGGTATTTCTGATAAACCTTGTACCCATATCACATGCTTATATAAACCCATTAATGTTTGCAGATAGCCAGTGTATCTGCTGGGATCTTCTTGCCTCCTGTTTTAAACTTTGACTAGAAATATCCCTGATAAGATAAAACATTACATTGCATATGCTGTTATGTTATGCTTGAGAGGAAGCCTTCGATTTAAATGAACAAAAGAAACTTCCAAATACAAAATGGTAAATTAAATCTTTTTTGAAAAAAGGACTTTGATTTAAAAATATACTCAAGAAGGGTGTTCCTTTGCAGCTGAGGAGGAAAGTGACTTTTGAGTCAAAATGCCAAGCTTTTTATTGCCAAAAGGAAAATTTAGTATTTTTAAATTATTTTCCTCTCTTTGTTATGTAGTGGATAGTTTTAAGTTAGTTTGGAAAACAGCTGAACACAGAATGATAAACAACGTCACTGCTGCACCAAATTATTATTTTCCCATAGGAAATAAACTGTTCAAAAAACTTCATGGTCTAGTGTTGGTTGCTTTATTTTAAGAGATCCAGAATAAAGTCCAGGTAAGTTCTTTAGGAAATATTTTATTCAAATTGAAGTGGATGCTGTAAGATGTATTTTAGTAAATCATTGGTTTGACAGAGATCCAGTTAACACCAGTCAGCTTATTTCAACTGAGGAAACTGGTCTAAAAATCATTAACGTAGAGCAGAACATACACAGCTGGTAACCTGTCAGGTAAAATATTTTCTTCTAATATATAAAAACTTTATTTAAAAAATTACTTTTTAAGAGAGAAAGAAGTAACTTTACTGGTTGACTCTGTTAATTCCTCTTGGAAATAAAGAGCTTAAATTCCACTTCATGCATTTAGACTATAAACTGCCTTTTGGAGTATTGAACATTACTTGCTTTGTTTTCTTGGCTTTTGTTATTTTAATGTATTGGATCTGCATAACTCCGAGTTACAACTGTGTCTCTTCATGAATGTAACTGTTACATGAAATCATGTATTTTCATCTTACATTTTAATACTAACAATCTGCATGGCAAGAGCATTTTATAAACCTGGTGATACAAGTTATTCTGCTGGCTTTTCTGTCTCAAATGTACTGTTAGTGTCTCCGTCTTTCCTTTTCTCATTGCTTCATAAAGGTATGCTGACTGTGGCTTCTTGCATGTGCGGCCTTTCTAACTTATATTCAGAGTCTGTGAAAAAGCTTCGCACGTCTTATTTAAGTAAGTCATCTCATGGCAATAAAATATTTTTGAACATCTGAACTTGATTTTTTTTTTACTTGTTCACTCACCTTAAATATTTTGTTAGTTCATTTTAAGTAATTGTTTTACTTCTAGAAACCAATTTTAATCCATCACACATCTATTGTGTTTCTTGTTCATGGCATCTTTAAAAGAAACTTGAAGGGAAAAAACCAACCGTAATAGTATCTGTATTTTGCGTTTTTTTAATAAATAAATATCAAAAGCAAAAGGAGATGCTGTCTCAGAAGTTACTGATGTCTACAGACCTGAGATCTTACTCGCCAAAATTAGTGTTCTTTTGAGATCTGAGGCTAGATGCTTCCATTGCTTGGTCCCCTTTCTGGCAGAAAAAGCTTCAGAACTCTAGTGTTAGATTATTATTATAATTAATAATAATAATAATAATATTTAACATCGTAAAAGACAGTGATTTGTCTGTTACAAATGAAAATTTACTTCTACAAAGATGATGTTCGTAGGGATTAAGAGTGGAGGTGTTTGTGTATTGGACAGCCCTGTGGGGTGCCTATGTGAGGGAGGTAGCCCATCAGAACCATGATTAACCTGAGGGCTTCTCTGACTTATTTCATCATTCACAGCATCCAAGAATTTGGAGAACATAACATAAAGCTGATTTTTAAAAGCGTAACATTGTTCCTTTCCCTAGGATGCCAGTTTTCTCCAGCCCTTGGGCAGAGGTAGGTAATCTCATCCCATTTTTTAATGAAGGAGAGTGGAATAAAACTAAGCTAAGGGAAGAATGACCTGGAGTAAAAAAAAAATTTAAAAAAACCCACAAAACAAAACAAAAAAAACCAAAACAAAACAAACAAAAAACCCCCTACCAAAACTAAAAACACGCCTTGAGATTGTGGTCCAATTCTCTTAGTTCTGGGAAATTTCTTTCCCTAACAAGAAGAAAAAAATCTTTCAGACAGGCAGAGAGGGGTAGGTAGGCTCAATAGCCAAATACTGCTTTCTGTATAGTCTTCTATCCTTTGCTGCCAAGGGACAAAGGGAGCTAGGCATAAAAGAAATGCCTCCACCTTAAGATGATACAGAACTGAAAACCAGGATCTGCCACTGATTTATTACTGTTAAGGAAAGTAAAAGATGGGCAGAAGTGCCAAAACTGGTTTCTGAAGCCAACGATTGTAAAGCTGAATTTACCTGGACTATTTGATTTAGGAATATGTTAAAGCAGGTTTTGTACAAAAGAGTTAATTTCTTAACCATGTAGTTAATTCTCTTTCCCTCCACTCTCCTGCCAGTTTCTTGGTCAGCTGGAGCTACAGTCTTTCTAAAAACTGAAAATAACTTCTCTAGAGTTATCACTTACTATTTCTCATTATTTGTACTTCTTTCATTGTATGTTGCCCAGACTTCAATAGCTTAAATAATAAAGCATTATTGCTATGTAATTTTTCACAAATAAGTCTGTTACATTAAAGAACTATCCTTTCCTATATTTATAGGATTGGAACTATAAGATTTGGATTTTGCATTCTCCCTTTCTTGAACATTAATATCTGCATTTAGTGTCTTAAAAAATGCAAGGAACTAATGTTTCCTTGGTTTTGTTTTGAAAGATATGCCTTCATTGAATTCTTTATTGTTAAAACATTTGTATTTTAATACTTTTAAATTTATTTTTCTATGAATAAAGACATTTTCAACTATTGTACAGCTCTAATAACCTAGGGAGTACTAGTACTTAATTTCTAAATTTTCCTAGAAAAAGTGCTTATGTATTTTATGTGGTTGTTTTGGAGAAACTGAGTATATTTCCCATTCTCTCTGAGACAACCACAATGTATTTAAAAAAAATAAAAATCATACTAACCTGTGCATGCATTCGGACAAGTTCTTAATTAGTTACATTAAGTTCAGGTTCAGACAGCATGCAGCAGAGCAGCATATTGTTACTGTATATTGTAGCCCAAGATTGATAGAACCAAAAATTAAATTATTTCAGTATAGAAAGGAGTAAGAAAACATTATTCTCTCTTACTCAACCACTTCCATAGGTTTTGCCCAAAAAAGCGGCAAGAACCCTGCTATTCTGTATGTTCCAGCATAAAATGTCTATGTAATAGATCATCAGTATCTGTGTACATATTTGTAATTTAGTAAATGGCATGTCCTGAGTAAACCAATTGAAAATTTAAAAATACTTTTTTTTTAAAAAAGTTCATAGAGTAAGAGTTACATATCTTCTAAAATATGAATGGAAATGCAAGATTTTTCCCTTCAGTTCTGTTGCAAGAATATGATGTATGTTTCTGTCATCTTATTTTTTTCTACTCAGAAAAGAAATTCAGATTCCCGTCTTAAAGCAGCATCTATTTAGAGACAAGGCTCTCTACACTAGCTAGACTGTAAACTGTCTTTTCAGGCTAGCTCAACAGATACAAGCTCCCAGTTGGGATCGTGTTTTGGAATTTATCAGTGATTCATAACCAGGTATATTACTCACATGTTTTGGGTGACAATTTATAGTTTGTGAAGCATGCAGTATATGTGTTTTGTGAAGGCCTGCTAGACAGTGTCATCAGGTACTTGTCAAGGATAAAAACAAAGTCAACCTTTGCCTTGAGATCATAGTATTGGGGGTGGGGGGAGAAACCAACTTTGGCCATGTGCTGGAAGACATAAAAGGTGTAAGTAAAAGCTTTATAGTGTGATGAAAACCATACACAGTGGAGGCTTATACTGTTTAGAGACCTTTGCTTGATATACTGTTTGCTAAATGTGACAGGAGCCATTAAGAAAGTCAATATTGGTACCAAATTATCAAACAATTGGTAATTTTATGACTAAACACCAAAACTTATGGACAGCTGTTATTTTTCTATGCTAAGTTACATAATTAAGTTCACATAGGACACCAATCTTAACTCTTAACTTACTATTGGTGGGAGTTACAAGATTTTATATGATTTCTCGACTAGTACGATATAATACAACTTTTTATAAGTTAGTATTTCTTAGCTATACCAGAGGCAGTTTAGGATTCTGACAAAATAGAAGCAGTTTTTTGTATGCATGTGACTTTAAAAAATTTTTATTATACATCAAAAAACCTTTTTTTGAATGTGATCTACAAGGGATTCAGAACTGGGGTTGAGTCAAACCTGAAGAAAATACATGCCTAGAACTCTTCTGGGGTTGCTTGTTCTAGTTGTTTTCCCTATTCCCTTTCTCCTTGAAGTGGATGTGGACATGAGCTGTGTGCATTTTTAACTTGAACATCAACTAAACCGAACCGACATCAGCTGTGGCTAAGCCAAGTCCAGAACTGAATCAGAAAGTTAATTTGTTGGGTTTGGCGATTTTTTTGACTTTGTTTTTCAGGTTAATTGTTTTTAATTCTAACTTTTTGTATTGGGTCTGGCTGAGATGGAGTTAATTCTCCCCATAGCAGCCCTCATAGCACTGTGCTCTGCAGTAGCTAGAAAGGTGTTGATAACACACCAGTGTTTTGGCTACTGCTGAGCAGTGCTGGCACAGCATCAAGGCTGTCTCCCCAACATTTTTGCCCCCCCCCCCCCCCCCCCCCAATGGCAGGCTGGGGCAGGGCAAGATCTCGCGAGGGGACATAACCAGGACAGCTGACCTAAACTAACCAAACAGATATTCCATACCATATGACGTCAGCTCAGATATAAAAGCTAAGTAAAGGGAGATGGAAGGGGGGCATTTTTGTCTTCTGGAGCAACCACTACGCGTACTGAAGCCCTGCTTCCCAGGAAGTGGCTAGACATTGCCTGCTGATGGGAAGTAGAGAATAATATCATTTGTTTTTCTTTGCTTTCACGGGCAACCTTGGCTTTCACTTTATTAAACTGTCCTTATCTTGACCCACGAGCCTTTTGTTATATTTTCTCCCCCCTGTCCAGCTGAGAAGGGGGAGTGATAGAGCGGCTTTGCTGGGCACCTGGCATCCAGCCAGGGTCAACCCACTACACTTTTACATCTTCATATCAAGCTACTTCTAGTTGTAATTTTTCATTAGGCTGGTTTCCAGTCAAGTTGTAGTTTCTTCAGAGATATATCTGCCTAAAGCTTATGTGGAAAAGCTGGCAAATGTCTCATGAAACTTACTTTATACATCAGTTAATTTCAGTTGTAAGTCTAGGGAGTTTTTAATGCTGCATAGTAATTTTTATGTCTTTAATGAATGACATTATTTGATTTCTTTTTTTTTTTTTTTGGGGTCATTCATTTGGGGGGGTTTCAAGTTTCTTGCTACTAGAGTTCAGAGAGAGATAAGCTAAAAGCTTATTAGAAGGTCACTTTTCCATATATTTGTGTTCTAGCAGCTTGTGATCTTTACAGTTCTGAAATGGAAACTCTTGGATTAATTTGCTTTTGTAATCCATAGCAATTTGCACATATGCTGTAACCCTGAAACCAGAAAACTTTTCCAGGAGAGCTGCCTTACTGCCAGTGTACACACTGCTTCTATCAGGGTACCTGGGGTTTTAAGATGAACAGCAATAACGATTGTTACACCAGTTTCTTCTCATTGGTCACAGACAAACCCTCATAGTTCACAGACTTAAATCATTCTTGTTATTCTCTGCTTAGTTTAAATACTAATACAGTCATAGGTAAAATTACTTTTTATCTATTTCTGTTCCTTCTTCTCTGTTTTAAATAATAGCAGTGATGACTATGCTTAGATTTCCAAGGTTTATGTGCCATAATGATTGCCATTATGCTCACTTACTCTTTAGTGGGATAAATCCTACCTAATGCATAAAATTAGTGCACAGGTTTATGATGAGAGAATGTTTTGGGGGTTTTCTGTTCGATCAATTGATCTGAGTTATTAAGATGTATATTGATCGAATTATAGCCTCAAGACTTCTTACAAAGAAATCAAGCATGCAGGTGTGTGACTTCATTCTTGGCTAAAGACTATTCCTGTCAATGCAGGAATTTTCATAGGAAAACTAGTGTGAGAAGTTAAACTCTTCCTATGAAGATAAAGAATTAAAATATTTACAGGAAAGTTCCTGAAGTGCATGTTTGGATTTGTTCAGTTTGGTTCCTGAAAGAGCATGATCTAGAAACACAACTACTTCTAAAAGCACAGTACAGGTTTGTCCTCCCAGCACTGCTACTATCTAAAACTTGTATTGCTTGTTGGGAGAGCAGCACCTGGATTTTTGAAAAAAAATCTTTTTACACTACCCTGTCTAGTACGAAACATTTAGACCCCCATGCATGTTTAAAACTCTGGTGCTTTCAGATGTCAAATCATACTTTGTTAGAGAATATGTACCACAATTATCCCAGAGTGTTCATTGATTTACTGATAGATAAATAAATGAATTGCTTTATTCTTTCTTCTGTGTAGTGGAAAGGTATAGCTTCCACCTGGGATTTCACCATACATTTTAGAATTTAAATCAGTTCCCGGACTGTTGTTCAGTATAGGCTTAACCAAGCCTGAAGATCATTTGACAATTTCACATCAGTCCTAGCCTTTGAGTTTTGAGGTTCAAGCTGTACATGCTCTTAGTAATCTTAAAAAAGACTGTTTTGCATAAATGAAACTGTGTGTGAGGGCAACATACTTTTAATGTGTTCCACATGGATACGGTATTTCAGGAGAACTTTTTTTCCTTTTAAATTATTAACTTCTGGTTTAGTATTTGGAAATTTTAAAGCTTTGATAGAAGAGTAGTGCTGTTCCCATTTCTTTTTGTTGTCGTCTAACAGGTATGTACAGATGCATTAGTGAATGTGCAGTATACAGCTGTATAGACAGGCTTTGCATGTGCAAGCCCTTGTTGCCTTAGCCATTACCATTACACTTCTCAAGCTTTTTGACTATTTGAAATACTTGTGTGCATGCAAAAACCTTTCATTTTAACAAATATTTCTTAACTATTAGTGTTAAGCATTACATGCTTGTTGGCATTAGTATCGCATCACGACATTTCTGAAGGAAAACTTTAATATATAAACCTGAAGATGCTTTACTAGACTTAAAATATCAATAAAATTCACTTTTCTTAATCGTGGGCAGTCTTGACAGCAAGTTCTGGTCAAAAAGGAAAATAGAAAAATACCTTGTATACTTCTAGTTAGTCTTAGGGAATAATATTTAGGACCCTTATGAGGCAACTTCCATCTTTAGCATCTGATTGTGGACTCCTATGCTTTATTTCCTTCACTGGAACGGAAGGAATGAGCTTTTAGATATTAACATATTACGGTTATTCAAATGATCAGATTTGACAATGTAAGAATTTAGTGGATTTCCTCCATACAAGAAAGAACATTTTTGTAAGCACCCTAGAACCTAAATTCTGTAAGTGACATCAATAGGGAGTTTTGCTGGAAAACAAATTTGGCAATGCAACAGCAAATACAAAGTGTATCACTGTAACAGTGGGAAAATAATTTGAAAAAAATGCACTGTAGTTTCACGCATCATACTGCACACATGGTTATAATCTTCAAGATCCTCTTTCATCTGACTTTCTTTTGCAATTATATTTTTAATATAACTCTAGGATTTTTTCAAAACAGAAATATTTGTACTTAATATATATCTATAGCGTGTAAATAACTGTTCTGGTAAGTCTTGACTTGCTGAAAATATGGTGGTTTTCACTGAAATGTAATGAGGAAGCATATTTTGTAAAGAAAGCTTTAGTAGGAAGAAGTGACTTTACAGTCACTGTGGGTAATGTTCAATTTAAAAAAAAAAAAAAAAAAGTAATACATGACAGAAATTCTATCACAACTGGCTGGTTTGTAGCCAGTAAGAAATGAAGTTCCTAACTGTAGCGGAAGAAGGTATAAAATAGCAGCTGTATTTATTATATACTGGTTTTGTGTTCCAGCAGGTCTTTGTGATATTAATGAAGGTACGATGGTGCCAGAAGACCGCTGCAAATCACCTACTTCAGGTAATCGTAACTTTCTCTGATCTTCAGCTTCTGATTTGCCCAGAAGATGGTATGCTTTAAGTCAACACTTACTAGTTAAGTAATTATATAAAATCAAACCTGTTGTCTTCTCACAAACTGTTTGAGCTGTCATGAATTTTGCTGTGTTGCACAGCTGCATTTTTAAAACAAGGATGATTTAAGAGATGCAATAGGAATATGTCATAAAGATGAGTGAAGAGAGATATAATCTGAAATACTTATGCTTCAGGGAACATACTGCACAATGGAATTTTGAAACATTGATAAGAGATGCACAAGTTCCTGTAATAGTCCATGTGATTGTGTTTCGGAGTCCTCAAAAGGGGTAAAGATTATTTCTGTAAAAAGAGCTAGTTTACTTCTGCTTCCTCATAAGTGGTAAATTACTATTTTTCTTTGGAATCAGAGGTCTTCAGAAACTGGCATCCTTACAAAGTAGGAGTTCCCTACTTCACGCTTCCCCCTCCCTTTTTTTTGTTTCCTCAGTTGCCAGTGCTGTATGAGAATATTTTAAATGACAGCTTCAGCAATATGTAATACTATTTAGTATTTTGTTTAATATTGCCTAGTTGAGGTTATAGCCATGTAAATTCTCGATAGTACATGTCAATATATAGTATTCAAGATGAATGTTTCATGTACTAGCTAAAACTTGTCGCTTATCTTCACTATTACTGTGAGAAAACTTTTGAAGGTAATATGTCACTTTATCTGTTTCATTCAAAGTTAGAGTAAAGGACAAAATTGCAGGTTTACTCAAGTAACTAAAGTAGTCTGTGTGTTCTTTGCAATGTAGTACAAAATGGTAATCAGTATAGGAACGTAAAGATAGATTCCTTTTCTATTGTAGCCTGTACCATTCAAAGCCAAGTTGAAAGCATAACAAAACAAAATATCCTGTTTGTACCTCAAGTAGAAATTTTAACATAAATTTTAATTTCTGATTTGACAAGTGCAGTCTTTTGATGTCAATTTTAAGTTGTGCAAAACTCATCTGGATCAGTCAATGTAATTTTCTTTTTTGCTAACCCTTTCTTAGTAACAGATTTATTTATAATTAAAGTAAAATTTGGCTGGAAATTTTTAATTAAAAAGTCTTAACTGAAGGTGTGATTTCATGACAAACCTGCGTAATGCTAAGTATTGGCATGCTGAAGTAGTCAACTTCCGCATCATTTTTAATGGTGGTGTTTAGAATAAAGCGAATCTTTCCTATTTTGTTTTTAAATATCAAGACCAATGTCTGCAAATACCTTGTTGTGCAGTGCTGCAGTTGCAGTAAATCACTTTCACTCTCAAGGTTGAGGAAAATTATTGTTCTTAGTAAGGTATTCAAATTTGACCCACTTAAAAAGTCCAGTCTGCTTTCTGATAGACTGCTATAAAATGTGTACAACGAACAGCCAATGAGTTGTAACCCTTAATCTGTATCCTTTTTTCCCCTTTTTCCAGCATCACTCAAACGTCAGCCCAAACCACTTCCAACTGGTACTGCTAAAACTTAAAACACTATTTAACTTGAATTAGAGGGTTTCTTTCCTAATTTAGAGTTGAACTAGAGTAAAACTCAATTCACCATTTCCACTAACAGTGCAGTGAAAGCAAGCCTGAATCAAGGTTTATATGGAAAAATCCTAAATTTAACAATTTGCCTCCCTTCCCTCTGTGTTCACCTACCTCACTCCCTCCTGAGTTGTGTTTGCTGAAGTAGGTTAAAAACTAATGCAATCTGGATATTTCTTTAAGAGGATCAAAAAAGGCAGCCACTTAGAATAGATGGATTCAGATGAATTCCTGAAAGGAAACAGAATTAGGGGTAAATTCCTAATCCTGCAGAGGTAGAAATCAATCTCCAATTTGAGTTGACTATCTGAGAAGACTATTTTGAAGTTAGTTCATATTAGAATAAAATCTAGAAGTTTGGAGAACTGACTATTCTGTGAAAAGAGTATATAATGTCTTAGGTACACACACAATACTGAAGAGAAATAAGTCTAAAGTACCAAAAATAGTGAAGGGACAAAAGATGGAGGGGGAAAGCCACTGTTGTGTTCCCCTGTAAAATAGAATCTTGAAGTAGCAAGGTTGGACTGTGCCTTGCTTCCCTCAGTTCTGTCCTTTCCTCCCAGCTCTTGGTGAATGAGATAAGGTTCATGGCAGGCTTCTCCAGTTTTCCTTTGAGAAATGTACTTGGAGGGAGGCACCTCCCTGGTAGGGAGATCATTTGGTGGTGTTTGTGAAGACAGAAGAGCTGCAGTTCCTTAGGTTTGGTTTAAGTTTTATATCTTTTCTGGGCAAGAGCACAAGACTGAAAGGAAGCTTGAAAATGGCATACAGTTTTCAGAGAGGTAAGAGAGGACATTTTGGAGAAATCAGCTGCACAGAATTGCTGAGCTTGAGATGCAGGACAGAGGCCAGATTTAAATGAACTTTTTCCAGGCTAGAGGCTCTCTAGTTAAGAGAAAAATACACTAGCACAAAAAGTTTGCTTGTTACTAGCTTTAAGATTGGAGGATGGATTTGCAATTAAGTGCATTATTGGCTTTGACTGTTAGAATATGATCTGTAAAACAGACCAGTCACTGTCTGGGCTGAAGTCTTCATTTGCTCAAGTGATCTAAATCTTCCACCTCTTCCACCTTTCCGTGCCCAGGTGAAGAGAAGCGGAAGCTAACATCTATTAGACTTCCTCCAGTGGGTGGTTATACAGTTCAGAGGACTGTGAAAGGGACTACCTGCCTATGCAAGTTAGGAGAGTGTCCTGCAGTTTTAATAACACAGTACTATGGAAATACTGTGAAAATGCAAGAGAAATAATAACTTTATCTCCTGCTTTTTCCTACAGAAGTTAAAATGTAATAAGCTTAGGCTCCAGTGGCATTTATCTGAGCCATAAAACATTGCATAGTGTTGTAAACTGTCAAGTTTTTGTGTTCATGAGTGTCAAAATATTTGCATTATATTGTGAAAATGTAAAATAAGAACAGAAAATCCAATGACATTTGGCATTTTTTAGTTGAACAGAGCTTTAATTTCATGACAATCGTAAGCCTCAAGTTGTGGCCTATAGCCACCACTGGTTTTTCAGTATTAAGGATTCAGAAAAATCTGAGGTGGCAGCATTGGCTCTGAGTTGGCTGCAGAACAGTTGAAGAACTGTGACCCAAAAGTGAATTACTGCATTGGAAAAAAAAACAGATTTTCAAACTTGAGCTTATTGTTGCGGCAGTGTTCTGTGAATCATAATTTAGGTTAATCTTTGTGTCTGGAACCATGATTAGAACAGCAATCTAGTTATTAAACGTAAGCATTTTGTTCAATGAGGGAAATATTTCTAGCAATAAATTTGTACTCTCCAACATTTTACCTTGCATTGTAATTTTTGTGGTTAATCTCAATATCGCAGAATTCCTGTCATACCAAAATAATTTGGACTTTATAGTGTCTAGTACAGCTACAGAGAATACCAGTAACAGTATTTGATATTTTAATACATCTTTGTATTTTCCTTAAACTCAAAGCTTGTATTAATACATTGGTTTTGTGTCAAACACATATCTTTGTATATCCATTTCATTCTGTCTTCACTCATAGGTTCTGGTTCACCAAACAATTCTGATGATGATCAAAAAATGAATAATTTTATAGAAAAGGGTACAGTATTTTTCTTTTCTATAATCTTATTTTTATTTCTTCAGTTCATCCTTTGATACACTTAGATTGATCTTTTTTATTAAAATATTATTTACAGTGAAGACCAAAAGCAGAAAGTTTTCCAAGATGGTAGCCAATGACATAGGTAGGAACTAGAAAAATTCTGCTCTCTTCCTAATCCAGTGCCTTACTCTATGCAACACTAACCCAGCAGCAAAAAAAACAAAATAAAATTCAAATTTCAATGCATTAAGTTATTTAATTTTTCATCCTTTATGCTAATTGGTAATTCTGTGGGCTGCTTCTGTACTAAATACACTGGGCACAATAATTTCTAAAAAATCAATTATATTGGTGGTTTAAATTCTCTGACTTTACAATTGCACTTCTCTATTTTCTGGATGGGTGAAATTCTAATCTGTACTAAGAGTTCAGTCTATGCGAGTGACAACATTATTCCACTACTTTTGCAAAGGTACACTCTCTTTGAGAACATGTGGCTGATTTAGTTTCTTTTTATGTGTTGCATTCATAGCCATATGGTCAGATTTCCATATGACTATGGTCAAGATAGAGGTAGTATCATGTTTTCATTTAATTGTCTGGAAGAGGACTTGGTCATATATAAGTACCCCCCCGTTACTGTTCCAGAACTGTATTTACTTTTCTGCATCCATCAGTGACACAATACTCTACCATCTCCAGACTTGTGTCTAAAAAATTTGGTGACAAAATTGTGTTGGAATATGTTGTATGGAGGTAGATTGAACCCTTTTATGATTGGAATGGAAATTAACTCTGCTTCTGACAACTGGGCCATTACATAAATGAAGGCGAGAAGCTGTATGATTTAATTTTGGGGAAGGGACTCTTCTTCCATAACTGGGATATGGTTATTTTCATTTCAGAATCACTGTGTTAATGGTTCATTTTGTTTTCATTTAGTATGTTAGTATATCCTTGTAGGAGGATTTCACTTGATCTCTTTAGTCAGATCAAAAGGTTGAAACTACTTTATATAGTAAAACTGTTTGCTAAATTACTATTCCATAGGTTGTGTGGAACCATAGGTTAAGAATAGGGAGGAAGAGATTTCTTTTCCGGTAGTCTCCCTTGGATTTGCTGTTTGGGAATTTAACTTTTATCCTAAACCATTAATCTCTTTCATCACAATTCCATAATTGAGAATAAGAATCATTTAAAATTCAGTGAGATAAATATGAGTATGATGAAGTTCTCTTTGGAATCTGAGGTACAGAATGAGGAAGAGTAAGAATATGCCCTTTTTTTAGTACTACATTGAGCCCTCCTTGCAGTGGTAACAGAAATGTTATGGAAGATGAGTTCTGAGACAGTGGAAGCCTGAATATAATTCAAGAAAGCAAATGGCTGTCAATAATATGTCAAGTCATCTCTAATTATTAAAAACTGAGTATCATTTACATGAGTATTGATTAATATGTTCTCCTAAAGGAAATTCAGGCTAACTAGAAACTTACGTTCAGTTCTTCTAACAAGAACAGCAATGCTTAATCTTGTACATGTTGTATCAATGCCTGTTGATGATGTAATGTTTCCACTTTGTCCTAAAGCAGTCTCTTCTGAACTTAAGACAACTTATCTTGTGCAAAAAACATAGTATGTTTGAGTGCGACTTCATTTTTTTTTTTACTTTTTTCGGAGTAAAGTTACAGTATTAATAAATCATGCTAATGAATTCTGTAGAACTGTTGACATCTGCTTCAGCTTGAAGCCTTTCAACTGAAAGTATTGTGAATGTTTTTCACAGCTCAAAAAGCAAAACATTTATTTACAAGTAATGCATTCTTCAGGGCATAAGTTAAACACAGAGTTAATTGAGACAATAATGCATTTGACATGTAATTCATAAGCGTCTCCCAGTCAGCCCATATTGTGATTTGTGTAACTTGCACAGTTTATTGGAAGTTTGAAGGGACTTAATTATTTCATCTGCATTCTGTTAGACTTCTGAGTGGTTCGATGCTGTGCACTGAATGGTTTTTTTCACTGCCATGTTTTCTATACCTTATCTAGCATGTTTACTCTGCATGGCTCTTTCTTAACTTACATTCTAAGCTCTTCCATATAAGTAAAACACCTCTTCTTCGGTGTTAATAGTTGCATGGTTTTGCATTTCATTGTTTTAATCTGAATTACCAACTAAATGTGAATGGACAATGAGTTTTGTAAAATGTGAGTGTCACTTACTGTTGTTAACTTCGTGTTGTATGAAATACTGTTTACCATCAACTGTGTTCACATGGATGAATTTGTACGTAGGACAGTTGTAGCTCTTCGCACTGGCATATAGTGCAGTCAGTTCAAGTTCTTTCCATTCTTTGTCAATATGTGAAATATAACCTGTCAAATGGATTGTGAAACAGAACAAGAATTATTTACATTGATAATTTCAGTTGCTTTTAATATCACTCTTGTGGGTTTTGTCACATGGGAACAATAAGTAAGGCAATACTGCTTGCGAAGTGCAAAGTAATTTCATTTCAGTGATAGGGCTGTAAGGTAGTAACATAATACACGTGCATTTAGAAATCTGAAGCCATTATCAATTTAATCACTTTATTGGAATTTATGTAAAGACATCTTAATTTCTACAGATTTCTGTCATTACTGACAGTGTCAGACAAGGATTCTTGCTTTGTTAAAGGATCAAAAACCATCTAAGACTGCAAAAATAGCATAAATAAACCAAAATGTAAATGCTTCGTGTACCAACACTTCAGCTTTCCCATATATACTGTTAAGATCAGTTGGTCTGGTTTTTTTCTGAATACTCAGTTGTGAATGTTCCGTGCTAAGGAATGGATAGTAACTCAAGTTAAAGACCTATCGTGAGTATGTTGCTTTTGGGTCACATTTCCCTTTTATTTGCATCAGAGGTGAACTTTGGAAAAGTTGCAATTACCTTGGATATGTGGAGATACTTGGTTTAACTAACCATTTCTAGAAACTATAGAAAATACTGTGGCCATTATTAAAAACAGCCATTTCTCTTGGGAATGGCAAATATTTGAAAGTATAAATAATGTGCTGTGAAGTAGTACAGAGAAGTATATCAAATGTAGATGAACTTACAGGAAGAAGAATTGGTAGGAAGTATTTAATTTCTAAGGCCATGTCATTTTTATAGAAAGGCTTTGTGATCCAACTTCAGTGGAAGCAAAATCTTAAGCTGTTTTACTCATACTTTGGTCAGTTAATTATCTGGCATGAAGAGATATATGCAATTAAATATACAGTTACAAATCAGGTCAGAAGTTAAGGGGTATTGTAACATCCATTTCTGGAAGAAGCTTTAATAAAGGTACATGCAAAATACTGTAGACTCTCAGACCTTCATAACTGTTCCAGTAGGCTACACATCAAATACTTTTCAGGAAAATTGGTTTGATTTATTTTTGCAGTTTATACATTTAAAAACAATTGCGAACAATATTTGTAGGCAGGTATAAGCAGAGCAGCTTTAATTCCAAACTTCTGTAATCCCTGCTGTTACTATTGATATAAGGCTTCTCACATTTGTTACAATCTAAGTGTACACCTAAATTTTTCAAACAGTGCTAAAGTCATTGACTGTTAATGCTGTTTTCATGGAATCAAATCTTAAGATGCTCATAATAAGTTCTCTATTTGCCTTAATGTCAGAGCAAGACTGTTTCTTTGAATGTGTTTTTAGTACTTTGATCTAATTTTGGATATATCAAGTACACCTTTTCTTACGTTCTCTTGTAAAATGGCTTTAGTACTCTGATATCAAATTTAGAGATTTCAGCATTGATAATCTATTTCTCTATTGTACTGTCACCAGTGCAGTATTCAATTCTTTAAGCATCTTGAAATTGGTAATGTTAATCTTTCACATCTGTGTAGTTGCCAGATATAGAATAATTTGGGAACTTTGGTATGTCTAACAAATTCTAAGCTGCTTAGTTATTTCTCATGAAATGTTAAATGAAATAGGCTTTATGTAAACTGTTCTTTTGTCTGTAAAAACACCAAGGCACTTGTCTCCTTTATAATCTTTAGAATTTTTTTTTAAAGTGTTTAGACTGTTTCCTTAAATAAGGAATGTGTGAGTAATCACTCTATAGCTTTCAAACTGATGTGCTTATACATTCTAAAGTATCAGCTCAGGATAACCCACTGCAAATAAAATGTGACTATTACTTTTAAGCCACAGCTTCCTATTGATAGTTCAGTCATGTCTCAGCCTTCAGTTTTTCTTCATTAAATTGCTTGAGACTCCTATGCTGAAATACAACACACTATGCCAAGGCAACCTTTTGTATTTTAACACCTTGCCCCCTCAAGCCTCACCTATGAGAAATCTCCAAGAATCTTGAATATTGGTTTTGGACAGTTCTCTAACATCATACTTTCATGTTATACATATTAGCAACAGAAAGGGTGTGTGTGTGCGTGTGTATGACTCTAGGTTTTCTTATTTAGAGGAGTATTAAATGTAGGTCTAAACACAGGCAAAATAGTCATTGTTGCCTTGAGCAGCAATGTGCCAGGAGGAGCAAAATGTCTCCCCTGTCTCTGTTTCCTTGGTGCACACCAGCCACAGAAGGGTAGTCTTGGCTGTAAACACTTCAGTGACCACCGCCACCACCAAGAGAGGTATTAAACTCTGATATGACAGCTACTACTTGAGGTCAGCTACACCCAGCAGGAGCAGTCACCGTCACCTTTGCCCTGTTGTACAACTGGAGTAAAAAGCCTGACATTGAGCACTTTCTCTGTAGATCTCCATCGTATCTCTTCCATTTCTCTGACTTGTATCTTTTGTGTCATAGAAGTTGTCTATCATGTTGCTGGTTTTCATCTGGGGCATAGCAAAACTGAATTTTCCAAAACTATTGTAAACTATAAGCCAGATATGAATACAAGCAGGTTTCTTTTATACTAAGTAATGTTAGTTAAAAATGGCTTAGCTGGCAAAATACTCCTATTTTCTTATTGCATCTTTAGGCACTTTTTTCTTTAAACACAAGATGGCAGTACTGCTATTTAAATAGTTTATTGTCTCCTATTTACATTTGAATTATTGAGGGGTTTGACACGTTAATGTATGTTTTGAAATGTATTTTTTTGCATAGCACATTAATGCACATTTTCTAGCAATGACATCCGTTTTAACAATTTGTGTATTCTCTTGTCCTATTTATGAGGCATAGATCAGTGTTTGTAGAAAATGATGTCTAACAAATTTGTTTTACCTTATCAAACTAGTTCACACAGCTGGCCTTTTTCTAAGGAGCAAAAAGCTAAAACTGGGGGACTGACTCTTAGAATCTAACACACTTGCCTGTACTGGTTATTACCTACTATATTACCTGTTACCTAGTATCTTTTTTTTTTTTTTTTTTTTTTTGGTCAGTTTTCTCCAAGTTTTTAAAATCATGTGTTAAACACTTCTATTTGAAAAGCCAAAAGTGACTGCTCTGGTCTTCAAAGTGACTAATTAATCATTGCTGGTATTCACACATGGTAAAAGCTGTGAAAAGCCAAAAATAACTCAAGTTGATTTTCTGTGTGCATACTTGAGCTTTTGTTCAGTATCTCAGCTTTTATGATTTACATGTCTAACACAGAAAACAAGTTTTACGATGAGGAATGCCCATCTTGTAACTCACAATTCCAGGTGAGGTTTCATGATCTCCTTTCAAGCTGATGTAAGTTCAAGCTGACAGCAAAAAGATGACCTCCTGGTCACTAGTGCTGTTTTGTACCGTGCTTTTCTGCTTGTATAGCTGAGCTCTGATCTGGAACAGGAGTTGATCTTGTTAAAAACAACCCTTGGCAGAAGTTTCATTTAAATGAGTTTTGGCCTCCCCATTAAGCTAGGCAGATGCCAGTGCCAATGCAAGGATGAGGGTAGAAAACATGTAGTCGGACTGCCCTTTTCAGTTTCAGCCTGCGCTAAAATAAAGTGACTAGCATTTCATTCTGAGAGTAAGTAATTTCAATTTAATTTGAATAGGACATACTTTGTAACATTGACACATGAAGGAAATTAGAAGATTATTTCTGGAGTCTTGTTCTCAAATTTTTGTAATGTATGACAGGAATAAAACTGTTCAACTATTCAGATAACTAGCATTTGCAATATTGATGAGCATAATTGATGATACAATGAAGTATTTCACTTTCTGAAGGAGTGGAAGTAACTTTAAATCACATGCTGTTTTTCAGGATATGTAGAAAACGGAATGATTTCTATTAAAATGATAATTAGAATAAATTAACTATTTTTAGCTGAGAGAAGCAGCAAGGTTCAGGCTGCTTTATGACTGGTATCCATTACAAGGTACTCCTAGAATGATAAGGCTATTGTCAACATCTGCTTTAGGTAGAGAAGTATTACCTTTACAAGACGGTAAAGAATTAAATGATATATCAGAATTCAAGCGTGTGGCTGGGAAATAAATTCAGAGTCTAGCCCTGGTCTAATAGTTAAGCTACATCAAAATTATTCCTTCTCCAGTAATTGTTGAAAGCTGGAAGAGGGATGTATGGCTACTAATTTACTAGTGACTTTTATTATAGCAGCATTTGTTAATACTGTACTGCATTTTAAATGGACTGCAAGATTTCCATTCCTATAAAGAGAATTTTCCAAGTCAGGGATGAGTTCAAGTGCTGGTTTTGACTTCAGCAATATAATCAAAATTATACTACCTTTTGTTTGACAGTGCTGCAAGTGTTTGTATGCTGCTGATTTTATAATTATTCTCTGTAACGTTTTCATGGTTACGGATTGCATCTCAGATTACTAGCTTTTTACACATGTGCATTAATGTTTTAGTGTAATTAAAAGTTCATCTTTTCTCTGTTTTAAATATCTTGGGTTTGATCAGGAAGTAGGGCAGAAGAAGAGGGGATGGGATGCTAACTTTATGTAAACTTCAGTGCACATTCTTGCAATAGCCAAGAGTCTGTGTTCTGTCCTCTCACCGGAGGAGATAAAACTTGAGGTTGAGCCAAAGCAAAATCCATGCAATCCATCAAGTTCTGCCTGAAGCCTGAGGAGAAATGAAGCTTGGCAAAAGTCAAAGTGCTGTATTTTGGGGATTTTGGTATCTGCCACGTTTTACTTTGCACCCCTCCCTTGTGGAAGTGAGGCTGTGCTTTAGCAGAAATCCTGTTAAGTACTGCAATTAATGTAATAAACAATGATATATTAAATATTGGGAAAGAAGCAAATAAAGGCCAGCAGAATCATGTTTATTTCTTTTAAAAAAAAGATATACTTCACTTTTCAGCAAAGATGTCCAGGAAGCTAAGTTTGCCAACTGAGTTAAAGCCTGATTTAGGTAAGTTTACATAGTTGATTTTATTTTTACTAAAACTGTTTTACAGAATGTGAGTACATTAAAGTGAGAGTCCTAAATTATGTAAACTATCATGACTTTGTTGCATTTATCTGAAGTCTAGAACTAAAATTTTAATTCCACTCTTTTTGGGGGCTCTCAGGCACAAAATGTCATTGCTGTCATCATAAGGTAAGCCTGCAAATCTTGTATGTGGCTTATCGCACTTTCGTCATAATTTTTAGGCATCTGTCACTCACTTTATCGGTAGTGCTGTGATAGCAAAAGTGTGAATAAGCAGGTAATGTAGGGAAAATTGCTTCCTGTTTTGAACCATCTGATACATTTTAAATTGAAAAATGAAATATCTTAAGAATAACAGGATATGTTGAGGTCCACTCAACAAATAATTGGACATAGTTTTACAAATGTTGTCTTGTGACCACTCTCTCTAAATGAAAATAATATACAGCTGTTTGGATGGATGACCAGTCTGAGAATTTATTTTTTCTTGAAAAAGCACAGTAACTTTCTTTTATATAAGAAGCAGTTCAGTTGAGGTTTTTAGTACTAAAGGTCATTGTATTGGATAACTAAAACATCATACAAATGAGTAGATTTATTATTTTTTTAGTACTTTGCCAGCTTGTAGATCAGATCCAACTCTCCTGCCTTGTTCTCTAAAGATGATGGGGGACAGCTGTAGACCTACAGCAGTAGAATGTAGCCTGAATGTGAAAGCTGTCTTCTGACTGCCACAGCTTGCTCCCCCTCCTGCAGCAGAATTGCTACCACAACCCCAGCAGAAGACAGACCAGGATCAGACTGGCAGCTGCAAAACTGTGTATTTGGCAACTGTTGCTATCAGCAAGGAAGGAGTCCATGGCACTGGGATATCCTGAAACTGAGCTGGACCACCCTGATTTACAATTACAGCTCGCTCTACTCGGAGAAGTGTTGGAAGGAACCCTCAGAGATCCTTTAATCCATTTCTATGGCAAGGATCCAGATGTCTGACAATTTAACCTCTCATCTATTCATGAGCCTCCAATAAATAAGTTTTTAGAAAAATTCCCAGACAGAAAGTTCCAATGTTTTATATTCAGACAAATTTCCTGTTATTTAATCAAACTTCCTTGCTTCCATATTAACTTTTTCTTGTCCTTTCCACAATGAACAGGGATAACAAGTGCTCCCTATCTTTTTGTTAGCCATCTTTTATGCTGTTGAAAGCTGTCATCATATCTCTAATCTTCATTTTTTTACAGATTTTTTTTTTTTTTACAAAATTCAGTTCCTTCTCCTTTTTTAGGTTATGTTGTCTAAATCTAGAATGGCTTCTGTTAATCTCCTCTGAACTTGGAATTTTTCTTCATCTTTCTAAAGCTCTTGTGCCCAGAACTAGAGGGATTTAACTGGCCTTGTTGGCACGAAAGAGCAGAAAAATTTGATTTGTCTTTTCAGTCTGTTTCTGTTCTTCCTTACTATGTTTACTAATTCATTAGGGATGATTTCAGTTTAGGGTGACTTTTGTCATACTTTGCAAACTGGAACACATTTGTATTTAAATATTATCTAATTAATTCTGATTCTACTGTTGTTTTACTCCTCCCAGTTCTTTGATAGCAATAAGTACTTAAATGTGTTGTGGGGTTTTTTTAATGAAGACTGGAGAAAAGAGAATGCTTAAAGTCTTTCAGCGCTTTCTGATCCTGAAAGAGTTTCAGCATTTTCTACATCACTTAATACTTGCTGTTCTTTCTGCTGAAATAATGGAATTTTTTTGTCATCTCACTTCTGGTATACTCATAAAATAGTTTGTACCTTCTGAATTGTAATAGCCTTTGGTTTTGCTTGGCTTTGCATATGTGTGGATATCTGCACTTAGGTGCCTCGTTTTGTTCTGTGTAAAATTCTTTTAGGTTTTCAGGTCTGTAAATAACTTCCTTAGGCAATTATAATCTTTTTTTATTTTTACTTCTATCTTTTCTCCTAGTGGGATAGCTTTTGCATAGTGTTCTTCAAAGATTGTCAACTTGCTTGTATTTTTTTTTGTCACTTATGTGGCCGTATCTACTGGCTCTAGGAGACAGCTGAAATGCCTTTCTCCCAAGCTCATTATGCCTATCACTTTCTCTCCTTTCTTTCCGTGGCTTCTTGAAACCTACTCTTCCGTGATCTTGTTCTTTCAAATTACTTTTTTGTCTTTAGATCTTTAACCTACCCCTTTTCCTCCCTAAATAGCCATAACAAAATCTAAAGTATGTGCTTCTTATGTGCTTATCCTCCACTTTCTAAAGCAGAAGTTATCTTGAACATACTCTAGTCTGCATTATAGCATTGCTTTTCAATGTTGTAATCCAAATGATTTAGGTACCATTGCCACAAGGTCCTATCCTTCGGTTTAGTTGCTCAAGAGAGTCTCATCTTTCCATCCTTCTGATGAAGTGGTGTGTAGTGGATCATCGCACTGTTGTTCCTTCCTCTTCATCTGAAACTAATCTATTAACAAACCATAGATTCTTCCTTGACTTCGGGATAAATAATATGCACTAAGGCAGTTAAACTCTTTACCCTTGGTTTTCTCTTCTGAACGAGTTGGCCACTCTCCACAATGCCTGTATTGTCTGGCAAGTTAATTTTTATGGGGCTTTTTCCTGTCCATTCCAATGCTTCTGGAATTTGTACACATGCTCTTCAAATATTCAACCAGATGCAGCTCAGCAAATGCACATTTAATTTTATGCCTGTTGCAGTTAATGTATGATTATATTCAGACTGATTAATCCATGTTAGAGTTGAAAAAACATTGTTAGTAAATATTCAAGCCTGAAGAAACAAGCATCTTAAGAGGTTGTGGTCATTAGAAGAACTATAAAAAACAAATAATTGTTTTCACTGGTTTACTCTGGATTTGATTTTTTTAAATGTGAAAACTTAGCATGTCAACATCTGAGTGGTTGACCTAGTTTCTTTCTGTAATCCATGTTTTACATTTGACTTAGCCAGAATTCAGCAGGACAATAATTTTTCTATCCTTGCTGGAATGACACAAATATCTCCTGAGAAGATTCACTGTTTGTGTTGAGTAGATGTCTGTATTTAGTCAGTTGAAAACTAGTTTGTATGCTTTTCAAATGCATGTTAGATGTTCTTTGTAGAAAGTTTTGCAATAATTTAATGAAATTAGCATAGTGATACTTCCAGAAAGTATGTGCTTAAAGGTGCTAGTTGCATCTATATCCTACCCAAAGATCCAAAACAATACCTTAATTTTTCAAAAGTCATGATATAAATTGCATCAACCTTTTACTAGTAAGTTTTGTCTTGTGCTAAAATTTTGGAATGATGAGTTAAGAAAGTAAAGCATTAATTTGTGAATGCACAGATAAATTCAGATGTGCTGATGTGTTAAGTATCACCACACGTGCAGATAGTGCACAGCTAGAATGGAGCAGCAAGTTTACTGGTTTGAGCTTTTGTTAATATTGGAATTCATTCTCCGTTAAGAGAACCTTATTTGCCAAGCAGTGAGCAAGATGGCCTGAAAAGTTTTAGTGCTGTTTCTGGCACCACAGTATAGTATTCAAAATGGAAGTCTTCAGCTTTGCATACCAGTGCCAGGTGGCATTTGGTAGCATTTGATGTTTCTCTTGCTAAAAGTTTGGGTGTATGTAAATAGCCTGTTAGACCTCCTCCATACAGTTTCCTGAAGTGGGACAATATTATTGTGAGTCCTTACAGGTTACATGGTATCATGCTGTCTGGATGTCACTGCAGTTCTTAAAGTAAATTAGTTGCAACTTCATAAGATTATTAAACTGTGTTCCATGGAAGCCAAGATTTTTTTCATCTGATCAATGAACTAATTTGCAGAGAGGTTTGTAATTCAATTTTTTTTTTTAAAGGAAGAGTCCTGTTTGATGATGACTGTTATTCTCTGTCCTAAGAAGACAGAAATATGCATAACAAGTGTTCATGACAATTACCTAATAGCAACGTCTGCAAAACAAGATTGGGCACTTTGTTCAGAATACAGTGTTGAAAACTGGGCTAAAAGAAAATATGACTAAGGAAGAATACAGGAGTAATAATCAATGGCATGGTAGTTAGTATATACTTCATGCTAAAGAACAAAAAAAAAATCCAAATTCTCTTGATCCCTGCATTTTGCTATTCTTTTTAATTAAACTGATTTATTTTCAGATGTCAAAGACAACTCTTTCAGTCGATCCCGGAGTTCTAGTGTAACTAGCATTGATAAAGAGTCACGCGAGGCAATTTCAGCTCTTCATTTTTGTGAGACTTTCACAAGAAAGACTGATACATCGCCTTCCCCATGCCTGTGGGTTGGGACCACGCTGGGTACAGTGCTTGTCATTGTACTGAATTTACCCCCAGGAGGAGAGCAAAGACTTCTTCAGCCAGTAATTGTTTCTCCTAGTGGTATGTACAAAGCAGATGGGCTAAAGCATACTTTGATAAAGTATTGTTCTAATTCATATTTTTTTAAAGAAACTGTTTTTCTCAGTTATGGATTAGTTAAATTAATATATATTCCATTGATTTAGCTACTACGGTTAATGATCTAGCTTGGTTACTTCATTACCAGAGTTTTAAAGTTGCAAAGTTGAAAATATGATCTCGTGTAATATAAAAACACCACTTTAATGTATACTTGCTGAGAAACACGTTTGCTGAGCTTAATGTAGTACCTGGCAATTGTTAAACAGAGATAGCAGAAGAGATGAGTATTTCAAATGCTCAAAATTTTTTTTTCAGTCATGAGGTGGGAAACTTTCAGTTTTCCTGCATCATGAAAAGGGAATACAAATTAAGGGTTGTATATTGAACAACAAGGTTTAAATATTAGCGATAAAATATTCATTGGGATTGCTGTGAGAGGTCTTGTATCTTGTTTTTCTGATACACAGCAACCGATTTTGTTGTAATTATATATTAATGGTTTGCTGAATATGTTGTTAGGTATAGATTTAGCTTTCCTGCTACCACTGTCTCATGCAGAACATGCTGCTCTGCTCCACTTTGCTCACACAGCTGGTATCAGGACACGTGAATTGCAATGCTATTTCATTGAAATAGTTATTAGGAATAGCGTGACCTCTAGACCATATATGTGATTTGTGCTTGTGAAGTATGGTATTGGCAGCAGTATTCAGATTTGGTAACATTTGATCATAAAGGCAAGACTGCAGACTAGGCAGTATGTTTAATCACTGTATCTGCAGCATAAGCCTTAAAAGACACTGCCATGTGTATGGGGTTTTTTGTGTACTTAGCAAATGTTCATGTTTTTACTTATGTGTGAATAAATATAAGTAATATAAAAAATGTATTAGCTTGAGATCTGGCATACAGAGATAGTGATTTAAACAGTGGGGAGGGAAAACTTTTCTTCTTTCATTTTATGCTAAGGAATTGCATTCAAGTATGAACTGCAGGGGAAGAAAGGAGGTGCTCACCTTTGACTAATATTTATTGTTGACATTAAGCACACTGTGTACTTCTCAGGAGAGAATGAAATGAGTTGCATTTGTGACACTGAACTTGAATACACATGTGCATTCCAGCTTGGCTCTCTTAATAAATGTATACATTTCCATTTAAGTTAATGGAAGAGTATGCATACACTTAATCCCTGAAAACAGGTTTAACATTTTCTTGAATACGTATGTGCTCTTGCACATGTTTCATTGATTTTTAGATAAACATCCAAAGGTTTTGGTACATCTGTGTTGCTACAGAGGCAAGCCTAAGTTCTAGTTTTCTTTTCATTGTGCTAGCTTCTGAAAGGAGTATTTTGTAGCTTGAAAGACAATTTAGGAAAACTGTTTTAGAAATGTGCTCAATTGTTTTTTTCCTAGGAACCATCCTGAGGCTAAAAGGGGCAATCTTGAGAATGGCTTTTCTGGATACCACAGGATCTTTGGTCCCACCAGCACATGAACCCTGGAGAGAACTCAATGTTCCTGAAGATAAAGATGAAAAAGATAAATCGAAAAAGCGACGACCTGTCTCAGTGTCCCCCTCTTCCTCTCAGGAAATCAGTGAAAACCAATATGCAGTGATATGTTCAGAAAAGCAAGCAAAAGTTATCTCACTGCCATCCCAGAACTGTATTTATAAGCAAAACATAACAGAGACTTCTTTTGTTCTTCGTGGAGACATAGTGTCATTGAGTAACAGTATCTGCCTTGCATGTTTCTGTGCCAATGGACATATTATGACTTTTAGGTAAGACCTGTTTGACAGTAACTTAAACATAAAAAGAAAAAATAGTCTTCTGCTAGATAAAAAGTTTCCTTTTCCATACAAATATGAAATAAAAAAAAATGGACATTCACTCAGTATTCATGAACCTCTAACACTTGGGCCTGGATAATTTTGATTATGCATTCCTATTAGTTATGCCCTTAACACATGAAAAAGTTTACTAGTTTAGCTCAAGCTATCCCAATTCAACAAATGGTTCCAAACATGTGATACCGGTCCATGAGTTGATGAAGTTTGTCTCAAAGTTGAATTTACTCCCTGATGGAGAAAACTGCCTTGAGTCAGACCTTCAGCTGGTACCTGACCACAACTCTGCATATCTTTGTGCAGCTGTTTGCATCACATTCATGCCTCAAACTTACCATTTTGTTGTGTAGCTTGCTCATTTCTATACTACAACGACTAGCAATTAATCTTGCCTTTATAGCCCGAGTTTAAGGCCTTTAAGACATAAGTCATCTGAAATAAAGGGTTTAAGTTATGAGTTTAAACATGTGTAGAAGTAATGTTTGAATGTACTTACATTTCACTTATGTAATTTTAACATGTCCTTTTTCTTGAGCATTTTCAAATGGTGTTTTATTCTGAACAGCAGTGTGTGTATACCTATACCCTTGCCACCTACATTTTGGTCACAGCTAATGCCAAGATGAACGTGGAACATGGCATTTTAAAATTGTGCTGGTAAAATTCCTAAAACATTATTTTTAAGGTTGTGAAAACAAGCTTTCAGCTTGGGAAATTCTCTAAAAAGATACTTCTTCAGGAAGTTGTTAGGAATAAAACCAAAGCTGATGCATACTACAATTAAAAAATAAGTTTTGATTAAGTCTTTTAACTCCATTGATATATATCCCAACATATATTCTAAGCATCTCTACAAAATGCTGCTCACCTTTTAGGGCAAGCACTGTTTTTTCCCCTAATGAAAACTGAACTTAATAAATAATGTTTAAGTACCATATATTGAAACATCCTGTTTTCCCCAGGATTTGTTTTGTTTTCTAATGAACTTTGCATAGAGGTAGGTGCTAAATTATAAATATTGAATTGTTACATTGTGTAGGGAAGTTGAATTCCCAAGGATTAACTCCATTCCATAAGCATGAATTCCTGTTGGGAAGTGGACTTAATGTTAAAAAAAAAAAAAAAAAAAAAAAAATGCTGTTTGTGTAAAGTTGTCAAAGCATTGTATCATTCCCAAGATGGCCAATACTTACCTACTGATAAAAACTTAGATAGGGCTTACAATTCTGTTACAGATTTGTTTGAAACTCTGAAAATGCTATCATGGATGTCATGCTTGTCCTATCTGATCTAATGTTTTTGTATTTTGTCTTGAAGCTGTAATGATGTTTTATGCTTCCATCAGTCTGAAGCAAGACACTTCTCTGTTACTAACTCACTCGTAGGAATATTCTTGGTTTAGATACGTGCATGGCAGAAGTGTCATTTCTGGCTGGTGTGCTTATAAGAGAACATTGGTTTTTATTTCTTACGTGTAGAACTTGCCTCCAAAGTCATGTTACCAGTTCTCCTTCCTTTTGTTTGTCATAAATTAAATCTGCTAAGAGACAATCCACAGTCTGCAAAATGCAAGCTTAATGTTTAGAAATCTCAGTATCATATAAAAAAACACCCCAACACTTACTGTTGTAGTTACTACATCTTTCTTTTTCATTGCTTTTGGCTTTACTTTGCACCTTTACTGCTTTTTTAGTTTCTAGAAATAATAATCCTATACAGATGGTATCTGCAGCAGAAGCTGCTTAATATATTGTTGGTACATTTGCAGCTAACATCTTATGTAAATTATGCTTTTACAAAAATTTCAGAGGGAATGTTTTTGAGACAGCAGTTTATTTTGGGTTCTGTTTATCAAGACATCAGGTGTTCAGTCACTTCTTACTTGCATTTATTATTACTTTGAGGGAGAGGAGTGTTTGGTAGCAAGAGCATTGTTACAGCCTGAGTGTGTTGCATCTGTTCTTCAGTAGCTTGATGCAAAAGTACTGCAATTACATGTGCAGAATCAGAAAATGCAAGGTAAGTAAACTTTGCTCTAAGAGGACTTCCTCTTAATTATGCAGTCAGACAGAAAAGTTGGACATAATTCATAAGATCGTTTGAGGCTACTGAATTCTGTTTTCCTTTGAAAGCACACCCCTGCATATTTCTAAGTGTTCATGAGGAGAGATCTTTTAGACTTGTATTTTTAGTCAAGGAGAAATTCTTCACCCAAGAGAAGGGGCAGGATGTTTAGTTGTAAACTTTTGGTAGATACTTATCAAAATACTTTGTTAGTAATTACTGAATAATGCTTTAAGTGAATCTGAGATTTACATGCTCAGAGTATCATTTAAGGGATGCTTTTAAATGCATCTGTGATGCAGATGTTTAAATTTCACTTTTGAGGCACTAACTTGAAAAAATTCATATTTATGTTTTGAGATTTTGCAATTGTATTAAATGATACCCTGTTTATGTGGTAATTATGTAGATGGTGAAGAGAAAAATAATGTATTGCAGTCTAAAAATGAGATATTTGATCAATAATAGACAATCCTGCTATATTTAATCAGGTTTTTTAATTTTTTTTCTTAAGTTTGCCAAGTTTAAGGCCGTTGTTGGATGTATATTACCTGCCACTCACCAATATGCGGATAGCCAGAACATTCTGCTTCACCAACAACGGACAAGCACTCTATCTTGTCTCACCAACTGAAATACAGAGGCTCACCTACAGTCAAGAAACATGTGAAAATCTTCAGGTAATGAATTACAAAAAATAATTACTGTTTTCCTAGATATATTCTGAGGTTCTTGGTTCTAGATTCGTGATGCTTACAGTAATTGTTTGTCATAAAGCCAAGCACTTTGGCTTTCGTGCTTTGATTTTTCTCACTGTAGAGCCTGATTCAGGGTGAATCACTCCTACTCTTAAATTTTACTGTTTCATCCATCCTCTTGTATTTGAAACAGTTTCTTACTTAATTTCCTTTTTGATTGATAGGATATTTCCTTGTTTAACATGTGCAGTTAACAAAACTCCCTTGTTCAGTTGATGCTGGTAAAGGTGCATGCTGACCTAAGCGGGGAATACTAACTTAAGATAATTGAAGAAAGCTATTATGTTTCAGGAGTATTAACAGCTTGAAAAGATTCTCAGTCATACTTCAGCTTAGAAGTTGTATAGAATACTGAAATAGCAGAGATGCAGGCTGTAAGCTCTACTTTGGTACCATGCATGGATATGGGTATTTGTAGATATAGTTTCACCAGAACAAAATCAGGGGTGTTGTCCAAGTTGTTGAGGGGCAAATGCAGCTTTACTTGAACCCGTTTCTTTGCTACTGAATTTCATGAGCTATAAGCTTTCAACTATCAGAACAAATGGTTTGGACAGATTTCTTAATATGTTTTTATTTTTTATTTCCTAAGTTGCTTTGCAAAGGCAGATGCCTATTAAAGCATATTCATTTTTAAATTCAAATCCACAAAATAAATCCTTAAAGTGAAAGAATATTCCATTAATTTGCATGTGAAATAATGTATGCCTTGTTGTGTCTCCTCTTCATTGCAAAGGAAATGTTGGGTGAGCTCTTCACTCCTGTAGAAACACCAGAAGCACCAAACAGGGGGTTCTTTAAAGGCCTGTTTGGAGGTGGGGCACAGTCACTTGACAGAGAAGAACTCTGTAAGTTTTTAGTATTCGTTATTTTTCTGGTATTTCTACCCAAGAAAGCCAGTGATCCTTGAGAAATGTATTACCTGTGTTAATAGAACATTATATTTGCAAAGAGGAAAGTAAAAAAGGGAATGACAAATACTTTTTCATATCTTTTACGTGTTGTACACCTTACCAACAAGATCAAAAAACCCTGGTGCTGTTTTCTCACAGGATCCTTTACCTCATTTATTCAGGAGTAGATTATAAAACAAGAAATGGGACAATTGATCTTATTTTTATTCATCTTTATGAAGTGTGTAGTACTGACCATGTTTTTCTTAATGGTGTTAAACTGAAGGGGGCTGGTTTTGGAGAACACTATTCTGGACAGTGAGAAAATTAAAACTCCATTCTACTTCAGTTTGCTAGATTCTTTTTCCTCATTTGACTTGTGCAGAGATGCCTTAGGAATGAGAGCAAGGACAGAACTGTATGGTAGTTCAATTTGGTGCTCTGTTCATAGGACAGTAAAATTCAGATTTGGCAAAGTTTTTATTGCTTTATCATTTTTTCATTGTTTTTTGATTACAGCTTTTTTTTTTTACTGTGGTAGCATGCAGCTTTTTGGTATATTTAAAGAAAATAACTTCCACTTATTCAGATATTTGCTAGATGGAACACTATATTATGCAAGTTTATTTGTAAGAACTGTTTCCTTTTTAACATGAAACATAGCTCTTAACAGGCAAGGCTCCCTGGCAATCCTTTATTTTTTTATTGGTTCTTTTGATCTATCCAATAAAAATTAAATTAGTCTTTACTATTTGTGCCTGTACATTTTGAACAAATATCAAATATTTAGAGGTCACTTTCTGCATTAAAAATTCCATTTGTATTTATATATGTGTAATACTTTGAAAGGTTGGTCAGGTATTTTATTAGAGAAATTTGTGTGCACAAATTATATGTTTAATTAGTATGACTGGGACAGGAAAAAAATGGCTTTTTGTGGCAACAGAAAAGCACTCTTGTAACTTTAGAAGCTATCTTTTTACATCATTTCAATTTTCCACCATCAAGTTTTGGCTTAAATCTTCAGAACGAAAATAGTACTGAGTGGGAGAAAAAAGCCCAATGAATTAATTGCAGCCTGAAAGTGAGTTCAATGACAATGCAAAAGACATCTGGAAGTCTCTTTAAAATAGTCATATTTAACATGAGGGTCACAGCAGAATCTGTAATAAGTGAAATGATTCCTTTTTTTTTTATTCTTGGGAATTCACAGAAAGAAGTTTATAGTGTTAGTTGAAATCTAAATCATTCTTCCTAGAAGCATAAAATCAAATCATAAAATCTTGAAATACTGCAGCAAAACTTTTTAAATATGTTAATATTATTTTTCCCAGAAGTGAAAAAAAAAAAAATGTTTAAACCATAATTTCATTGTTTAGAAAAAAAAAAAGTTACAGATTATTTGGTTTGACTTCAGCATCCAAAAATGTTTTGGCCTTAACTCAAATTTTTGTAGAGTATACAATTCAGCATGAGATTGACATGTCCATTAGGTGTCTAGACTGAACTAGGTGGCTGATGTCCCATTATGAGCAAAGGAGATGTAGTCAATGCAGTCACTGGAGTCTAGAGAGCTGTTCAGCTGGCCATTCATGGGTGTTTACTTCAGGATGAGCTGATTTGTTCTTACAGCTGTACTGCCTTTTCATGACTTACATGACTCTCTTTTTTACAAGATTTTTACAATAATGAGAGCATAAACACCTAATCTTCAGGTGTCTGCATCTAAAACTGAACTTCCATCAAAGGAAACTTCTGCTGGTGGAGTCATACTGGCTAGCTACACCAGCAAAGCACTTCCAGAACTGACCACGGCTTGTATTTTCAAAATTCTCCTCCTTTGTCTGCTGAACTCCCAACACCTTCCCTGTGAAGTAAGCTATATTGTTAAAAACCACTTCACCAGCACAATTCTGTTGATGACCACGATGCTGGCACTGTTGAGAGAGTTTTAATTTCACACTTGAGCTGTGAAAAGGTTATAATTTTGTAACCTGCCTGGAAATTTGGAAATATGTTTGAAAATCTCAATTTTATTGAATAGTAACATCTAGAAACATTGAGTAGTGAGTATTGCTCATAGTCATGCCTATGATTAGGTGTTTGGTGTCCATGCAAAGAAATGACACCTCAAACTTACATTGGTATTTATGTGATAGTGATAGAAAACCTTACTGTTCTGTTTTTGCTGCTTTGCAAATGCTTCCAGTTGGAGAATCAGCATCTGGGAAGGCATCAAGGAGTCTTGCCCAGCATATTCCAGGGCCTGGGGGTATTGAAGGTGTCAAAGGAGCAGCATCTGGTGTAGTTGGTGAACTAGCACGAGCCCGGTTGGCGCTAGATGAAAGAGGACAGAAACTAGGAGAACTGGAAGAAAAAACTGCAGCTATGCTTTACAGTGCTGATTCTTTCTCTAAACACGCTCATGAGGTGAGTCTGTTACATGTTAAACTGAACATTAAACTGATACTCTAGCAAAAATTGCAAGTTTTGCAAGTAACTGGCTTCTGCAAAGGCATGTTAGAGGTATCTAAAGGGAATGCAATATCACTGAAAAAGGACACTTCCCTTTTATCTATCAATCATTACTCCTAATAATTAAGTATTAATGTAAACAGTTTTGTCTTGTGGCACATTGGTCTAGAGCATACCCTCTGCCTGAGTGGCATGTGGACTGCCAAAAGTGCAGCTCAGTTCACATTACTTAAAGAATTTGTCACTGAGTTAGATAAGAGTATTGCTCTGTGTGAGATTCCTGTGGTTCTTAAGAAAGACCCAATTGTTGTATGCAAACCCCGTGAGTCCAAGTTATTTTTTTTTTTTTTTCCTCAGTAACTACATAGGTTGGCTGTTCTCTTCTGTGTTCATCCAGATCTCTTTCCATCCCCTAAACTCCTGTGCAACCTTTCCATTGTCCCAAAAACATCTTTTTCTATCTGAGGCCAGATCATCAGCAGTGTTGCTACCATTAGAAAATTCATCATGCTAAAACCTTGCTGTTCAGCAATGTTGTTGTTGCAGTTTTGAGAAGCCTTACTAAGGTCCCTCTTTCTCATGCTGCTTTGTAAGCATATAATTTGTTTATATCATTGGTTCGTTATAGAAACAGTAATTAGAAATTGTTTTTTGTTTTTCTAGATGATGTTGAAGTACAAAGACAAGAAGTGGTACCAATTCTGATGATGCTCATCAATTACATCTGTTTAATTTTGTCGTGATGAAAAAAAATCTTGGTTTTTCATTAATTTTGGCAGGACCTTCAAAATTCAAAGGAGTATTTACCATTGGATACTGTTGTTTCCTAGCACAAATCACACACTGTTTTACCTCAGTCGTGGCTTTAACTGAGGAGCTTTATATTTAAAAGAAACACACACAAAAAAATCAAACTTGAGTGTTTCTTAGCTGTTGGTTAGCTGAGAGTTGGAACAAAGAAGGTAACTGGAACATGTGGAAAAGAGGGTAAAGGGAAAACGTAGTGTGAGATGGGCAGGGGCAATGCAGGGTCAATCCTGTGTTAATATTTCATATGCCAGAAGTTTTTGTGCTATTGTAATTGCTGCCAGTGTTACACCCTCCTGTGAGGAGAGGCAATAAATCAGGGGTCCAAGAGCTGGAATAAAGTTGTCTGTCTTGCTGGACGGTAGCTGACTTACACTTACCCTCTCTAAGACTCACTATATTTACCATTATTGTTGAAGAAGAGTTCAAGTTTGCTGTCACTTCTTTCATCGGAAAAGCTGGAAGCTTGGAAGATTTCTTGTTGAAAATTGTATACATAGTTGACCTGTGCATAGTCTTTTCTTGGACCCCTGATCTAGTATTCTTGTATTCACATCATATTCTGTGAAGTGCAAAACAAGAGAATACACAATTTTTGCATTAAAAAAGTCAAGTGAATAATATGACTGGAATGTGTCATGCTGGGAGTTTTCATTTGTGTTATAGCTGTGCAATGTGAAATGTGGTAACATCTTCATTGTGGTAAGAATACTTCAACTTCTGTTCAGTTAAATATTATTTTTTTGCCAAAAATAGTTATTGGTTCAGTTTGTGTAACATTTAGAATTGGCTGTGGGTTCCATTCATGCTGTGAACTTTTATAAATGTTTAACAGAATGTATCTTTACAGCCATTAATTAAAATAGCTGAGATAGTTTTGAGCAAAACTTAAGTTCTAGATGCCCCTCTAGTCCTTTACTGTGAAATCAGATAATCTTGGACTCAGGTTTTCAAACAGTTTTACACTCTGTGGAGGTGCTGATGCATGAATAATGGCAAGCATCTAATATTTAATAATTGTCAGTATATTGTTTAGCAAATTTCTAAATCCTGCTAGTAGAGGTATTTTACAAGTACCTATCTCAGCCCCACCCAGCACTAAAGGCCTAAAGTTTGGATTTAGTCTCTAAAGCAGTGTTTTCAATGTGGGCAGTGGTAAGTGTCCACTAAAACTTCAGGAACTGGTGAAATAATGTTCAGTTTGGGTGAGGTAAATAATATAGCTGAGCTAACTTGTTAATGGCTGCTGCACTAAAGCTGTAACAGTGGGAATGACCAGAGCTCTTTTAAAAAGAGAGGATTCCTTAAAATAAATGTTTGTATTTCAAAAATTTATTTAGACTTTCTTCCTC
The DNA here is from genome assembly GCF_026419915.1 of Harpia harpyja. Classification (NCBI taxonomy): domain Eukaryota; kingdom Metazoa; phylum Chordata; class Aves; order Accipitriformes; family Accipitridae; genus Harpia; species Harpia harpyja. The sequence continues at coordinate 73,558,404 of NC_068943.1, read as the reverse complement.
AAAGTAGGAATAGTTACTGACTGATTTTGTTTTATAAAAGGGAGTACTTACAAGCTGATAGGTCTACATTGTCTGAAATTAATCATTTGGGTTTGCTTCTCCAAGCATCACATTCTGTGTGGTGTTTTTGCACACTTTCTGAATGTTCTCAAAGCAAAACCTTGGTTATATTTGTATTGTGAAGTGATGTTGCAGGTACATAGATGAGGCAACCTTACAAAACACTTAAAGCATGCAAATTATTGAAGTTACTGATGGTTCTTAATTCATTTTTCAAATGAAAGGCAAATATGTTTGGGCTTTGTAGCACAAATTGATAAATTTTCTGATTTTATGTATAGTAACAATTTAAAAAGACAAGTGAATTCTGTTGCCAGTGTGAGGGCATGCCGTACCATGTCCACTGTTCAAAGAACTTAGCAAATGAGAACATGACAATTTGAACAAGTAGCTTTGATTTCTTGATGGTTCTGTCCCATACCTACTGAGTCAATCATAACTTAACTCAGCTTGCCACACAGTTTTTGCCTCTGCATGTTAATTCCTTTTCTAGTGTCCAATTAATGCGTAATTAAATTAACACTATTTTGTTAAAAATTCAGGTAGAAGAAAACTAGATAAACTACTATCCATACCATTTCCAAAAATAAAACACCCTAGTGACACTTGTCCCCTTCCTTATCTCACATTTACAAATTGAGATGACTGATTATTATTAGACCTGGTGAAAATGAACTATATTTCAGAGCTACAGAATCCTGGAAAATTAGTCTGGTCAGGCTCTGTGGGAGAGGATGGCAAAAGTACTCTTCAGCAAATCATGGTATCAATTCAATGGAGGATGACCTTGGTGTGAAAGGAAAGCCTGCTTAACTTTCTCATCAATAAACATTTGACAACCACCAGCAAGCAAAAAAAGAGGCAATGAGAGACCATCTGCCAGTACAAGAAGAGTAGTGGCTTATTTGGTATTATAGAATTTATCATAGCTGAATCTTTTTTTCTGTTGCATATGTTCAGAGCATGCTTCTAGAATGTTCATGAAAACTAATGAAATGATTACTCATGAGATGAATACACAAATGGTTCTTGGTCAATAAAAGGGGCTATGTACAATTTTAGTCTAAAGCGTTCCTTTTTCCTTCTCTGTGGAAGGAAGTTGATCATACATCATTGCATCTTATTCTGCTATTGGTGGTGCACCTTTTGTACAGCAAAGTATATTGAAATCCTTAGGGTAAGCACCCCTGGGTTTTTTGCTAGCATTTTAGTTGTGTGAAACTTTTTTAGAGTGTCTGGAAAACTATAAAATACAATTGAGCTATTACTTTTTTATTTTTTTTGATGGAAGTGTAAGAAACTGCTGCTACCTATCTGTTTATGTGTAGTGTGTCTCATTAGGAACTGTAAACTGAAGAAGCTTTTCTTCACCTTAGTCCTGCCAAATTGTAACTTTTGAATGTTGATATGTGTAAATATGCGTGTATTCCAAATAAGTCTGAAAGTGTTACACCACAGGCATCTCCAGTGATTTGTTCTTCAGCAAACAGTTCAGTTATAAATTATAGTAATATATAGCTGTGTTCCTTGTCTGTCTTTATGCAGAGATTTTTGCCTGAGGTGGTACTTCTATGGCAGGTGATGTTGGAAAGCTACATCCAAAGGAGGATTTTTGGAAGCAAGTTCATTTCCTTTTTTTCCTTTTTGCTTTCTTTTTCTCTTTTCCGTTTTGCGTTTGGGTTTTTTTTTTTTTTTTTGCTTAATTAATGGCACTGATCTTACCTGAACTTCTAAACTTGAATTTTTCCTGCACTTTAATTCAATCATGGTATTTTATTCCTTAATTTTGTTTCTACATTTGTGCAGTTCAGGTTCATTATCTGTATATAAACACACATGTTCAATAAGACTTTAGAACAGATTACTTTCAGGCACACTTGCTAATTATGTGACTATCATTTCAAATGTGTGTTTTCTTAGCAAAATATGTATATACAAGTATATACAATATAGAATCTAATGAAAGGCACGTATCCTGTGTCAGCATTCAGTTTATAAATTTCTGCAACACTTTCAGATTTGTTACTAGATAATACAATAAAATCTGTTATATTTATACATACTGCTTAAGAATATACTTTTAGTTTTAAATAATTTTTATATGTACACTTCTACCTTTAATTTTAAAAATACTTATGTTCAATTTTTAAGTCAAAGTACTTAAAGTATGTATATTATCCATAGAAGAAGTTGTTTTAAGCTTATGAATACATTCATATCTCATATCGAGATGATACAATTACTAAGCAATGAAAACAAATAGCCCATTTTGCTTTGCAGAAAATAATCATACTTATTTTTACTTCTCATTATAAACATTCTTAAACAATTCCCTAAGTATGGAGAGGGAAGATAGTGCATTCAGAAAACTAACCTAATGTCAAAGTTTTCTCAATAGCTGCAGTTTGTGGCTGACTGGCTTTCTATGATTTGATTTTTTTTTTTTCCACGTATACGCATGAAAGACTTTTTTCAGCTTTATTCCTTGGCCTCTTAAAATTCCCCAAAATTTAAGTGAGGTTTGTCCAATAAATATTTTCTTTGAGTAATGTATGAATCTTGATTATACATCAGCTCTTTACATGTAAATTGGGGGGGAGGGGGGTGTTGTATACCAAACATGTGTGAAAAACTTACAGCCTGTGGCTGAAGTGCCCTCTTCTTTCTCATCATGGTTTAACATACCCGGGCAGGCATGGATAGCATGTTTGGTGTGCGGGGAAGGAGTGCAGTGCCTTGCCTCCCTCTCCAAGTTGCAGGGTAACTTCTTGGTTGAACCTTTTCTCATTCTAGCCAATTTCCTATATGATTTCTGTGAATCTTTTTGGTGGATGTTGATAGTTTTGCTACTATCACAAAACCTTCAAATACTTTGTAGACAGAAATTAATGATGTTTGGGGGGAAGGAAGTAAGTAAAACAGAAAAAAGATGTGTAGTGTAGGCGAATCAGCTAAACCGATTTTATTTCAGTTTTCATTGAAAAGCTAAATTAAGCTGGGCCAATTTCTTCTTATACATGTTATAGAGATGTGCTGTAAATCATCTACTTTATTACTGTTTCAAGCCAGATGAGTGTACTGTGTTTCTGGGTTCTTTTACACTTAAAGATGTGGGTGTTCATTTTTTAAAAAGAAAAAGGGGCGGGGGGGGAAGAGAAACATAGAACAATCAAATGAAAGGTGTCAATCAGTATTCCTTTTAGTTTTCCATGTAAAGCGCCTAGAAATGTTTAAATCATACAGCTGTAGGTTACTTTGACACTTGTACTTCTTTTTGTTAGTACCTAAGTTACATACTACCAGGCAAATAATAACTAGAAGTTAAACTGTTTCAGTTGAAAACATGTAGGGAGTTGTATGTGGATTACCACTACCATTCAGTAATAGGTGATGCAAAGGGAGAGGGGTGGGAACATGTTTTAAATATTCCCTTTTAAAACAGAATTGTAAATAAGCAGTACTGTGTTATTTTAGACCTGAGCTCTGCTATCTGTAGTGGTTAGAACTAGGAAAACATGCTGCTTTCTAGTTATGCTACTGCTTCCTTGTACCTGCACCATGGGGGAAAAATAAAAAAACATCAGTAAATTTTTCTAACATTGCCCCGTTGTGGGTAAGCATGCTTGATGTGTAGCAGTTCTCGTTTATGTATATCTTAGTGTGTACATGTGTGTTTTCTTTTTTTCTTTTTGTTCATTGCAACTTATTCTTCAGTTAAGTCTTGCTGAGCCCCACTAGCTCTTCTGAGGGTGATTACTGGAATATGCATTTTAGGTAGGGTTGCAAATCCATCTGTCTACAAATATAGTTTCATATGAACTGCAAACTGTACTGTTACAAACACAACTATGTTAGATTGCATAGAGTTATTTTACTTACATGTACTTGAACTATGTCATCATAACAAAGTTAAAAAATTAAGTATGGAATATTTTTGTAAATAAAAATACCTGTGCAGCTGGTATTTTAAATTTAAAATGTATTATACATTAATGTTTCAGAAAAAATGTTCATATATGTGTATATGAATGTGTCATTATGCTGAAGGGCTCTTGACTGGGCAAAATAAACTATTCAAATCTCTCCTGAAATGAGTGGAGCTTACTCCTTTTCTTCCTAACCAGTTCTTTTCCTGCTGGCTGGAGCATACAGTGACTCCTTGCCAAAAAAGGCTGTTTCATTTTGCTTAAGTTTTTGTGGGATGCGCCTTACGACTAGCAGAGCGGTGTGTGCTTGAAGCACTGGCAGCGAGGCTGACAGTGAGTAGCCCCTAAGGAGCACAAAAGGCAAAATGGTTTGTCTGTGGTGGTGTTCCCAAGCAGGTCTAAAAACATTCTGAAACACACATCTCGATGGCGACGATGTGAAGTCCTGTTATCCTTTTAAGCTATCAGAAAAGTTAAGGTTGTTCATTTTACAGACTCAGTAAAGCAAAGTATTTTCTGTAGCTGCATTTTGACAGTGTTTATTAATTTAAGAATCCAGGGTGCATGGGGAGAAGAGATGAAGCTGATCTTTTTTTTTTTTTTTTTCCTTTGCCATATTTATGGCACAGCAGATGTATTATTTTCTTTGGTTGAGGCTCAGCTTTGCCACCAACCAATTTCCAGCTTGCAGTCTATTAAATTTTCTGTCTTCTGCTGTTGGGTGAGGGGGAACCACCTTTGTAAACATGCTCTGAATGATGCAGAAATACTGAATCTGAAGAGAGGCTGGGGCAGTAATTCTGAAGTGAAATTGCTGTACCTCAGTGAAATTTTTGGAATCTCACGATGTCAAATAGTAAAACATTTGAGTGCTGGTTGTTTTAGTATGCGATTGATGTAGTGAGGATGCAGTTTCATCTGTGGGAAAAGTCTGCTGGTTCCAGGCCTCTCCTGCCTGCCTTCCCCCCCCCCCCCCCCGGTATCTGATAGTTATGTATTCTGAAATTTAAGCACTGAAGCACATGGAGTTATAAATAGGATGATGCATTGGAATAAAAAATTGTTTTATCTTCAGCCCAATTAAACTGAAATCTCTGCCATCACCAGTAACACAGCAAGAATAGCTCCCTCCTGATGGGGACTGTGGGGCTCCACAGAGCATCAATGGACTGACAAGAGGAGGGCAATGTCAGACTGAGGTTGCAAAGTGAAACACTTTGATTTAGTAGAAGCCAGGATTTGATGAGACCTACATAAAATGGCCCCTTTGCGCATCATGTGTTACGACAGTTCTGGTGCCAACATACTGTAAATTAACTGCATCTAGAACCTACAGACACATGCTGGTACGCCCATTAGTATTAAACTGTGCCACCCTCCACAACTTTTCCTTATCCAAATTCTTTATTGGGAATGGTCCCTGGCCAGCTCTGCCTGGGAGGAGGCTGGGAATACCTGTAAGGACATGGCAGTGGGCATCCGAGGTCCAGTATGGAGGGACCGTAAATTGGGCAGTGCTAAGGGACTGAGTACAGATGCAGGGACCAGGCTCGGGTCCCAGCTTTTAGCGGCAGTCTTTTCATCTAGGCTGCATCACTGAACCAGCTCTTCCGTGTTGCCCACTGGCCTGTGGGTACTTGGTGGCATCTTAGCCCTGATCTTGCCTGCTCCCTCCTCCTGCCCTGGTGCACCTGGGCTGGTCCCTTGGCCATGGGTTGGCCAGGCAAGAGGCACTGGCAGTTTCCTCTCTCTTAGGAGAAAAGGTAGCAGCCTTGCTGGAGGCATCCCAGTCTGGCCTAAGGAAATAGGATGTCTTCCCTTGGTCCTGCACTGAGATAAACCCACAAGGGCAGTATGTCAGCAACCAGATTCTCACCTTCTAGTTTGCTGGCTGATTTTTTCACAATGCATAATTAATGCTCCCTTAGTAAGGGCTTGGGGGCTTGCATATGTGACTCATTATAGTAGCAGAGTTCGGCTCAGTTGTTGTAGCCGTTTTCTGTATTTTTCAGCCACGGGAGACAGCCTGGGCTGAGGCTTGTGCACTAGCTGCTCGGAAGGGACGGAGCTGTACCCCCTGGCTGGCTGAGACATGGGGAGCACTCCTTTAGCCTCCAACATTCATTTAGAGCTGTTTGACTCAAACTACTCAGAAGAGGTGATAGGGGACTGTAGCAAAGCCATAGCTGAGGAAAAATAGGAAGATTTATGTTGTGTTGTGGAGCAGTTAACAGCGTTTCTGCATCTTGCTGCAGTCACAGTGTGAGCAGGGCTTCAGAGAGAGTTGATTGTTTGAAGGGCTTTGCAATCAAAATGTCAGACTGTGCTTATGTTTTGATAAGTTTACCAACTTGTCTGCCTCATTAAGCAGACCTAATGAGAAATTTTATATAACTGATTTCTGTGGCGCAAGAGACTCCTGGGAAGAATAATGTGGAATGCAGTCTCCTCTGTGGGAGTGAACAGAAAACAATTTCAAGCTGGTATCTCCTAATTCTCTTGGGCACCCGCAAGTCTCTTAGCACCACCTCAGTAAGTACCTTTTATCTGAATGTCAGTGTCACCTACTGACTACGGTGCTTTTTCTTCTGGGATCTCAAAATACATAGCACAGTGGGCCAGGCCCTCATGAAGCTTTCTCTTCATTACAGTTACTCTCTTTAGACTGAGTATGCAGATGCTTGTCGTTCAAGATGTATCACAACTTAATACTAATTCATATGAGGAAGGACTGGTTTTTTAAAACCTATCTTCTATGAAAGGGTTAGACAAAATTCAGTAAAAAAAAGGATTAATCAAGGTCATTGTATTTCTCTTTAATATGCTCAAACTCGGAGTCAATTCTAGAAGTGAACTTAGGAGGTCCCTAGTTCCCATTTTGTTTTCAAGCACAGCAGTTTCTGGTTGCGCTTTAGAGTTTCCAGTGTCTCTTAAAAGAAATCTGTGAAGCACCTGGGAAGATAGAAATCAATTCCTTTATTCTACTGTTCCAGTTAAACCCCCGTAGAAAACTTTTTTTAATACATTTTTAAATATAATTTGTTGCCAGAGCAGGATCCATGGAAGCTGCATTGACCTCTAGAGCTTTCCTTTGGTTGTAAAAGGCCAGTAGTTGGTTTGGCTTTAAATGTCAAACACACAACTGCTTGTTCTTATTAGGATTCTTCTGGAAGCAGCTGCTTCCTCTCCAGTAGTCTGGTCATGCTGCGTGCACCAATTTTGGCAAGTAGTCACCGATGCAAACTTTCTCTTCCTGTAGGTAAAGGAGAACTGAAAAATACCTAAACGTTGCTGGCTAGGAGGCTCTGATACCAGTATCACAACTACTTGAATGTATTTAGCAGATTATGTCCTAAGGGACAACCAAAAATCTCTCCTTGTGCGCTCTGCGGGGCACAGTGCAAGGCCTTGGGACGCATACCGTGTCGGAACCAGGGAGCATGGCGTCTGAGGCCTGTCACTCTCTCACTGTATTTCAATACTGGGAATGTGAGTGGCTGTCAGTCTGAAGTGGATGCAGAGTTTACCGAGGGCATTAATACAGAGCTTCAAGCAAAGAATAGATGTGGTCTTCCAAAATATAAACAGTGGCAGGGATTGGCCAGGTACCACATCCTGGAGAGCCAATTTCAAGCCTGAAAACCCGGCTCCTTGTGATTTAACCTGGGGAAAAGGCAAAGCTGATGTGAATAATGGCTGTTTGCCATAGTCCTCTGTCGGACTGATGGCAAGCAATAATCTAAAATTTCTTCTGTAGCTGTTGAAAGGAATTTCTTTACATTTGAATTACCAACAGTAAGGTTGTGATTTGTTCTCAGTCAGCGCATGAGCTGTGTGTATTGCTGTATTGTTGAGAGGCCTACTCATAGTCTATTACCTGATTATCACAGGTGGTGTAAAAACATGGAAAAAAATATTGATCTGAGCCTGGCCCCGTAGGCTTCAGCCTGGTAAAAGAACGACTGATGTAGGTCAGAGAGACAAGGGGGCAGAAACAAGAAGACAAGGTTTGGCTGAACTGGTTGGCACAACACCCATTCTCTTCTTGCCACATTTTTGCACCTATTGTGGCAAAGAAAAGCTTTTAAGAATGCACTGAAAATGAGAAAAAGTGGCTGTTTTGGCTTTTACAGGGAGCTGCTCCAACATAAACAACAGCGTGGAAAAAAGTGAAGCGGGACTGTTTGAAAAATCTAACCAGGATTCATAGTGTTTGGCATAGTTCACCAATCATGAGAGATCTGGCATCCCACTGAAGGAGCAATGATAGCTCTGGAGGGGACAGGGTGCTGAGAAGGCAATAAACACGGAGACAAACTGCTCGTGTTTGCTGCTGTCAAGAAGGGGGAAGGCAGCACAGGGGAAGGCAACAAGAACGATGCAGCAGGCTTCGAAATGATCTTTGCGGCTGTGTTGTGCAGGATGGCATTTGTCAGAACCAGAGGACAGGATCTAAGGAGCACTGGTGTGAAGCTTTGTCACATGGATGTATGTGACAGGTTTTGCTTCAGAAGCGATGCACAAAAAAGGGCCTGTGAGGCAGCAGGCAGCCCCCTCATCAGCACCTGGGGAGAGTAGCTGGAAATGATGCCTGAGGAGACACCTGCTTGACCAAACAGAGGACCCACATTATCCCAGGCATCACTTCACATACAGACAACACCAGATATAGGCCATGTGTTTCCAAACACGGTCACACCTGGAGCAGCACTGTGGCTTGTGACAGCCCAGGAGTGACGGGCCTCAAATTTGTCTGGCAGCCAGGGCGAGGAGAGCACTGACCCAAGGGCTCTTCTGCCAGCAGCGAGGAAACTGAGAGCAAGAGTCTGACACTGCTGCCTCCTTCCCAGCATCCAGACCAGGATCTCTGTCATCCTCAAAGTGATCCAAGTGGGCTTCTTGCCCTTCACAGTTGGTAGGAGGTGACTCAGGGACCCCTCGAGCAGTCCTGCTGACTGCTCTGATGCTGACACCAGGGCTTTGACCCCTGAGGTTTTCCAAGGTGGCTCTGAACCGAACATAAAAAGACAGGATTTCTTTTCTTTAGCAGGGAAGGTAAAAATGAATCAGCCTTTGATTTTCTAGATCTTTTTCTTTAAAAAAACAAACAAACAAACAAAAAACCCCTACTGTTCTGGGCCAAATGGACTGGCAATGTTGCTTAATGTAACTAAGGCGCAATGTGCGCAGCTTCCTTTGGTGCACTGACGTGTGGCCACATCTGTCCACAGGGCATTGCAGGTGCAAGCACCCTCTTGTGTGAAGAAATTAGTAGTTGCCTACTTCAAGTAGTTGCTTCAAGTACCTTTTGGCTTTACAGCTGCTGTTCTGCAGGCCTGCCTTACCTTGAGACTCTTGTTCCCTGAAGGCAATGCACATGACACAGGAGCAGATTTTTTCATTTATTCCCAGAGCTTACAGTGAAGTGTCACATTTTGGCTGAAGGCTCATGAGACAGGGTTTCCTGGGCATGCCAATTCCTGAGCTTCACTGCCAGTTGCTGTGAGTGGGATCTGCAGGAAACTCACAGGCTCGGCAGCAAACGTGCCCTGTAAGTAATAAGCCCTGTGGCTTTTGGGCACCAGATGGAGTTCATGGGAGGAGTACTAGTAATATTGCAAATTAATAAGTAAAGACGCATCCCCATCTCATTGTTACCACCCGTCCTGCTCTGGAGTGAAATAAAAACCCCTCCTGCTCCGTAGTTTTAATTAAAAGCTGTGATGGTACATCACAGGGCATTAAGGATGACTGAAATTGCAGGCTCTTCTTCCCCTCCACTGGAAGATTTACTGTGTAGGCAATTGGGAGTTGTATGTCTTCCCGATAGCGTTATCCTTTAGTCCTTTGCACACCTCAGTAATACAGTAACTAGTATATGCTGTAGGAAAACTTCCCATAAAAGGTTCCCATATAACTAAAATATGGGTCTCTAGAAACTTTTGCTTTGATAGGGTCACTTAAGAATCACACACTCAGCCTTTTTTTTTTTTTTTTTTTAACTGTTCCTACCTGTGTATGAGCTACAGGAAAAGCTTTCCCCAAACCTATCCCCAGTTTTTTGTGGAGTAGCCCAGCAGCTCATTGTGGAGGTTTTTCCTTGCTTGCTGTGCCAGGCAAGTAAATATTGTCGGGCCACAGGAGCGGAGGCACAGCAGACGTGCCTTGTGGAAGAGGAAAGCTCCTCCAAGGCTTTGCTGCTTCGTGAATGGCTGCCCTTTTCCCCTCAGGTGGGTGGAAAGCATGGTGTTTACACTGGGAGAAGCAGCAAAGCCTGTGGATTGCCAACACAAGGGCGGGCAGCTGGCAAGTTTGGAGATGGAGGAGGTGGGCCAAGGACGGCACGAAGGGAAAGGTCTGTGTGGGGAGAGTCGCTACTCCGACTGCACAGCAGAACCAGGCTTTGCTTGTCAGGACTTAGCCTCCTGCTTTGCAGATGTTAGGCATCACTGGAGACCTGTCAGAAGCAGCTTGGCTTCTCTGATTCTTCCAACTCACACTATTAGTTTTCAGTTTAAACTCATCCTCTAACCAACAGAGTGTAAGAGAGGGACCAGCTATGCACACAGCCTTTTACCTCTCTTAAGCTTTGAGAAAATCCCCCAAGGACAGGAGCAGCGGCACTAGCATGTGAGTCACCCAAAATGTGACTGAATCAAACACTTCGGGATGCTGCACCCTGTGTAATCCTACTCACCTCTAACTCATGTTTGCTAGGAAATTCTTGTTTCTTAGAGGATGCTTTACACAGGCTTGTGATTACTGCCTGTCTGGGGCACTGAGGGTTGGAGCAAGGGGAAAAATTTGCCTCAAAATACATAATGAAGGCAACAGTGTGGATTTTTACCTAGCCCTGACTAATGAAGTGAGCCTTGGGTCATTTAGCCATTATTACGGTTGATTCATAATAAGCACTTCATAAATTAATGTACCTAGCTCCTATACAAGATGAGGGTTTTACAGATAGCAACCCTTGTCATATTGCAACAACTCTGATACAACCGTCCCTGTCTTTTCTAGCGCTGAACAAATCAACTTTTGTCAAAAGCACAATAAGACATTCGGCTCCTGGTCTGGGTTCAGATAGATCAACCCTGTGGTTTCTCAGGAGTTTTTAAAAATAAAAACAAAATGCCTTTACTTAGCGTAGGCTGCTATTATAAAATGTCATTGTGCATAGATTACAGATTTTGCTAGAGTTTAACAGTCAATCTTTTCCATATGACCACATGCTTTTGGCTGGGAAAACTATTATCTGAATATAATGGCTTTCTTTTCAAGCCAAAAACTAAGTGTGGAAGGCACATCCGACTGAAATGAGAAATGCTGTGTTATTTCAGTTTTTGTAAAACTGCTCTTATTTCTGACAGTGGTTTTGCTGAAGACAGTGGTTTTGCAGAAGAGATGCAATCTTTCTTAAATAGACTATAAATAATAGCTAAAAACTGAATTGGAAGCAGAATAAATAGACACAATTAATTCAACTGAAAAAGGCTAATTTTCATTCTGATTACCCGTGCTAGCACACAATCATCACTTAATGCCATTACAAGGCTGTAGGATGAGGAACAAATCATAGAATTCAACTGATAAAATAAATAATACGCGTGCTGTTCGTTTCAATCCGTCAGTAATTATTCTCCACTGTGTTACATAAAAATATTCCTTTCCAGTTTGAACACAGTTTCAAAACTCTCATTTAGAAATTTCAAGACATTTATGTAGACAATGTGGGTGATGCTCAGTCCTCAGTGTTGCGTGTGTGTCTTTCTGCCTTCACTTTCCAAATGCATACTTGAAAACCCTTCTCGGTTGGCCAGTATGCTCATGCCCCCCCTCTATATTCTAGAATATTTCACTGGTGTTATTCCTCAAACTTCAGACAAATCTTGCTGCTTCCCTTCCACCAGCTAATTTCCCAAGCTAGCCCACAGTTAATTAATTTTTTGTTGTCCTACTGTGCTGGACACATTTCATTCCTACCACCAGATGCCAAGTGAAGTTCCCTCTAAGTGGCAGCTGTCATCCAAAATTGGATCTGGAGGAAAGTCCGTGCTGCTCTCTGCTGGGAGGACCCAGAGGTACGTGCAGCATTTGATGGCTGTGTTGGTTTCGCTCTGCAGTGCCGATTTCCCCTGAAAACCTATTGCAAGACTGCCTTTAGAACAAAATTCCTCAATTTTATCAGTGCAGTCTTCATTTTCTGTTTAAAAGCATCCCTGTCTAATAGATTTATTTCACTGTAATACTGACCTTCACCACCCTCACTCATTTCTGCCCAGTCTGGACCAAAAACTATCCATAGCTCAGCATTTCTGCCATGGGGTGGGGGGTGTGATAGTACCAGTACATCTGCTTTTCTCATTCTAACTGCTGATGACCAGGGAATGAATCAGAATTTGGAGGGGATTGCTTTTAGCATGATGTGAAATTTAAGTGAAATTGTAAATTGAAGTTTAAGTTCAAAAAGAATTTGCTCGGCATAGGCACCCAGACTATATGAGCACATAAAACTTGTTTTTCTGAGAAACTGGGCTAAAGACCTGGTTAGAAACCCTCAGTACATTAGGATCAAACAGCATTGAGAAATCAATTCAAGAAATCATATAAACAACCCTACCTTAAAAAATATCGCTTCAAATATTAATTTCTAACTGGTGCAGCAATGTACTCCTAAAAAAAATTCTGTTAGCTGGCTGAAAACTTTTCCAAGCCTATCTTTCAGCTTATCTCTCATCTTTATAGAGTCTGGGAAGGCATGTTAGTCTCTAAGCCATGAATATGATTTGTTTACTCAAAGAGCTTCCTGAAATCACAACGCAGCACTTCTGTATGTTATTAAAAGATAAAAAATGTATTACTGTCAGGTGAAGGGTCAACATCAAATCCTTGTCATATCTGGAAAATTCAGATTTAAAGGTGAAGCAGTCTTGAAGATGCTCAGTTGAAAGCATCATATTCAGCAAAAATATCTCATGATACCACATTGTTTCCTATGTCTGGGTCCATCTAGTGTTGTTAGGAGAGAAATATCACCCTAATATGCAGCTGCCTGTCAATTTACCTCTCTGGATACTTGCAATAAATTACAAGTTGTACAACAAAAAAAAGAAAATTAGAGAAAGACCATCTTTATAGTGTGTGTGCCCGGGCGGGAGGAGAGGAGAGCCGGGCTGGTCTGAAAGGGCTTGCTGGAGTCTTTGTCTCTTTCTGACTGCGAGACATGGTTCTCCACTGAAAGGAGACTTTTAGAATGGCATTGGTACGTACTGTATCTCAAGGGGAAGAGGCAATAAAAGTAATTTCTGTCAAACAACTAAGCAGATGTGACTGGATATTGTAAGAAGCTGTTCAGTCGGAAATCAGAAGTCATTTTTACATAACTGCGTTCCAGAAGAAAGATTCTTTAAGTTTTCACTGCAGGACTCAACCAAGTCTTGCATATTTTCCTTTTCATTTAGTTTTACACAGATACCCTCTTCATAAGGGTTATATACTCTTACTATAACTTATTTTGTAGAAACTATGATTATATCCTGCATAATTATTCTTGCCCTGGGAAATTATTAAAAAATATAGAAAGTCTGCTTGAAGTGCTTATAGTCACAGCACTGTGATGAAGGTGAAGTAGCACAACTGTAACTTTTTATTCAGAAACTAAACCAAAATGTCTATTGAACTGGGGGGGGGGAACAGAGCAGTGTGTTAGGACCACAAGACAATCTGTTCTTCCAGCTAAATTGTAGGAATCCATCATGTTGCAATGAGGTTCTCAGAGGCAATTTAGCTAACTTTGTTTGATATACATCTCAAAACAGTAATGGTAACAATAAACTACACAGAAAACAATTTACCCTGTTTCTGACAATTATTCTTTCAATATTGCAGTGATCCCATTAACCAGCCACGTGCATTAGCAAAATCCAGCATTTCAGCTAAGAATAAGGGGAAGAATAACAATGTCTAAATGGGTTCATTCTAAATCTAATAGCCATTTGAAAAACCTATAAAGTTTTTATCAAGCATATAGATTCACCTAAATAGACAATGTTCTTACTTATTTTTCCACTACAGAAAAAGATGAGATCCTTAAATCCAAGGCCTTTTCCACAAAGGGCTTGAATTTCTATTACAAATCTTAGCTACTGGAAACTGCTTTTGTATTGACATTTTTCTGACAGCAGAGGATCAAATATTTAAAATGCCTGATTTATTATTGCTCGCATGCAAACAATTTCTCTCTTCCAGAATGAACAAGTGCAAATAATTACTTATGCATTCCTGACAAGAGAGGCACATGGATTTTTTTTCCCTCATGTAGTGAGGCCATCGACCCATCAGGTGTGTCTCCTGCAGCTGTTCTAAAGAAAAAAAAAATTAATGTCTTTCAACACCTTGATATGATAGTGTGTAATATCAGCAGCTTATAATAAACCCTATTCTCAAATGATTTTGCTGAGACAGGAGTTCTGTTGACTTTCCATATACTCATTGACATATTTCTGCCACAAGCAGCTACTGTGGGTGTTAACAAATCATGTTTTGTCCCCTGGGACAGTCAGAGCCCAGTGGGGTTTGTATCATGTCTCATCCTTGCTTCAGTCTACTCAGGCATTTTCCTTGGGCTGCAGTTCCCATTTGCTAACACGGTGTCCCTAGAACAGACCATGTTCTTGCAGAGCTGCTTGTGTTTTTATTTCAGAGTGTCCCTGTGCAACCGCAACCTCATTTCCATAGTTTTGTGCATTATGGCAGAGCTTCTTGGCTGGTAGAAGACATACAGGGTGTAGATTCATTAAGGCTAGCCAGCAAAGCAGCAACTTGATAGTTTCAATTCTTTTGGTACGTAAAAAAAAGTTTTAGATGTTTCTCTTCAAGATCAGATGTGATAGAGAGTGAACATTGCAAATTCTTCAAATTCTGCGACAAAAAAATCACAAATACAAGAAAAGCGTGCCAGTCAATCCAAGTGTGGTCTACGTAACTGTGATGGGTTAACCCTGGCTGGACGCCAGGTGCCCACCAGAGCCGTTCTATCACTCCCCCTCCTTCTCAGCTGGACAGGGGAGAGAAAATATAACAAAGGGCTTGTGGGTCGAGATAAGGATAGGAGAGATCACTCACCAATTACCGTCACGGGCAAAACAGACTCAGTTTGGGGAAAATTAACTTGATTTATTACCAATCAACCGGAGTAGGGTAATGAGAAATAAAACCAAATCTCAGAACACCTTCCCTCCACCCCTCCCTTCTTCCCAGGCACAACTTCACTCCCGGATTCTCTACCAACCCCCCAGCAGCACAGGGGGACGGGGATGGGGTTTACGGTCAGTTCATCACACGTTATTTTCTGCCGCTTCATCATCCTCAGGGGGAGGACTCATCACACTCTTCCCCTGCTCCAGCGTGGGGTCCCACCCACGGGAGACAGTTCTCCACGAACTTCTCCAACGTGGGTCCTTCCCACAGGCTGCAGTTCTTCACGAACTGCTCCAGCATGGGTCCTTTCCACGGTGTGCAGTCCTTCAGGCACAGACTGCTCCAGCGTGGGTCCCCCACGGGGTCACAAGTCCTGCCAGAAAACCTGCTCTGTGGGCTCCTCTCTCCACAGATCCGCAGGTCCTGCCAGGAGCCTGCTCCAGCGCGGGGTTCCCACGGGGTCACAGCCTCCTTCGGGAACCCACCTGCTCCAGCATGGGGTCCTCCCCGGGCTGCAGGTGGATATCTGCTCCACCGTGGACCTCCCTGGGCTGCAGGGGGACAGCCTGCCTCACCATGGTCTTCACCACGGGCTGCAGGGGAATCTCTGCTCCGGCGCCTGGAGCATCTCCTCCCCCTCCTTCTTCACTGACCTTGGTGTCCGCGGGGTTGTTTCTCTTACATGTTCTCACTCCTCTCTCCAGCTGCCGAAAACCTCCATCCCAACTTTTTTTCCTTCTTAAAAATGTTATCACAGAGGCGTTACCACTATCGCTGATTGGCTCGGCCTTGGCCGGCGGCGGGTCCGTCTTAGAGCCGGCTGGTATGGGCTCTCTCGAACACAGGGGAAGCAGCTTCTTACAGAAGCCACCCCTGTAACCCCCCCGCTACCAAAACCTTGCCACACAAAACCAATACAGTAACATTTGGCCACATGTAAATCATTATGGAGTTTGCCTGTTAGCACTCCTGTGTACCCCAGTAAAACAACTAGTAACTGCTAATGAAAACACAAAGCAGCACAAGCTTAGAGTCTGGCTCCATCTTATCCTGTGGCCCCGTGTCATATAGCAGTTGGGACCAGATCCTCAAAGATATTTGGCTGCTTGATGCTCTTTGAAATTAGAGGAAATCAGGCCGTGCTTACTTGTAAAGCTTTGCTTCTTGGGGAATTTTCAGAAGCACTTAAGCACCAAATTTTCACAGCTTTCTCTGGGATCTGTGAACCTAGGGGTTTGAGCATTGCTTTTGGGTTCCTATCCACATGCTTAGGTATCTACATATCACTAAGACTCCTGCCTGTGGAGCTATGATCTCATTAAATCACAACAAGTAAACGGTATCACAGCTGATAAGTACTTGAACAATTTCCCTGACACACCAACAAGCAGCAGCAGCCCTCTTGAGCTAGAGATGTCCTGTTTTATTTGATTGCTTGTGATCATTCATAATCCCATGGCATTTTTCGTAAAAGACCTCAACCCACAATTTAATTGCATGCTTAAACTGCAGCGCCAGCACAGCTGCGATTTGAAATGGTAGATGCCGTCCCAATGGGAGCCAGGCAGCGACGGAGCCAGCTCCGTGGGGTGACACGGGATGGTTTGGTCAGGCTGAGGTGCTCCATTTCCCTTCCTGGAGGAGAAGGGCAGGCAAGGAGGAGGGGAGTGGGGCAGGAGGACTGGACCCCACACAGGTGAGGATGGCAGGGCCACCGCCAGCTCGGCCCTGCTCCTCCTCCTCCAGCCAAGGACAGCACAGCCCGTGCCACACGTGGCTGGTTTTCCTCCCTGTTGTGGTATAATCACAGCTATTATAAGCAAAGAAAAAAATAATTTTAAAAACCGCAATAAATTAATCAAAGGCCGTTACTGAAAAGCAAAAACAGAATTGGGAACTGTTTTCAGACAGGTTCCAGCAATGCCGCTGTGTAGCCTCCATTTCTTTTCTTTCTCTGGACTTGAGGCACTACCTGTCAAGCAAAGCAAATGTTTGTGACCCTGGGATAACGACTGTACAGACATTTGATGTTTTCATTTGTGCTTTCTCGGCGTTTCAGAGCAAGACCTCTGTGGCATGGTGGCATAAATGCTGTACTCCATGCTGGAGTATACACCCCTGGTAGGACCAGCTCTGCAAAATACAGTTTTCCCCAGGGTAAGTAAAGTTCGTCAACCTGTGGTGTTGTGGGGGGTCTTATACAGCTGCTTTGCAGTTAGTATTTATGAGTGACAACCCGAGAGTTGAATGTGTTGGTTGTATGAGGAGAGGTTTTTTTCCTTAGAGTTGTCTTCAAAGTAGTGTTACGATCGTACCGTCTCCTAATGGTTTCCATCTGACAAGCTACTTCAGATTTCTGCAAAACAGAGACAGGCAGTCTGGATCCAATTCACTTCACTCATGACCCTTCTTGTCACACTCATCAGCAAAGTTTCTTGTGTCAGGCTGAAGGGTTCGCAGTCCTTCTTATCAATTTGTGTTGCTATGACCTGGTTGCCATGCCCAAGCTTGTGTACTATTTATTTTACTTATAATTACTTATTCAGCTATTAGGAGTGTACACATGTAGTTTGGATCTTCACAAGTAGGACTAATGGTAACTAATGTTTGACAAAATTTGTACCAAATTAAAAGCCAAAGAAGGAAAAACCCACGTTGATAGAGAAGCTGTGCCTGCTGTCCATTTTCCATCAAACTCCCCCCAGAATCTATTAATCCAGGGTAAGAGCTTGGAGGATTCCTAGTTGCCGTTTCTTTTTTCTCTGCTTTTAAAAATTTCTAGGAAATTTAGTAAATGCTGACACAATGGCAGGTAGAATGTTAATCCACTTCAGGCCACAGAGATCGATGGGCAGATGGGTCAGCACGGCTTATGCTGAAGGAAATCCTTTGAAGGAAAACAAACTGGCTTAAAACAAAGAGTGGTATTTTTTTTTTTCCTTTCAAATCTAGAACAGAAATACAGCCAGCTATGATGGAAAGTTGAACTTCAGATGATAAATTATGCTAATCCTTTATACTTTATGCATATAAGATTTATATGTTTTCATGCTAACCTGAAACATAGCAAACAGGCCAGAACAGATTGCATTCCTATTTTGAACAGTGAAAATTTTAAGGTGCTTAAGACAAAAGAGCTTTGCTTTGTATGTACGTTGTAGGAACAGTTCTGGTTACAAGGCAGACCTTTTCTCCTTGCCCCTGTTCCTACACACCAGGTTTCTTGCCAGTGCCCATCCCCACTACCGCTGCCCCAGCCTGCCCCAGTGCCCTGGTGTCGTGGTTTAACCCCAGCCAGCAACTAAGCACTGCGCAGCTGCTCACTCACTTCCCCCCCCACCCAGTGGGATGGGGGAGAGAATTGGGAAAAGAAGTAAAACTTGTGGGTTGAGATAAGAACGGTTTAATGGAACAGAAAAGAAGAAACTAATAATGATAACACTAATAAAATGACAATAGTAATAATAAAAGGATTAGAATATACAAGTGATGCACAGTGCAATTGCTCACCACCTGCCGATCGATGCCCAGTTAGTCCCTGAGTGGTGATCCCCCCACCCCCACTCCCCCCAGTTTCTATACTAGATGTGACGTCACATGGTATGGAATACACCGTTGGCCAGTTTGGGTCAGGTGCCCTGGCTGTGTTCCCTCCCAATTTCTTGTGCGCCTCCAGCCTTCTCGCTGGCTGGGCATGAGAAGCTGAAAAATCCTTGACTTTAAACTAAACATTACTTAGCAACAACTGAAAATACCAGTGTTATCAACATTCTTCTCATACTTAACTCAAAAACAAAGCACTGTACCACCTACTAGGAAGACAGTTAACTCTATCCCAGCTGAAACCAGGACACCTGGACTGGCTGTCTGGGTACTGCTGGCGACTGCAGGCCCCCACCGGAGCAGGGGTTTGTCCCCACCATACCCATCCTGCTGTTCCTTCTGCCCTGCAGCTCATCTCACCAGCCAGCCCTGCAGCACCTCACACCTTTCAGCCATGCCCTCCTCTCTCCTGCCTTCATGCCAGGAGGACCCTAGAAGCTTCCTACTAGCCCTGCTTTGCTGATTATCCCCAAATCTTCACCGTCTGTATCCTAGCTAGTCTGCTCCCTCTCTAGCCTCCTACCCTGTCACCCTTTTACAGTTTCTGCCAACCTGACTTTCTTCAGATCCTGCTGTATTCAGGTTTTGTCTCCAGTTTCATAGTCTGGTGTTGGCTTCCCAGCCCCAGCTAACCATCCTTCAACCCCAAAAGGGCTGAACCAATAATTTTCTGCCTGAAAATAAACAAACCTTGATAAGCATTTGCTGAATTGAATAGACAAGGTTTAGCAAATTATTTTACTTTCACTGATTCCCTCAGCATTCCCCACCTTTGAACACCAAGAATAATGACTAAGGCTCTCTCTGAAGACCAGGAGCCTTCCTTTCACCGGAGAGCCTGCTGCCGGGTGTAAAATGCTCTGTCCCCTCCTCTACCCCACAGCTTTGCACAGCCCTAGAGATGGGTCTAAGCTGGCCTCTGTAGGAAAATCTGCTTTTTGTCCACTTTAATAATGGCCCATATAGCCACGTTCTTTCAGTCACCAAGCCATAAAATTGCTTTTGTTATTTGTTACAAAAGCACCTTGAGTGCAGCCTCAGCAGAGCTTTCTGTGCTAGGTTGTTGTTTTTTTTTCCCTTTTTGCCTTTGTCTTGCAATTTACTGATTGAGGTCCTTATACAGATGATTAATGTCCCAGCACTACTGAGTGTGGAAAAGTTGCATTTACCTCTTTCTCCAGACAGGAGGTCAAAGAAGTGGCTTGTGTATTTAGCCCTGAATATGGCAGATGTTGTGCTCATCTCAGGACCATTTTGTAGCGAGCTACAAACCTCAGACTCTTGAACCAACTGACAAGGAAGCGAAAGGAAACATGGGCACTCCCCCGGTGCCACTGCCGCAGAGGTGAGAGCTCCTTGTTCTGATCCAATTACAAATCCCAATTCCATAATCCGTTGGACTATGCAAATACAAATTGCAATTTGTTCACAACTCAAACCTTTCCTTTGATTTGTTGTTAGATACAGAATTGCTAAAGACAGCAGGGCAGGAGTGATATCATTTTGATAACCGGTGCTGCCTAGCACGTGTCCTTTGGTCAGCAATGCTTTTCTTGACGCAAACAATTTACATTCGTATTTCAAGCTTTCAGTTTAAAACAGCGTGTATCATACAGCAGTCTGAATTCAACAAGAAACTTGCTGCTGCCTATCCAGCTGTCAGCTGGCTCAAGAGAGCATCATTCTCCTTTCTACCAAACTCTCCTGTGAGACTCTTTCAAAGCCTGAAGAGTATCTTAAGAATTTTTCTGGACAAGTAATGCAGTATTGCCATTTCTTTCTGTATCACATATTTACCAAATAGCATAGAGTCATATCAAAATTAAGATTAAGTATTTTAGAGTTTCTATCACAAATGATTAGCCTTTTCAGAAAGGAAAAAAATACAAAACACTTACTTTCTGCTATTGAATTTCACCCTCCTGAGAGCAGGATATCCACACAAATGAAATTTTTGCATTGGCTGCTTCAGTCTTTTGACAGTTCAAGCACCTCCAGTGTCTTCCACCAAGAACAAAACATGCCTGGAGGCCAGGCTTGGAGGTTAGGATTTTTTAACCCCGCCCAGGGAGGTTTGCAATGTGAATTGAAAACTGAATTTTTTAGGTGTTTAGAACACCAAAATGCATGACTGCAAGTGTACTTACTGGTTTGTACTGCATGGTTAGCATCCATTACTGTCTTCTAGATTTGTTTTCATATGACACACAAAACTTCTCAGCTATCTGTAAGCCTAGGGACTTAACCTTCCCTGAAGGTTTCAGACTTTTCCTTGGTCTAGGTCATGAGTAAAATGTTCTCCTGAAGGGAAAATGGGCTCTGGCCATCCTGTGAGTATTGTCTTTTCTTCTAGACAGCAGGGTTGGGGTCAGTAAACCACCTGAGTATTACCTGCTCTTTCAAAAGACCAACAAAGCTTAGTGCAGGGAATTTTAGAGTCCTTGGATCAAAGGAAAGACCTGAGCTAGAAGAAAGTCAGTGCTGGGCTGTTAGAGTGAATAGGAAAACTGCTGGTGGTGACAGTGACACAAAGTCAGGCCCTACCTGCCTTTAAGGTAGATGATTTGATGTGTAAAGCCTTCAAGGAGCCACTGGGCTGAGAAAGCCAAGGGGGGAGGGGAAAAAAAAAAAAAGCAAGCACTGGCAACTGTAGTCCATGTTGAGTATAATGACTATTTGTTTTGCTATTTTGCCTTCATTTTTGTCTAACTACTAAACTGGCCTGAAGCCATGTCTCACATGGCCTTCAATTTTTTAGGATTAGGAGGTGGTGTGTTCTTGTGAATGCCCTTCTTGGTGCAAAAGTTTCTCTCCCAAACCTCAGTGCTTTCTCTCTCATAAGCATTTAAAGGGTGTTTTGTGTGCTTTTTGAAGTTGGTGACCTTGTGCCATTCCCAGTCTTCAAAGCAATATGAATTGATGGACAGTGAAAAGGCCATACTTTGGAGCTGTGATTTAATTTCAGAGATCTGGTATTACTGCAGCAAGTTAAGCACAAACAGTAGTGCTGATGTCCCCCTCCCCTCACCTCCCTTCTCATAAAGCAACAGCTGTGACTTCAGAAACAACACCCAACACCAGATATTAATTCAAGTTTGAGGAGTTTCATTTCAACTAATTACATGAGCAGTGTTCCAGGGTACTGCCTACATTTCTGAGCTTCATCCATTTAATTTCTTCATTCTCAGCACTAATCCACATGAATAGCAGATGACATGCAGACCTAGCAGTAGTCTTGTTACTCCAGTTGTTTCTAGTTAATCAATCATGAAAATCAGCCTTGGAGTAAAGTTTTCCACATTTCTTATCCTCTCAGCTTGAACTAGCTCTTCATCATTTCCCTTCTAGCACCAACAAAGATTCCACAGAAAAAACAGAAAAACTTAGAAAACAAAGAATAGTTGATGGAGAAGGGCATGCCACCAGTGGCATGACTTTCCTCTGCTCCAAAAGAAATACTTGTATTGTTGGTCTCCAGAAACTTCACTGGTGTTGGCACTGGAGGAAAAAAAACCCTCTGAGTTCTATGAAAATACACCTGGCAATTCAGTAATTATTTCTTACTCTATTTTCTTCTGTGCAAATAATTATGGTTGCCAGCGTACATTGCAATAGAAATGGTCTGACAGGTCGCAGGTGGTGGTGGGGAAGTTCACAAGAGTTGAGGACTTTGTTAAGTTGTAGTTACTGTTATGAAAGCCCCTTTTCCATGGCTTTGGGCACTCTGGCCCTTCTTCCTCTTGCTGCCTTTCAAAATATGGACTTGCATTTAAACCTGTGTTGGGGTTTTTTTTCTTTGTTTTTGGTTTGGTTTTTTTAAATAAGCTGCACAGATTGAAGAGGATGTCACTGCTGATGATATTCTAATTCTCTGGGCTGGGATCTTTGAAAGAGCTTGGGTACCCAGCCTCTTAAAGCTGAACTCTGGCCTTACAGTGTTTCCATCCACTGCTAGGACCCACCTAAACAGAGCACCTAGCTGCAACTTCCACTCTCGTCTTGGCAGCAGTCCTGTCATCAAGTCACAGTACTTAAAAGACTTTAAAGAAATCAGCAGATTTTGCTTGTATATGTAACAAATGGCCCCTAAAAAAAGAAAATAGGATACAACTCTGCTTTGTCACTATCCAGAGAATGTAGGAGCTCTTAAACCTGAAAACAAACCTTCTTCCTTGTGACCATGTAAGCTTGCCAGCCACTAAGAATAAATGCCTTATAAAGACTGCAGTAAATCCAAGTTAAAATTTAGTATACTTATAACTAGTGATGGATTCCGCAAAATAATTAACATTACATAAATTTGTACTTTTGAAGAAATCATTGTTTGTTATTGCGTTAGTTATGTATCAGTAGCACCAAGGTGCTCTGTGACATTTACAAAACTCCAGAGGAAAGGTATCTTTCTTGTAGCTCAGTGTTTCGTTCATTTTAGCCACTCACATGTGAGCCTTCAATGATTTGCTGTTCTTCTTTGTACTGAATATGAGCTTCTAAGCCTGTTTTCCAAATCTCCTGTGATTTAGCTCTGACCAAGCTAGCTCTGGCTTAGAATGTTGGGGGGTGGGGGTGGCTGGCTGCTATCACAGCTTTTTTAATGCAAATATGCAAATGACCTTCAGTTTGTTCTCCTTCAAGTGCCTCTAAGCATAGCATGAATTTTCCCCAATATTTAGATTGCTAATACCACCCCTATCTCCAAATCGCTAATTAGCATTTGCTTCTGTGTTGGTGCCTGCTGGAATTAATTGATATTTGTTAGATGCTGAAGGGCAGGAACATATGGTGCCACCTTGCGTGCTGTGCTGATCTGTATAAAAACCTGCTGCTGTAACTGCTGAGTCAGTTCTTCCCTTTCCTCCTCGATAGCAGTAGCTCCAAGACTGACAAGTAGCCAAGGTGAAAACACTTAACCCAGTGTCAGAGCACTGCGGCTACAGCTGCATTAGAGGATAGTATTGCCCAATAGAAAGATATTTGTAGAAACACTCAGTGTTAAAGATCCGACTTTCGGACTATACCCAAGTCAGGAAGGTTGCTTTGGACTAGGTCGATTCTGGTCCCCTGGACTGAACCCTAATACACAGATGAAGCAGATTGCATGTGTATTTTTGTTTACTTTTGATCAGAAGGAAACCAGCTCCTGTGCTCCAAGGCTGCTCTGTGATGCTCACCAAGCATTTGCTGATCTCTACCAAGTTTATCAAAGCGGTTAGCAGGAAAAGTTGGGAGATAATAAATGTAAGCACACTCTATGCATGCCAAACTTCTCATCTGTACCAGCAATGCCCCGTGTGTGATCTAATACGCAGTTCATTTTCCTGCAGATGTCCAAAGTGTGAATTGTTAATTCATGCCCTGGCTTTGAAGTGGGTTTAAACTAGCCGTTTCCTTCAGCAAAAAAACATGGGTGTGATGAGAGGGCTGCTAAATGCCAAGCTCCATGCCTGTAGATGCAATGCAGATGTAAACAAAACTGTTTGGCTTTCTAGGACTGACATAATCTTCCAAAAATATCCCAGAAACCTTTGTGGCCTCTCTCACTCATAAGCCACATACAAGTCTTCATATGACACACATGGACATCGTGCTGTAAAAAGTTGCCTGTGGTGGGCTGTGAAGCAGCCAGTCAATTCTGTACCAATGGCCAAAGGACACAGGGGTTCGGTGACTTCAACGCTCTAGTTTGCAGTTGTTGTGACTTGGACTTTGCTTCAAGCAGCAATATAAGAAGGCAGCTCAGCAACTGCTTGATGCTGGCTTTCACTCTAACAGTGCAGGGTGGCAATGCCTTCCTGCTGCACAGGAGTCCAGCCCTGGGGAATATTTTGTCCTGGTTTCTGTGTTTTGAGGAGAAAGAAGAGGGTACAGCAGCTGTGAGTAGAAAGCAAACATTGTCTGATGCTGTATGTGGGCAGTGAGGTGTGAGGAGACAGGCCACAGGGCTCGGAGGCAGGGAGAGCCTTCCAGAACCACTGGACCATTTTTATTCCTGCCCCATGACAGCTACACATAAGGTCTGAGCAGCTCAAGCTACCAGCCCACATGTCTGACAGGGACCAGGCACCACTTCTGCGTTACATCGACCCGTAGCGCAGCTACGCTCCCCGGCAGCCTGCTGCAGAGCACGGGGCACGCGTCCCTCCTCGGGAAGCTTTGCCCTCGTAGGCATCCTTGCCCTACCACACGCCACTGGATAGGGATGCTGCACATCATTACACAAATGTTGTTTCTTAAAAAGCAAGGGCTGGATTCTATGTTCACTGACATGTTGCTGCTGCGGGATTAAGGCAACTGTGTCTGTACTGCAGTTACTCTGGGTGCTTTTTTTTGAAATGACCCTTATTCAGGGACTAGTGGTGGTAGTATAAACATACAATGTATTACCAGCCTCCTGACTTCATTGTCACCTTCTTTCCTTCAGAATAAATAAATTGCAAATACATAATAAATAAATTGAAAAGCCCTAAAAGAAAAGACAAAAAAACCAAGAGCCCCACCAAACCAAAACCTAACCTAAACCTAAAACTAACTCCCCATTGCAAAAAAAGGTGGTGCCTAGGAACCAGAGGTGCTGAAAAACTAAACGGGCCATGGCTTTTAGCACTGATTTGGTACACCTTTCTCCCAGGTTTTCAGCAGATGGTAGTACCAAGGAATTAGTTCAGAGCTGGGGATGCAATCTAGACTTTGTTATTCCTAAACCATTCAGCGTAATCCCTTCTTAGAGAAGACACATGCATTGAATAAAAGTTTATTGTTTTAAAGCTATGCTGCAGACCCATCTATTGAGATTTTTATTTTGTTTTTTAAGTTTACAGACTTAGCTACATACTGGTAGAAAGGCACATACACATTTTTCTCTGCCAAGGAAAACCATAAATTGGCTACATTTACTGACAGAAGAAGGTGCTGCTAAGGCAAACATTCTATTTCCTGCTGAGAAGCTGTGAATCATAGTGCACAAAGCAATACGTACAGAGGTTTTATTCTATTGTAAAAATATGAGGGTGAATTTATTGCCTGGAAGAAATGAAATGCGGTGAGATAGTGTGAAATACCTTGATCTGTTGCTTGCTGACATAATGTGCTTTGGATAGCTTTCCGTTATACTACCCTAAACAGCTGGACATTTGAGTTCAAGAGATTTTATCTATTTTTCATAATTAATATAGTTTTTTCTGAGCGAATGGTATTTCTAGCACATCAAAGGGTTATTTTCTTTTCCTTATTTTACTCTCATTTTTCTTCACATCTCTCTCACTGACTTTTTATTTCAGCACCTTTTGCTTTTCATGGGTCTTTAGTTCCATTAAACATCCAGCGCTAATTAGACTCTGTTGTCTAAACTGTACCAAACACTTCACTCAAAATCAAAGAGCATTTAATTAGTTAGTCTACAGGTTACACCCTATCTTGCAATGTTAACACAAATGAACAGTTGAAATGCTTGTTACAGCCTAGCAAAAAATGTAAAAAAGTTTCTTTAATAGCAATCAAGATTTCCATTTCGCTAT
Organism: Harpia harpyja; assembly: GCF_026419915.1. Lineage (NCBI taxonomy): Eukaryota > Metazoa > Chordata > Aves > Accipitriformes > Accipitridae > Harpia > Harpia harpyja. Next base: position 73,532,102 of record NC_068943.1, on the reverse strand, counting down.
TGATGAAGGCAGGCATGACAAGTCCTTGCTACTCAGATGGCTGCTGGGCTGTTCATGATGGAGGGAAGGCAGGGAAGCAGTAATGCTTATTTCCATCCTTTCCCAGGAACAGTTACGCAGGCAAAGCCCCATGCCTGTGCTGAGAGCTGCAAGAGGAGTGAAGCCACTGGGTAGCCTTGGCTTAGCGCAGCCTGCCACTGCCATGGACAGGATCAAACTTCCAGAGAGTTTTGCTCCTGCAGCTTTTTTGGATCTCTGGGTGTTTGTTATGGCATTTGAATGGGAAACAAGGAAGTCCAGAAACAATTGCTAATCTAGTAATATCTAACTGTTCTAGTGAATACAGCAATAGGATGCTAAAGTTCAGTTCATCTATGTTTATTAAGTGTTTTGATATTGCTGGATGTGCTACCACCATGCTACCAAACTCTTCTCATCACCTGACATTTTACTCAAGTTCGGGGAAGGAGGGGGTGCATGCCAGGTTTGGGGTACATTGACTACGGTGGCAGCTCACTGTTAATGTACCTGTCCATATCTTCTAACCATTCACAGGCAGGAGATATTAAGCCCAAAAAGACACATCAGAACTAAATAAACTAATTCAGTGTCTTAGGTCTTGCCCCTCTTTTCCAACTTGGACAAGGCGATAATGACTGATACAATTAGCCACATGCAGGTGAGGTAGGAGGAATTCAGCTACCATGTGCTGTCCGACAGACAGTATTTCTTTCAAGAGCACAGTAGGCATAAGGTTGAACTGGATGCCCACTGGATGCTAGACAAAGCATCCAGTGCAAAGTTTACTACAACTCCAAATCCCCAAAGCAAGTGATTATGTGAAAATCTCACCTTGCTTTTTTTTTTTTAAAACAAAGAAAAGTTCCCACACACACTCCACACACCCTCAGCTGCCCCCCTGCCAAAAAAACCCATCTGTCATGAAAATAAAATTAATGTCATCAAACATCAGACCTAGTTCATGATTTCTGAATATTCTGGATTGAAAACACATTGGTTGCTACAGAAGCAAAGAATATTAGGCAGTTCACTTAAGAAGTTCAATCTCCTAAGTAATTACTCTTCAACTTGTCAAAACCATGAATAATAATTATTTGTGGTCTCTAGTAAAGCTGTATGTAGCGGTGTGAATGTTATGTTGAAAAAATGGAAATGGCTAAACAGAGCCAAAAACTTGATCTGAAAGTGCTTGAAATCTGTATGATCTCTAGAAGACTTGGAGAAAAAGATCTGCACAAGTGAGTGAAAAAATTCTTCTCAAAGTAGTTCAGACCAGTGACCAGCAGTAATGTTTTCCAGGCATGCTTTACTCCTCCTTCCTTCTCTCCTCAGTAAAAACCCTCTAGCAGCATTTTAAAAGAAAATTCTTTCACGTTCAGATTCTGCCTCTATTTTGCAAGACATTTAAGTGTCTGTTAAAGTAAAACTCCCAAAAGGAGCCTCTTCTCACAGATGAATCTACATGAATGATCTTTTCAAAGAAAACTTGTGCTGAAATATGCAGAACTGCTCAAGATGTGCTTGAGATAATTTGTTGACGATATCGGGTTAGGCAGCTCAGTCTGCAAGAGCAAGTTCTGGAAATTAACAAGGAAAATAAAATTAACTAAACTGCTAGATTCCCCCTTTAAAAAATGGAAAAATATTTTTGAGAGAGAAAAGAAAATTATTTGAAGCAAAGCAGAATCCAGTTTATAATGCTTAACTCATTTCAGTGATCTTCAGAATGCTACATTTGTCAGTCACTTGCTTTGGTTCACTAGCATAGCTGACTATGGCAGATGTATTTGTCGTGTTCCCATTGTAAAACATAAAACAATATTGCCATTACCAGTTTCTAAGTATTATTATCATTTTCACAGTGCTGCTGTCAAGAATGATTGCTGCAAGTCCTCTCTCTTCCTTGTTCATTCTAGGAGTGAAAATCTGAGGAAATAAGGAAGCTTCTCCATTCTCCCTCATGAAATTAAAGTCTCCAAAATTAAGTTGAACTGTGCACTGCCAAAATTATAGTAAGTATACTGTTGCTTTTTTTTTTTTGTAATAAGATCTTGCTACAGCCATCTTTTAATAAAATTACATTAAATGCAAGTAGACAGGTACCACATATACTGCCACCATCTCTGCGGGAAGACTTCCAATAGAAGTGCAATTCCATGAGTTCGAGGTGTCTGCCACTCCTTGAGGGGAAGGTAAGTAAATAAAGCAACATGTCCTTCTTTATATTTATTTTAGCATATTTAAAAAAAAAAACAAACCAAAAACATGTCTGACAAGCAGTTGTGATTTTTTTTTTAATCTTCCTTTAAACAAAAATCAGAATTAGCACTTTAGAAACCACATATTTGACTGGTAACTTCTGCAATATTTTAGGGGTGTTACATCTCAGGGGAACTGCAGAGAATATTGGAGCATAGGTCGGATCAGCCAATATTAAAAGACCAGCACTAAATATCTTTGGTTTGCAGCGGTGTCCTGGTTTCAGCTGGGATAGAGTTAACTGTCTTCCTAGTAGCTGGTACAGTGCTATTTTTTGAGTTCAGTATAAGAAGAATGTTGATAACGCTGATGTTTTCAGTTGTTGCTCAGTAGTGTTTAGACTAAAGTCAAGGATTTTTCAGCTTCTCATGCCCAGCCAGCGAGAAAGCTGGAGGGGCACAAGAAGTTGGCCCAGGACACAGCCAGGGCAGCTGACCCAAACTGGCCAACGGGGTATTCCATACCATGGGACGTCCCATCCAGTATAGGAACGGGGAAGGGGTGGGCAGGGATTCGCCGCTCGGGGACTGGCTGGGTGTCGGTCGGCGGGTGGTGAGCAATTGCACTGCGCATCATTTGTACATTCCAATCCTTTCATTATTGCTGTTGTCATTTTATTAGTGTTATCATTATCATTATTAGTTTCTTCTTTTCTGTTCTATTAAACCGTTCTTATCTCAACCCACGGGTTTTGCTTCTTTTCCCGATTTTCTCCCCCATCCCACTGGGGGGGGGGGGTGATTGAGCGGCTGCGTGGTGTTTAGTTGCTGGCTGGGGTTAAACCACGACAAGCGGAAAAAGACACAGTTTTCTATTTGTACTTGAGGCAAAATGAAGATAATATGGCGTTCCATCACTACTTTTCAGAGCTCTGAAACTCCTAACATCCTTGGCCTGGCATCTATAAATACTGTTCATTGCTATAAACCACAATTAGGAGTAAGCTAGTGTTCGAATTTAGTTTATTCTAGAAGTTCAGTGAAGTCTTCTAGCATAGCAAAGGTTTATGCACATGCTTTGCACAAAGTGCCTTCAAAATTTCATTTAAAATTATTCATTAAAAATTACATTCATGTGTGTAAAGGCTGAATTACTAGGCAGACAACAGAGACATATATGTTTCACTTCTACAGTTTTCTTTCATCTCCACGATACGACCTTCCATTTTGTATTCCTTACCGAATTCACAAAAATCTTTAGCATCTCTCTTGCTCTTACTTAACTTCAACTACGTGTCACTTCCAATGATCCCTCCTACAATTAGAATAGACATGAGGTGCATAGTTCGGCATAGCTGTGGGTAAGGGAGAAGACATCTATGAAATAGGGACTTCAGGCATTTAAAAGCTCTGATTGAAAGCATCTGTAGAGGACTATCTTTTTCTGAAGGTAAAAGAGCTCATTTGGGTGAGATGGAATTTTGTTAAAAGCTTGTAACACAACACCCGTGAGCCCTGCACTGGACTTTGGGCATTTTGCACAGCCTGGAGCTGATGAAGATTTGTTTGGTTTGATTTTTGCTGCCATAAGAAAGGTGAGATTTTACTATAAAAAGACAGGGGATGGCTGCAACAGTAGCTTATATGACTGCTAATGGAAAGGTAAACTACAGATTGCCTCATAGATTTACTGACTGGCATGACTAGAAAGAGTTTGCTTTTTATATTATCTGGAGAGAGGAAAAAATAATTCATTACAGCACATCTCTGAAGAATAATTCTGACACTTCAGCTGACCAGTCTGAACCAATGCTGATTTTATGAGGCCAAGAGTGGTCAGAGATAAAGATGTATTAATCTTCTACCTGGGTCTTCAATTGGGCTTGAATTAAACAGGAATTGCCCTAATATTCGACTAATCCAAATTAGGCTAATTCATCTTTATTTTATTAATGTTAGATTTAGATCAAACCTTGGATCTTAATTCCAAATCAGTCTTGAACTTGATGAGGACATGACTTGACCTGTCTCAAATCGTTAGCAAGACTGAAACCCAGAGGCTGCAGTTAGATGGAAAGGTGGGTGTGCTTCATGGCACACTTCTGAGTCATGCTGTCTCAACCATCTTAACCAAGGTTTTGGTTGACGTGAGCAATAGCTGTCTTCCAGGCTGTGCGACTGCTGTTCTTACTATACGAGTTAATACAAAGATAAATACCTGGATCCTCGAATTCTACTCTGGTAAGAGGTTGTGACACAGCTGAAGAAGTCACCTGGACACCTGGGAGCTTAGAAATATCCTTGGTCCACGAAGCTGAGATACAGCCTTTGTCTGATGCTCAAAAGGCAGAGCTATAGACTTAAAACTGCACCTTCTGAATCTGGCAACCTGAAATGGCAAATCAGGGTGTTGACAAATGCCAAGGTGTTGTCAATGAGGCCGTTTCTGGGCTAGGTTTGACCCATGCCTAAATCAGAGTTGGTGCCACAGCTTGGATCATCTCACATGTGCAGCCCCTTTTCCACTTACACAACAGTCCACTCCTATATTGCATACTCAGCTGAAGTGGGTGAGACATGAAAGCCTGCAGAAGCCTGGAAGGGAAGAAAACATTTCTTCCTCCCCCTACCAACACATCCAGGGTTAACAAGCATCAGCGATCTGCACGTATGGTATTTTTGAAATTTGAGAGTTATTTGCTTTATAACTCATCTTTCTCCTGTCTTCTCCCACCAGAGGTGCAGAGGTTAACCCACAGATCTGTCTATCTTTCTGCAGCCAGGGTCTGTACCCCTCAGCAGTCTTCCCAGATTCACTTCAAATGTAACCTGATAAATAAAGATGGATGAGGGTTCACTCAAATGAAAGTGTTTGTAAATGAATGAAAACTGCATGCATGCTATAGAGAAATGAAGACATAGAAAAATATTTCTGTTGAGTTACTGGTTGTTGAAAAATAAATTAAAATATAATATATCAAAAATGTAAAATTGGATATGTTCCCTGGAGATAAAACCCATCGTCCCAATTTTGTATCTATGTAAAAACTCCGTGTTCTTTTAGCTGGCATGACTCTTTATAACAAGGAAAAATGGTCTTGGAAGGACAGAAAACACATGTTATGTCTTCCTTTTTCTTCCTTGCATTTCTAATTGTGCTGTTATATCAACTTTAGCAGAAATGTGTGGTGTAAATGAATTCATATGATTGTGAGAACTTTTGTTTGTTAATTCCCTGACCTTATAATATTCTGCTAGTCTCATATTTATCCATTTGAACAGTTAAAACCCCACAGATGCGCCAGCTGTGACTGTGTGTGTCAGGAAGATAGTGGGTATCAGCTGCAGGAAGACTGGAGTCAACCCTGATTAAATGAAGAGTTGGTGCCGTGCGGCAGTGTGGCAGTTGGCAGAGGCAGGGTGGGCGTGATGGGTTGGGCTCCGGTGACGCGTGATTGACTCCTGACATGCCCAGGAATGGCAGAACAAGTCCCAGCTGGAAAAAAAGATCACAGAAAAGGCGGGAGCTGGGATGCAGCGCTGTCTTTTGGGAGACCTAGCTGAATGACTGACAAAAATCTATTAGGGAGAAAGGGGCGAGCATGAGTAAAAGGTCTCACAGCATTTATTCTGACAGGATGATTAATTTCTTGTTACTCATCCAGAATGGGGCTGTCTGGGGGGAATTCAGGGAAATATTTGATTCTTTCAAACATCGATTATTTGGAGAAAAGCTTTTGCGTAAATCCAAACACTTTATCCTGTCTTTGTTTTGAAATGGCACAGAGGGAGTTTTCTAATTTCTTGGTGGAGGTTCTTCAGTCTCAGCACTATCAGGACTCTTTATTTCAAAGCCAGGAGCCAAATCCTTAGCTGCTTCAGAAGGTCTAACTTACTTGGGTCATGCTGTACCCTTTCATGCCAGATGGTTCCTTCTCCTCCTCCTCCTCTAGGACTCTTGGTCCTGCTGATGTGTTGGGCTCAGGTCCACAAGAGAAAAAAATCATGACTGCTAACCTGTGGTGCTGCTTGGCTCCAGGAATTTTTACCTGATAGCCACCTGGATAATAATCTTGACTTCTTCTTGCAAGGAAGCACTTTATGTTTGATGACCCTCAAGGAATAGAATTAGCATTTGCTACTTTACTCTTGCTGATTTCTACCTTGCATGGCTCCGGCTTTTATGCCTTGTGTCTCAGGTGCCTGTGTGTTTATAACATCTACAGCAGCTGAGCTCAAGAGAGAAAGAGAAAGCTAGGATAGTGCGTTTTCCCCTCATGAAAACCATACATAGCAATGGCCTTGCTGAATCAGACAAGAAGTCCCTCCAGCTCAATATCCTGTCTAGGTAGCAGGTGCCTAAGCAAAAAATAAGTATATGAACAGGGCAAACATTATAAGGAAATTTTCCAACTTAACTATTTTTGTTGGAGAGGCTGGGGGAAAGAATCAGATCTGGACATAGCAAGAGAAGAAGAATATAACTGAAAGAGAAGAGTGTTAACAAAAAAGCCATTCAGCAGAGAAGTCATGAAGGAAAAGGGTAGGAGTTGTGGAAATAGGAGATGATGAAAAATGCGGTCCATGAGGCAGACAGAGCTGCAGGAAATTGGTTGGGGTAATAGACATGGAGGAAGGATGGATGAATGGAGCAGTAAGAGCCCATGGAATAAGGGAACTGAGCATATGCCAGCGGGTAGTAAGAACAGCCAGTCTCTACTGTCAGCTATGTACATAATGGAAAAGAGTTTCAGAACAGAGTTTTATTGCCTATATACTTAAGAGAGTCTGGGTTTTGAGTAATTTTGAAAATTTCACAATTTTCTATCTATCTTCCTCTAAATACCTTATAAATCCGGGCCTTTGCCTATATGCCGCTGAAGAGAGGCAGAGTGAAAACAAACATGGGAGAAACAAGGACCTGGTTGTCATATGTCAGCTTTTCTGACAGCTCTGTAAAACGAATGGGTGACACTGCTCCAGGAGTGCACAGAAGCCTCAGCTGTTCTGAACTGAATGGCAGGGTTTTTTTCCCTGATTTCCCCTGGGGTCAGGGTACTACCTTGTGGTCTTAGGACATTGGAGAACCCTTTTGGAATGGAGAGGATAATTTCTGAAGGGTTGAAGGGTTCTCCCCTTCCCTGACATAGGCTTTCTGTCCCACAGTAATTACAGCTGGTGCCACAATCTTTAGGGCAAGATGCACAGGCTAGTTAGAAATGATGGATCCATTTTTGCCCATTTTATTAAACCCCCTTTTTTTTTTCCCCCTCTACAAAATGCTTTGGTGTCCTGGAAAACTGGTGCCTGATGTTTGCAGATTTTCATAATGTATTTGTTTAAGACATATGACTATGCTGACTGTAAGTGAGTTCAATTTTATTAGGCAGTAGCTGTATCCTCTAAATTCAGTTTCTCACTGAAAAAAAGCCCAACAACCAACAACTTGAAAGCTGCATAAAGATTGTTGTTTCATGGTTTGTACATGTGTCTGATGAAGAAGCGCTTCTTGATGAAGAGAAGAGGACTATGTGGAAGTTCATAGAAAAAAGGAAACAGAAGCTCACAGTAAATGTCCAAGTGATCAAAGTTTTCAGCTTTTCATTCTTATGATTCCAAGACGGTATCACATGGAAGTGCTAGACTGTAAATTGTGAGGATGTAAATATTTATTAGTTCTCTACCCACTGTGCTGATATTCAGCTGGTATTTCTAGGGACTTCCACAACTTAAATAGTAGCAAGAACACTACCATTAGTAATAATTTAGGATTTCTTCTTGTATTTACCTGCAATAAATAGTTCACTTAAACAGCATTCAGTGTGAAGCAAAATGTTTTTAGTACAGGTAAAATTCAACCGCGTGCACACCGTATTGGCATTATCTTCTGGCTCAAAGCCAACAGTAAAGAGAGTGGGTCAGTGGTTTAAGTTTGTAAAGACAAACCTACCCTGAATTATTGTAGGGAACATTTTCTTTATGAAAATAGTTGTCTGTTAGCAGCTGGTAAAATAGCAGTCACGATATATTTCTAGGGATAAAGTGTGGTTTTGTTTTGTTTTAGGATAATTTTGTTTGCTTTCAGGATAGTCTTTGCCACAAAAGGCCAAGAAGGTAGTACTTGTGCAAGCCCATTTTACCTTCTCATTGACAGTGACATACAAAAAAAATGTTAGAGGTTGACTGGTTAATAGAGAATTGGGTAGTCCATGGAAGAAGGTGATCTCTTATACTTTCTTCTTCTGTTACTGAGGAAAAAGAGGCTAAATTTTTAGACTGAATTCTGGTTACAGAACTTGGTCTGAGGAAAACAGCAGCCTAGATTTGGATATCTATTCCCATTTCTATTCAATTTTCTTCTCTATTGCATTCAGAAAGTGATCTTCTAGTTATCACAGACTTGATCTTAAATTAATGCCTGTAAATTTTTATGGGAAAGGAGCATCATAGTAAATAAAGTAGCTGCTCTATTTCAAATGCACTCTCAAATCCAAAATAATTTTATCTTCATGACACAGAAAAATGGATGTTTCATCAGCTAAATCCTTTTACATTCCCAGTCAGATAGTCCTAGTGAGCATTGAATTATTACAAACATAGTCAGTAAATTTAGAGCAGGGGCTCATGTTTTTGTATATTTTAAAGTTTCCTTTAAAATTAAAACATTGCTTTGTTTATATAAAATACTATGTGATAAATTTGTTTTTGTAAACAATTCTATTTTTACACTTAAATTTCATATAAATTCCTTATTGCAATGTTCTCATTAGTCTCCTTTTTTCTTTTTTCTTTTCTGTGATAGAGCTTTTGCTAAAATAACCCTTCACTTCTCACAAGGAGCATCTTTTCAAGTTTTTGTCTGCTGACAAAATATGAGGAGAGGCTAGGAGAACTTGGTTTGTTTAGCCTAGAGATGAAAAAGCAAAGGGAACCAAACTGCAGTCTTTCTCTATCTATGGGGAAAGCCATAGAGAAAACAGAGCCAAACCCTTCTTAGAAGTGCTCAGCAAGAGGACATGAGACAAAGGTCACAATTGCTTTGACTAGGTAAAAGGAAGAAATTCTTCATGATGAGAGTGTGTCAGTGCTGGAGGAGACCACCCAGAGAGGCTGGGGAACCTCCATGCCTGCAGATTTTCAGAAGTCAACAGGGCAAAGCCATCTGCAACCTGATCTGAGTTTGCAATTAGCCCTGCTCTGAGTGGGTGATGCCCAGGGATCCTTTCCAATCTAAATTTTCCTAACCTTCTATGAAAGAGTACTTAAAGTAACGGTCATCGGGGGTTTTTTAATGAGGAAAAGTCAACCTCCAGAGTGCTTAACAGCCAGTAATATTCATTAGAGTTAGTACAGCTCATGGGAGTTGACATGATGTGCACCAATGTTTGAAGTTCTAAGCTTTATACATCAGCTTATCTGTCTGCAGAGTTTACATGAGCAAATCTTCCTTTAGCTGTTGAGTTTTGTTGCTATATATTCTTTAGGATTGACGCTTTAGATAAGACATAGGATGTTTTCAAACCTTCTCTCACCGTTATCATTATTTTCCTCTGGATTCTTTGCCAATGCACTCCAGGTACAGTCAAATAATTGCAACATTTTACACAGAAGTATAAATAGCTCCATTTATGTGAACTAATAGCCTGGTTCTGCAAATAACTGCCATCGTGTATGAGCAGTTGCATTCATTTTAGTGAATTATTCACCTTGTGCCCTAGTGGAAACCCTAGAAAAGTATTTGAGAATCTGCTTCTGTTGTTTTAGAAAAGTACAGAAGTATTAGCTTGCACTCATTCATTGCACATTATTCATTGCAACGTAATCATGTGGTACTCCCTCACTCTATGTGTGAATCTGAGTTTCCTTTTCTAGCTGAACAACTTCACTAATATCTTAATGGAACTGTATTCATTTCAGAGTCTTCCTCACATTCATGCACTATGTGATTACTCTTCTAAGCATTTGTGTTCTCGTCTAGCTTTGTTTCAACCATCAAATACATCAGTGTATGGTTCAAAACACTAAAAAGTATTTAGGTATCCAAAGGTCCACACTGTTACCTTAATGTGTCAAAAATCGAGTAAGTCCTGATAAAGGTAGAAAAAAGAAAGAGCTCTAAGGATTCCTGAATATATTTTATATCTAGGTGTAAAGTTAGCGTTCAGCTACATTTTTATTTATCTCATTGTATTGGTTTTGTGTGGCAAGGTTTTTGGTAGCGGGGGGGGTTACAGGGGTGGCTTTTGTAAGAAGCTGCTGGAAGCTTCCCCTGTGTCCGACAGAGCCAATACCAGCCGGCTCTAAGACGGACCCGCCGCCAGCCAAGGCCGAGCCAATCAGCGATAGTGGTAACGCCTCTGTGATAACATTTTTAAGAAGGAAAAAAAGTTGGGATGGAGGTTTTCGGCAGCCGGAGAGAGGAGTGAGAACATGTAAGAGAAACAACCCTGCGGACACCAAGGTCAGTGAAGAAGGAGGGGGAGGAGATGCTCCAGGCGCCAGAGCAGAGATTCCCCTGCAGCCCGTGGTGAAGACCATGGTGAGGCAGGCTGTCCCCCTGCAGCCCAGGGAGGTCCACGGTGGAGCAGATATCCACCTGCAGCCCGGGGAGGACCCCACGCTGGAGCAGGTGGGTTCCCGAAGGAGGCTGTGACCCCGTGGGAACCCCGCGCTGGAGCAGGCTCCTGGCAGGACCTGTGGACCCGTGGAGAGAGGAGCCCACAGAGCAGGTTTTCTGGCAGGACTTGTGACCCCGTGGGGGACCCACGCTGGAGCAGTGTGCTCCTGAAGGACTTCACACCGTGGAAAGGACCCATGCTGGAGCAGTTCATGAAGAACTGCAGCCTGTGGGAAGGACCCACGTTGGAGAAGTTCGTGGAGGACTGTCTCCCGTGGGTGGGACCCCACGCTGGAGCAGGGGAAGAGTGTGATGAGTCCTCCCCCTGAGGAGGATGAAGCGGCAGAAAATAACGTGTGATGAACTGACCGTAAACCCCATCCCCGTCCCCCTGTGCCGCTGGGGGGTTGGTAGAGAATCCGGGAGTGAAGTTGTGCCCGGGAAGAAGGCAGGGGTGGAGAGAAGGTGTTCTGAGATTTGGTTTTATTTCTCATTACCCTACTCTGGTTGATTGGTAATAAATCAAGTTAATTTTCCCCAAACTGAGTCTGTTTTGCCCGTGACGGTAATTGGTGAGTGATCTCTCCTATCCTTATCTCGACCCACAAGCTCTTTGTTATATTTTCTCTCCCCTGTCCAGCTGAGAAGGAGGGGGAGTGATAGAACAGCTCTGGTGGGCACCTGGCGTCCAGCCAGGGTTAACCCATCACACTCATCCCAAACAAAATGACTATATACAACATCTCATGGTATAGAAAATGTGTGACCATAGCTTTGCAAAATCTATCATATACTATTGTCAGATAACGTAATCCAATAGATAATCATACATTTTAATAGAATATCCTTCAGAACAGAAGTTCAAGGATGAAACCTTTTCATTCCTTGGTACACTGCATAAATGCAGGGTGCCCTCTGTTTAAAGGATACCTAAATCAACAATTCAGTTAAAATAGCCTTTACATTTGCTAAGCAAATCTGTCATTGCTATGCTGTATCCTTTTTGGCGATATCAATCACATTTACGTTGTATTACATGAACGATATAGTCTGACATGGTAAAACCTACCAGGAATCTTAGTTTTTCCTCATAGTGGGCCTGCACAGCTTACAGAGCAGAAAAAAATCCACAGGAAAAATAGTATTTTTTTCTGCCATGCATCTCCTTTGGGCTTGGTTCTTCTGAATACACGTTAGAAATAACTTTTACCCATTTTGCTGGAAGCTACCCTTAAATGCAAAAAATCTGGTCCTTATCCTCCACTACCAAACTTCTTACATGTAAAAAGTCTACCAGCAACTTCATAGCAAACATTTCTGTACTTGCTCTCCATATGTGTGTACGTATATTGTGGCTGCAACGTAGCAATCCTGTATTGTTGGTGCGACTTCTAATACATCTTCCCGCTTTTATTATCTGCTGAATTTGAAAACAAAAGTCAAGATTGAGTCTGGAAATACTGGAGACAATCTAGTAATACTGAGCACTTCAGAAATTAAGCCCATTGTGTCAAATATTCAACAGCCCCCACAATTCAAATAAATTTCAATCAAACTGCAGATTGATTAATTTAAGATCAGGTAAGCTTGGAAAGAAGTGGTCTTTATTTGAAGGACAAAGTAGGGAAAGCATGGAGAAGTGTCCTTTTCTTACCTGTTTATAACAGGTAAGAAAATATTTATTACATGCTGCATGTATCTCCTAGGACAATGCAGTTCAGGTTTCCTCTGGGAGGCTCATCCTTTCTTACGTAGTCCATCAGCAAGGTCAGAGGTGACAGACTGTTCCATAGCCTGTGCATGGGCTTAGGTAATTCTAGAAAAGAGAAGGATTATTTGCATGATGAGAGCAGGGTATGATACTAGATGAAGGAAGCCAGGATGCATGGCACTAATATATTTACTTTTTAACTCATCATAGTTTGTTCTTCTGTTTATCCTGGAACTCAAAGGCAGACTTACCTGTACGTGCTTTATCTCACCCATATTAGAAGTCTGCTTGTGCTCCTTTCATTTACAAATTGCTCATGCTCCAGCTCTTTGTTTAGGCACAACCTATTTCCAGCATGTGTCAGGAAACCCTATGCATTCAGGGAAAGCTTCTCCCACCCTGTAACATATAAACACCTTAATTAGTATGTGTATATAATATGAGTATAAATAGTGTACTGCAGAGATAAGCTAAATTTAAGGTGAAATACAGGATCTGTATTCCACCACTGAAATTAATCTGCAAATACTGTAAGAAATACTGTTTAGAATGATACTACCCTATTGATTTAATAGTTCTGTAGATACAATATGTATGATAGGCGGGGACTTACAGTCAGCAAGCACACTCTCAGCTGGATTGAAACTACAGTTCAATGTCTCAGAAATTAACATTTTTTGCATTTACTAATTTTTAATCATAACTTTGCACTTAATAAAAAAAAAATAAAAAGCACATAAAGGAGGTTTTCAAACCGAGTTTGCTGTTATCACTCAAAACATGCCTCCATTTCCTGCTCTGCCACTCTGTGACCTTCCTCCTTTTCCACTCTCAAATTAGCTTCCCAGCATATTGACTGCACCTCCCAATTTGGTGTCATCTGGGAACTTGCTGAGGATGCATTCATTCCACCTTGCCACTGAGAGCATCAGCGAAGATGTTGTACAGTGCTGGCCCCAGTATCAACCCCTTTTAACTACCCACCCAAATGTCATCTAAGTCTTCACAAAGGCTTGCACCAAAGTTTTCCTGGGGACTGCTGTGAGGTGGACTGGTCTTTTGTTCCCTGGACTTCTGATTGTCTTTTTTAAAGGTGGACATAACATTTTCTTTTTATTTGTTGTTTATTTTTGTATTTCAAAGTCACATAGAACTGCTGTATTTGCTATCAGGTGAACTCATTTTGTGAAACTAAAATCAATGCCAAACACAACCAGAGCGAGCTTCACAATGTTGTAACCTGCTGCCACACTCCATGCTCCCATGGGGGTGCACCACTTCTGCTGTCCTGCCAGAAGCTACGGATCCTACCCTTTTACAGGTAGGAGACCTGCAGTTTACCAAGCACATCTGAATCATAACATTTGCAATACCTTAAAAGCCTTCCAAGACCCTTCCAAAATACACACATAAAAATGATATAATTCTGTATGTACTGTCAATAAGCCTGATGAAGATGGGCTGTACCAGTCAGTTTTTCCTATCTCTCACACCATCAATTCCAGCTCCAGTTCACAGAACCACCTTGCTAATTTCTCTGGCGTTGTCAGCCTTTCACCCGGTCTGTGAAGAGAAGATAATTGCTGCTTCAATCTCTGTCTCTGGCCTGAGAAGAGGGTTTGAAATATTATGTGGCCTGGAAGGAAAATCAGATGCAGAAAAAGAAGAGGGATGGCAGGAGATTTTAAAAGGAATAGAATGCTGTTCCTCCCTTCTTCCCCTTTTAGTGCATGAATCTGTGATCTCTAGGCTTTTTACCCAGAGGCTGTGTTTTAACCACTTGTAAATATCCAACCTTTTCAAAACACCTTGCAATGTAATGCTCTTTGTGAGAACGCTGCTATGCTACACAATCCTGTGGCGAACTACCACAAAGTCCCGAGGACAAACGTGGGCCTATCTGTTACAAATAAACCCCACCAAATTACAAAAGGGAGCGTGTCCCTCCTCTGGCAATCCCTGTGCTGCGGGAGGCAGGGTGGATGCCCCCAGCCCCTGTAGGGCTGTGGCTGCCCCCGTCCCTTCTGACGGGACCCGACAGGCAGGGCCAGCCCGAAATGATCTGACTCCCTCAGGACCCCACGCGTGGGGCTGAAGGGTCTGCTGAGGGAGAGGCATTTGCGTAAGAAAACAAATTTCAACCTGTTTTAAATTAAAATGGCAGCGGGGTCCGCGCCTCAGCATCCCCCCCGCCTTCCCCGGGGGTCGGCAAGGGGAGCGGGGAGCCCCGGCCACCCCGCTCCGCCACCCGCCGGGCCGGGTGGGGCGGCGGGGGCCGGGCCGGGCCCGGGCTGGGCTGCGCTTTCCGCAGCGGCCTGGCGGGGGCGCTGCGAGCCCGGCGTTGCGGGGCGAGCGCGGCGGGCAGCGTGCGGCGTCTCCGCCGGCCCCGGGCAGCCCGCGGCGGCGGCTGGGAGAGCGGGGCCAGCGCCTCCCGCCTGTCTCCACCGCTTCCCGGAGGCGCGGGGGGACGCTCGCCCCCTCCGACAGCCCCCGCTCTTACCCGCCCACGAAGGGTCGCCCTTCGGCCGCCAAGGGGCTCGGTGCCCCCCGCGGGGGAGCCGCCGCCGCCGCCGTCGGTCCGGCTGTCCCAAGGGCGCTGGGGGACAGCTCCCCGGGCCGTGCCCCCTCGGCGCGGTGCCTCTGCCTTGCCGGGGGCGGGGGGGAACGGGGACGGGCAAGCCCGCCGGCTAGCTTGCGGAGCGGAGGCAGCCCCCCGCCGCTGCCCGGCCGGGCTGCCTTGCCCCCCGGCCGGCCGCACGCCACCTCCCCGCGCCAACCCCTCCCCCCTCACCGGCGGGTCGGGCAGGGGGGCGGTCGGCGGGGGAGACCGCGGGTTTGCCGGCGGGGAAAGTTGAAAAGGCCTTGGGGAGAGCCGGGGCAGGGGGCTGGCAGCGGGGTGACGGGCGCGGAGGAGGAGCGGGGAGAAGCCGCACCGGAGCACCGGGAGGAGCCGGAGGAAATCTGCTGGCGGCGCGTCAGGCGCCTCAGGGGTAGGGGAGGAAGGAGGACCCGGGAGGGGAAGCACCGCTCCGGGGTACCGCTGGCAGGGAGGGGGAAAGCACCGCCACCAGCCGGGGGAGGAGGAGGTGGGGGGGAGCGCCGGTGACCTGTCGCGGATCGGCTCCGCCGCCGCCGGAGGATGCACGGAGCGCCGGCTGCCCGCACGGCCCCGCCGCCGCCGCCGCCTCCTCCTCCCGAGGGCGGCTGTGGGGAGCGGCGGGAGGGCCAGCAGGGATAGGGGAAAGCGGGGAAAGTTGGGCTGCGCGCCCCGGAGGGGGGGCGGGAGGGCACCGCCGGCATCAGGGCCGAGAAAGTGGGGTTGGAAAGCAGTTTCTGGGCTCGCTGCCGGCGAAGCGCATTTAACCATCATCTCAGGGATGAAGGGGAACCGGGAAAGTAACTCGGAAAAGTGAGTGGGATTCTTATCTTTTTTTTTCCTTCTTTTTTTCCTCCTAATCCGAAAGGACCCGTTTAAAAGGAAAGCAAAAGCCGCCGTGTGCGCCCGCTGCCGGGAGAGATACGGGAGAGGAGGGCACTGCACACTCGCTGGCACCCCCGCCTGTGCTGGGCGAGGGTGCGGGATCCTGCGCTCGGGTCTCCCCCAACATGATCGTGTACCAAAGCAGCTACACATAGTAAACAGATTCATCATGCGACAGAGCCTAGGAAGGCGAGACAGAAGCAGAAACAGAAACTAACGCTGAAAGGAAGAGGGGGGGGGGGGAAAAGACAGCGGCTGCGGATTACTTCCAGAGAAAGTGGGTGGATGTTGTGCAGCAGCGACTTGGGATTTTAGGGGATGCACCCTTACATTTTGCTTCTCCCTAGTCCGAGTCTCCCTTCTCCGGTGGCAGAAAGCGGCTGTACTTGGTGGTAGGAAAACAGGACGAGGAATAAACAGGAGGGGTTCGTTCGGCAGTGCTTGCGATGCCCCACTGATCTGCTTTAAGGATTTTTTTTTTTTTAATTTTTTTTTTCCCCCCTGGTGGATGTTGGTTTCTTGACCTTGATTTTGAGACCTTTTAGTTGCATCGCAGTTTTGGGGTTGTGTTTTTCTGTCCTTTGGCGAGGAGTGGAAAGGGGGAGGCTGGCTTCGGTGCTGAAAGTTGCAGTCGTTATTATTCTGGAGCCAGCATGTGCACCAACATAGTCTACGAGTGGCTGAAGACCCTGCAGCTCCCCCAGTACGCGGAGTCCTTCGTCGATAATGGCTACGACGACCTGGAGGTCTGCAAGCAGATCGGGGACCCGGACCTGGATGCCATCGGCGTTGCCGTGCCCCACCACCGGCGCCGGATCCACGAAGCCGTGCGGCGGCTGAAGGAGGCGGACGAGACGGCGGCGGGGCTCTACTTCACCCTGGAGCCCCAGCCGCCCCCTCCGCCGCCCCCCCCGCGGCCGGTCCCGCCCGCCGCCGGGCGCTGGCCCCGCCGGCCGGCGGGGCTGGAGGAGGCCCGGAGGGGGGCGGCCCCCCGGTACCGGGCCGGAGGGCGGCGGGGGGCGGCCGGCGGCGGGGGCTTGGCCGCCTACCCCAGGTTGAAGCTGAAGATCATGATCCGGGACAAGCTGGTCCGCGACGGCATCAACCTGAGTAAACCCCCCTACTCCAACAAGGTAAGAACCGGCCGCTGCCCCCCGGAGGGGGGGGGGGGGCCGGGGCTCCCCGGTGCGGTGGGGCAGCGGCGGCAGCTGGAGAGGGGGGGGCCCGCCTCTGCCGTGCGCTGGCGCTGAGCATCTCCCGCTGTGCCAGTAGCATTTTCGGAGGGAAAGGTGGTCAGGACCTGGCACCAGGCAGGTGTGAAGAGGAGCGGGGCCAACGCAGGTCAGCTCCGCCAACGCTTGTTGGCCTGATGTGGACATACAGGGTGGTGCAGCATGGCGCTTGGGTTTCGGTTTTGCCTCTCTCTGTTTTTTGCCTTTTAGCCCAGTCTAGTTCGGGGCGTGAAGGCAGAAATTGTCAGGGTGGTCTTAATGGCTTGGGGGTTTGTTTGGTTTTCTTTTCGGTGAAACTTTTCTCTTGTGTCAGAGAGTGATGGCTTCTCTCATCTTTTGTTAAAGGTCGTATTTTAGTGTCAGTTTCTGTTGGCGTAAATGGCTCGTGAAGCAAGTGGTAATCTGGCTAGAGGAACCACTCTTTCCATTGCCTGGATTTATTTACTGGAGGATGGTAATGACTGGTGAATGTCAAAACTATTCATCAGCTGCTCCAGCACAGGCCGGTCTATCTCCTGGACACGTGGTTTGCTGAAAGGCCAGAAAAGTGCAGGTCTCAGAAGAGTACATTCCAGTTTGACGAAACCCCAATATTTACCGAATTCTTATCTTTTGAAAAGGTTAAAACGTAAGATTAATGTGGTTTGGAAGACAGAAAGAGTTTTGTCTGAAGTTCTCAGTAGGTTTCCTGCTGAAAACGTCATATGCAGAATAAGTAAAATGATAGAATTAAATGGATAATACCATGGAGGAGAAAATGATTTGTGAAAGAAAATAAGGTGTTGTAATGCACGGTTGCTTCAGAGTTCAGAATTAATTGCTTCAAAGTTGTTCGATGATCCAAGTTGCCTGTATTTTCTTTAATGATTTGAAGTCTGATTTTTCGCAAAGACTGAGCAATTGCAGTTGACCTTCAAATTGTGGGTACCTTTTACCTCTGAAAAGCTTACGAAGGTATGGAAGCAAGGTGATGGGGAAGTCTGCAGGTCTGGGTTTACAGAAATGTGAGGAATTAAGATTGAATTATCTGCTGTAGGGGACCTGGGTGTGAGGATAATGAGTAAAATTTAACTTGGACAACAATGCAGAGGTGCAGATAATAAAACTGATAGGACAGTAAGTTTCAGGACTCCAGTTTTTTAACAGCTTGGTGATAGAGGGCCGCTAGTCACTTCTCAAGTGCAGCGCAGTTGGCTAGTTTGAGGTGTTTATTTGTTCTCTTTTCCTGAAACATCTGGCTGATGACATTGTCAGAGACAGTGTATCAAATCTGATAAGACAGTAGCCAAATCTAACGAAACATCCATGAACATCTAGTCTAAGTACAGCATCTTCCAAAAGTTACTGTATCATTTCGGAGAGATTTTTTTTTTTCCCCTCCCTTGGAAGTGATCCATCGTTGGACTGACACCCTTCTGAAATTACCATTACATGTCTTATATAAAAGAACTTCTGGCTTACCAGTGTAGCTGCAGCACATTACTCACCTCCATAGCTACGTTTCGCTTCTTCCTTTTGTCTTTGTGTATGTTCACAGTGACCAATTCCGTCTTACCAAGTGGATCCTCTCCCTTCTCTCTTCTATACCTCGTCCATAGGAATTGTAAAATTTCTAAGATGCCAGCATATGACATCAAGGAAATTCAAATCTTTGGCGTTGATTTCTTCTTTAGCTCACCTTATTTTAATTTGATGGGTCTGATAATAGTGTGGATTAACTGTCAGGGCAAGCTCATCTTACACAGAAAGAGTCACTCAGCTTTAATTGGTTTAAATCTAAATGCAATATTTTGAAATAGAAAGAGGAACCAAGCTCACTTACCTAGTTTTATTTCAGCCTGTGGTGTCAATGTATTTATTTTGGATGATAAATGCATATAACATCATTTTTTTACAGTAATAGAAAAACTTTCTCCATCTCCTCAGTGTGAATCACTTCACATCATAGCATGTTGTAAGAAACCATAAAGCTGGCAAGATTTGAGTGTGTGTTGCTCAACATGTGTTATTCTGAATGCCACCCACTGTAGCAATCCATCTCCAAAACAGCTTAAAGGGAATAGCAAAAGATCACGTCACTGTACATTATTCATTGGATGTTGTTTAGAGCAAGAAAAATGAAATACTGTATTCTTTCATTTGGGAAAGAGCCATATTATAACAGCGTCTCTTTTTTCTAAAAAAAAAAAAAAAAAGAAAATTGTGGATATAATTTAAGCAACCTGTATTATACTTTTTATATAGAATATGCAGTGTACAGACTTCTGCATGTCAAAAGAAACTGGATGTATTCTCTGCTGTGCACAGGATTAAAGAATCAGCTTGAGGTTTGTGTCAAGTTTTTTGTATACATTTATCACATGTCCATCTACAGATGGTCATGTGGATATTCTGGAGCAGGGCACTAGACACTGACCTGTTTGACATCCATTCGCATTTCTGGTGCTGCTGAGCTGCTAGCTAGCCTTCTACTTCCCTCCATGGCTTCTGTGGAGAATGCCATCATCTTTTCCTCTTAATATCTGTGAATGGCAAGTAGTATCTATGAATAGAGGAGCATGCTTTTGTATACATATATGTATATGCATTTTACTTGTTTCCTGAAGAATACTTCATGTGTTCAGTTATGTAGTTCTCCGACAATTTTGGAGTTTTATTGGAAAACATCCCTGAGAACTGGAAGTGCTGCTCTTTTGTCTTGTTTGTAGCCTTTTGCCAGCTGCCAGAGCTCTAGACGTGTCAAAAGATCAAAACTGAGTATTGGATGTGGCCGTGGAGATGTTAAAAGCATCCTTTTGTGGTCCTTCCAGTGTTGGTGCTGTATTTTCAGATGAAGGGTGAAACAGCAGAGTGGGAAGGATAGAAATGTATTGGCACGGTAAATTTTAGTTTAACTTAGCTTGATTACAGTCAGCAGAAATGACTAACAACTACTTAGCAAAGCTTAATATAAATCTCTTAAAGACATGCAAACTTTGAATTGAAGCCATGTGTGTGGGCGACTTCAGACATGGAGAATTATCACAAGCCATCTTGATTATTTCCATGGAGAATTAGAACAAGGCCTCACCTCCTCAAATTGCATCTTACATATTTTTCAGGTATAAACCAATATAACTGTAACTGAGAAGAACTCGACTGAAGTCAGATCTTGTTCCATGTTGGTAATGCTATTTGATAGTCAAAGCCTCCTGTTTTAGTTTCATGCCTGCTGTTGCTGGCTGATAGCCCTAGAAGTCTCATTTATCTAAGAAACTTCTTGTGGAGTTGATGGGCTTAAATGCCCTTCAAAGAAGAACCCGTGGTACCTCTCTGAGTGAAGTGAAACATCTGTGTCATCTCAAAATATCTAGCTGCTTTAAAAAATTATCCTTGATGGTTGTAATTCTGTCCTTAATTAGGAACTTAATTATGCCCAGTTTAGGAATAGTATTAATATTCTTTTGCCGTGTAGACATTTTGGAGGATGCACTGATGGCAGAAGGAAACCAAAATGAGCAGCCCCCCTGGGTTCCAGTGAAGATGAATGAAGGGAAGCACAGCACTGACCTGAACCAGCTGGATCGGAGGAACAGAGCCTTTACCTCCATCCGGAGACACTTCTTGCCTTGGTGGGCTTGTTGCAAAATGGATTATGTCCATGCTGGGTTTGAGCAGGAGTAATGTCACTAAATGTCACCATGGTAGGGAAAGCAGAGGCGCACCAATTTTGTCAATATAAAGACAAGCAGGGTACCTCCTTGTGGAAAGTGCCAAGAGAAATTAAGTATCCTATTTATCTCGAATATAGATTAAGTGACATTTAATAGTTTACTGGAATTTCATTACTATTTCTAATTGAAATAAATGGCCTGACTTATTTCTTGAGGAGCTTTATTCAATTTTTCATCTCCAGAGAATTGCAAATACATTAAAAATCACTAAAAATGTAGATGCATTAAAAGCTCCCACACCAGTTGATTTGCTTAGCCTCAGTAAAGTTATATTCATGTAGATTTCAGTACTTGTTAGAGAGAGTAAAACTGTAGTGTGACATATGTATGCATACGTGACCTCATTGTCACTCACTGTGCTGTTCATGATTATCAGCATGCCTGAAAAACAAACACTAAAAATTCAGCTGCATTTGAGGTCATAATCTCAAGAGTTCAAGCAGATGTAGAAAAGTAAGAAGTCAGATCCAAGTATCTGCTTAAACACCCAACCACATTTTTTTAAGTTCTGTGCTGCTGATATAGCAGAGATTTGTGGTTCTGATTAAATCTTTGTTTAATCCTTGCCACTACAAAATGAGGAATATTTCACATAATTTAAATGTTAAGAGGTAAAGATGCCAGTAATACTGCTTTGAAATACACTGGTTCAAGCTGAGTCTGGGGCTGGATAGTGTAGTCAGCGCTTTAGATATCTACAGAAGTGAATTCAGTGAATTAAAAATATGGTGTTTTGAAGAAATGGCAACACTCACTCATACTAGAATTAAACATGAACCTTTTTCTAAAGACCTGGCTGCTTTGGAAGAACTGCATCAACTCTGATTAGCAGAGCGTTCTCAAATATGCCTTGGGGAAAGCTGCCTATTGACAAAAGTACTAGTGCATTAAGTAGTAACAATATTTTCATGGCAATAAATTAGCAAAGCTACAGGCAATGTTCAGGAAGTGAAAAGGTATTTTATATAAGAAATCACTGAATTTGCCTTTGATTTCATAACTCTGTTTTCTTTTAAAGAAAATATAGCACCTCATATATTGGGCAGTTGTTTCACAGTCCCGGTTTATTAAACCCACCGAAAACAAACTGGAAAAGATCTTCTGATCAGACCATTAAGGCAAAATATTGCAGAATATGAATAATACAGTACTGTGCTGTATTTGCATTTGAATTGTTCCTGAATATTTTAAAGTGTATTCAGTCTCCTCTGGAAATGTTAATGTAAATCTTCCTGGGTTTCATTATCTCTCAGTTTTGAGGGGAGGAAGAGCCCATTAGGGTGTATTAAAGGTGGAGTCCTGAGAGAGGATAGTATCAACTCCACAGCCTTCTGGCCCCCTTTCTACAATGGCATGCAGTGTATTTTCTCAGTCCTGGTCACGGTGGGGGCTGACAGAGGAGCAGGGGAAGCGCGTGGCTCCCAGCTCGAAGGAACTGTGAGGGACCGAGCCCCTGCCACTGCCCTCAGTGCGGGAGCCTTCCTTCGTCCCCCACACCGCTCCAAGTTGGAAAGAAGAGCTAAACTTACAGGTCCCTGGCAAAAAAGAGAAATGCCTGGCCTCTTGTAGTTCCCTGAAGGCTTTTTTCCCCCCCTAAAGGACATGATTCAGTCGGACCTCTGTGGTGCAAAGCTGAACTGAATTTTCTCACATAAAGTTTTGCGGGGGGGGGGGGGGGGGGGGTGGCGAACCACACCTCCACAGGGACACCACCAGTGGTCTGGCAAAAGTCTAACTACCAGTTTCACGCCCACACACCAATAAACCTGTCTTGTTTTAAGTAAGTTTGTGATCATAAGTCTTTCTGAGAAGAAACGAAAATGTTTCTGTTGATACCCCCACCCTCAGAGCTTCTGTCTCCACCGTATGTAGGATGATGAAGCTTGTACACACAACCATGTGTGAGGAGTCACTGGCAAAGAAACTAAGGTAATTTCTTACCAACAAAGTAATCTTGGGAACCATGTTTCTAGTTTTGTTTACAACTGATATCACTTTTATTTCACATATGCCATAATATATAGGGCATCTGTCTCCCTGATTTCAGATGTGACATTGAAGAATTTGCCTAAAGTCATGAAAAATCTTAGGCGGATGAAGTGTTGGGACCCACTACTGCAGTGTCTTTGTCCATTACCTTATGCTTAAGTATAAACTTCCCTACATGTAACAGAAAAGTGATCAAGGAGCAACCAGTAACTTGGCTGTATGGCAATTCGTTATGCCTGTTAATTTTGCCTGTCAGTTATACCCTGTGCGTACATGTCATTAGGAAGAGTCCCTATTCACTGAGGACTGAGGTATATAGACCCATATGTATGATCTGAAACATGCTAACGGCTATCGTAGAATTTATGAATAGTGCAGCAGAAGGGTTTGAAGTGACAGGAATATTGTTATTGCAGATTAGGAATTAATTTATTGTATCACTTACAGGAGCTCACTTACTGGTTTGAGACTCTTCCAAAGTGGGAGAGGACAGAATGAGTTAAGACTAGGTTGGTAGGTTCAACTTTTAAATTTCTTGCTTTGTCAGTTTGAATAAGCCCCTTTGCTTGGTGTTTGACGAAGTTATCTAGTTCAATCTCTTTGTCTAGGCTACTATGACATCTCATATCCATGCGCTTATCTTGACAAATGTGGTGGCTTGTACACGCTGCAGGAATTGTCATTTATTAAAAGAGCACAGCGGCTCTATGTTTAGCACTGCCACGTTATTTTGGGACCGGCTGTGCAGCAGGAAGGGGAGGATCGGGTGAACCTTCCCTGACACTGGCAGTCTGCGAGCTGAGCTGGCCCAAAACCGTCTCCAGTGACTCATCCAGCCTCTTCGGTTTGTTACTTGCAGATAGTAAAAAACTTTTCTTGCGATTTTGCAAAACGAAAGAGAAGTGGTGTGTCACATGAAACAGGAGTAGAAGGGCCTTCAAATAGTATCTCATCCTGGTTCTCACAAACTCAGCAGGATGTGAATGACAGTGATGCATGCCTCTCACGGGAGCCTTGCTCTTCCAGTTGGTCTCATTCCCAGTGAAGTCAGTGGGGGTTTTGCCAATGATTTCATTTGATGCTGGGTTTGGCGTGAAGTGTTCGAATTTAAATTGGCTAACAAGCACACCCTTACCAACTGTAATTGTTGTGGTGGGTGAGAACAGGATGAGATGAGAACGATAAATACGGTAGTAGCATGCAAAAAAAAGAAGTCAGAACTTTTCAGAGCTTTAAATATCACCGTTAGCAGCTTGATCAGCAGCAAGGCAGACTTCTGAACATAGGTTTGTGCTGGAATAAATGTTTGGTAAATATTCTCTAAAGTCTCCACTAACGTATATAGGCTGGAATCAAGTACACATAGTTGTTTACAGCTGTCCTCTCTGTAACTTAAAACTGGGGAGAAATGGCAATAATATATAGCAAATAAAACTTACAACTGGGTACAAATGTATGTCTTCTACAAGTTCTTTTTTTCCAAGAAGTTGGTTTTGAAGATCCACACCCTGAAGCAGGGATGTGGTGTTATCACTGTGTATGATGTCAGTCGGAACTTCAGGGGGAAATTAAGTCCGGTTCTGATGTCTGTGCCTCAGAAACCACATGATAAATTTGGTGTGGTTAAGAAAAGAGTTAAAAAGCTGGAAAAAAACTTGCCTTCCAGTCAGGGACTAAGAAAAGCTTGTACTGTTTTTTTCCCGGAGTTAGTTAAGTGGCCACTTGGCCATGCTCTCACATGCACGGAAGGAAATATTTTTATTAGCAGAAAAAGGCATTGAGAACTTCAGTGGCTGAGAGCTGAGCTAGGCTATTCATGCTGTGAAGAAGGCCAAAAGCCAGTGTAAACCAAGAACTTAATAAGTCAATATTCCATAGAGAAAAATAAAACTTCAAAACTCAAAAGTAGGAGTGGGCGCCAGTTCTGCATCAGTGCCCTTGGTTTGGGGATAGAGATGTTTGCTGGGAGTGACTCTTCTGCACTAGCAAGCTCCTGTCCCTTGGGCTCTGCATCTCCCAACCCTGCTGTCCCAGAGCCCATTCCCTGACCTCTCCTAAATCATCTCCCCTAAGTCTGCCTCCAGGCACACTATCTTCTTCCCTAAGAGCAGTCTCTTTCCCATCCAAGAATGTACATCTTTTGCCTTAAGTCTCCCTGATCTTTTTCTCTCCAATCTACATTCACTCAACAAAGTTGAGGAGTGTTAACTGTGATCTGTTTGGGCGGAAAGACAGAACTGATGCAGCGATACCTTTTTGTACAGCTTGAGACAATGCTGTGTCTTTCTCACTTGACGCCATCCCACCCCATCCCATCTCACCCCAAGTCCTGTATGAGTTTTATTCCATCTCTCTCTCCTGCTGCCCCAGAGTCTCAGGCTGTAATTTGGCTCCTTCTGTCTCCTCCCCGATGCGAAGAGAAGCTTTCTCTCCCAGTTGGGAGAGTGGGGCCGTCCCTTCTCTCTCCTTTGCACTCAGTGCCCCCAGCTGCCTTCCCATTGACCAACGTGGGTGGCTGAGCGCAAGTTGTTCTCATAAAACTAAAGCTCCAGACTTCAATCTTAAAAATTTCAGTCTTAAAACTGCCACAAGCTGCAGTTATCCAAAGTCCCTCCAGTCCCAGTTCTGTGGCAGAAAGAAGGGATTGATCTAGGAAAAGGAGGTTGTATTATAGCTGTGGAACATATATATGGGACTGACTCGGTCTTTTCGAAGCAAGACCAAATGTATTGTTAAAAAAATAAGTTGTAACCTCATCAAAAGTTATGAGTTCAATGCAAAAATGTTGCAAGATTTTCTTGGCATAGTTTTTTAGGGCTAACCATGTGATCATGATAATTGCTTCTAATTGCAGCATGTCTGAATTCTTGTCCGATTGTTTAGTGGTTGCCAAAATGTTTTTCTTCAAATTTTGTTTAAACCTGTTCTAGTAATAACTGCTTGCGTTGTACTGCATTGAGAATTTTTATACAAATGCATCTCTGATTTTTTGTATACTTCGTAGTTAAGGTTTCCGCCTAAATATCCAGCTATTAGTTTAGCAGACGTTTTTCCATAGCTAGGGAATGAGAAGTACCAGAATAAAGAAACATCAAGAATCGAATTTGCCCTTGAGAAGGTCTGTCACAGATCTTCATGGGCTAGTTCCTAGGCTAAAAATTTCAACCTAAAGATAAGAACGGGTGACTATTTCAGCCTCTGAGTCTACATTCTCTCTCGTATCAGACCAAACATCACAAGGAAATCTCATTTTAAAACACTAACCTAAAGAAACTGAAGGGTTAATAAAGAGAACTGTGGAAATTACTAACCAAGAAGGTTTGTTCATTTTAAAGTGTTAACATTCAAAAATGGAGAAAAACAGAAAATAAGGAAATGTGACTGAAACTATACCAAGAGATCTGGAAAAAGAGTCATTTTGATTTTACCTGCTTTGTTATTTTCATGTGAAGAAAATGTATTGGACTTTCCTATGATAACTTCTAAATAAGATTTTGCCAAGAGAGTATTTCAGAGAGAGGATTTTCACATACACTTGGTATTTACACAGTGGCAGAAATAATGCTCTGTAGCTCTGTGGAGTAGGATGGGGCAAGAGGAAGTTTGACAAGAATAGCACTAGCTTGTTTCTGTCCAGCTCTAAAAATTACATGCAGTAAGGACATACTTCATGCAGTCAGTGAATAGAAGTAATAAAATGTGTGTGTGTGTCATTGCCGATAATGTCAAAACCAAACAAAAAAACCCAGTCACTCATTTTGAATCTCTTGAAGAAGTAACATCAGTATCCCTAGCAAAGGTTATGGCAAAATTCTCCTAAAAAGTTGACTTTATTTCCCAGATTTGTGATCTAAAAATTCCGTGTTTGAAGCAATGTTGAAAAATTCACCTCTCGGTAATACTTTGGCTCCTGATACAATAATTCCCCAGGAAAATGATTTTATTCTTTTTGATAGAAAGGCATGCACCTGCTGCAAACTGAAAGGAAGGGAACTAATTTAATTGCTATCAGGCAGCAATGGAAATCAGGTGAGCCAGGCTTGCTCCTGGGTACTCCCGGGCTAGTGCCCTCAGTGCTCATTTACTTCCATAAGTAGGAGTAGCACTGCGGAGGATTGAACCAGTTTGGGGTATTTTTCCCAATGGAGTTTAGCTAATCTGAAATACCACTTCTCATAGGTAAGTTTTATGCATATCAACAAAAGCAGAGATTGTAATTGTTAGAGCTAGTCTGAATCTCTTTTTGAAGTTGGCTCATGCTGGTGCTGTAGCAAGTATGTGATAGCGTGGGTGCTGTGCACTTTATAAAATGTTACATCGCTTACAAAATTAGGTGGTTTTTGTATGAGCCTTCAGTAGCAGGTATTAATTCACCTATATAGAAAGTGGTAAAGGATTGAGGTGTTTCCCTAAGGAATTATTTCATCTTAGAGCTGGAAACTTACTTAAAAGAGAATTTATGTTCTAAACTTTAGTAAAAAGAATGGCTTATGCAACCATTGGATTCATTAAATTGATTCCTATGGTGTCTAACAGGAACTAAGCTGTTGCAGTATGTCCCTCATCTGTGTGTGTGAGTGTGATGGTTTTGGTTTTGAAAGGAGCACAGATTTGTCCAGGAGAACTAATTGTTTTATAGAACTTGTTTTATAGATCTTTCAGTGGCTGAAATTGATGCAATAGTTAATAGTATTGATCTAGACTTGGAAAATAAGGCAGAAATTCCTTTGTGCTGAGCAGACTTCTTCCTACAGGGATAAGGAAATGAGTATCATTTTCTTAATAAGAAATAGCTTCATACTTAGAATGAATATGAATTAAATTCAAGGCGAAGGTAGTGAAGGAATTTCAAGGGCTTATTTTCCTTTTCTTCTTCTTGCCTCTCTTATCATATTTACCATGGAAAAATGTCTTTCTCTAATTTGAATTTACTGTACAGTAACTGGGCAAAACCAATTTCATCCTTTTACTTAGCACATTCTAACTCCATAATCTTCCTTTTTTTGTTGTTTTCACTGACAGTTTGTGTAGTATGAATATACGCTTCATGTACTTGACAGTTTTCAGTTTATAAGTGTCTAATTTTAAATTTTCAAGGTGTGCTATTTTTAACTGAAGTGGTAGCATTGTTTTTCCTTCAAATTAAACATGGTATTTAAATTATGTTATGAACTTTTAGAGGTGGTGTCATAAGAATGACTTTCAGAATGATTCAGGTATTCTCACTAACACCTCACTTTTTTAGACAGTCCCTCCCAGAACTTATCTTGGCTCTTCAGTAGTAAAAGCTTGCTGCTCTTTTTTATAATTTTATAATTTTTTTAATTATTTTTTTTAATTTTCTGCCTTTCCCCCTTCCCCCCCCTTATTATTTGCTGATATATTGTTTTACTTCTCTGGCTCCTGCTGACAAAAGATAAAAAATTCCATTCTAAATAGCATTGCTTTTGACCAGTCCCTCTTTATTTTAGTGCGGGTTTGTCTTGCAAAGTGTTGCATTTACAAAAAAAACCACCAAACTTTTCTGTAGACCCTTTCAGATAGTTACCTGAATAGTAATTATCTATTGGCGATTATGTATACCGCACAGACAAGGAATAATATTCTAACAGAGCAATATTTACTGTTTTTATATTACATGCTTTTAGGGGCATGCATGAATATTTAGGTTTTAGGGATTTTGTAATGCTTTCTAAACAGACTGCAGCACTGAATTTTTGTCTTTGTGTATTTTCCTGCAGTCTGTTTGCTAGCTGCTTGCAAGATGTGCAGAATATGTAACTGAAAGATGTACGTTGGTACGTAAATAGACCTTTGATATAAGAGGAAACTTCTGCAGTTTAAGCAGCAAGTGTTATCAGTTGCCTTTTCTATAGTAGGATTTTTCAAAAGTAAAAGCATGTTTACAATAGATCTGTCAGGTATGTAGGCTCTGACCCTGTTACACCCTATCATGAAAGTCGGTGGAAATTTTGCTACTGATTTTGTTGGGAACAGACTGAGACTTTTGCCAAGGACCAACATTTCTGCTTTCAAAGTACTGAATCGGAAAATGTAACCACTATGGTTTCTGGTTGAAACCTTGCCTTTGATCTAAATGACTTTTTAAACATATTTCTATTAGCTGTTATTTTCATGAACTGGTAAAAGTCCTTTCTCTTTGGAATGGGTTGCTGAGATTGCGAATGTCTCCCCCTACCCTTGGTTAATGTTGCCATTCAAATACCATTAAATTGATCTGTACCTTTTTTCTCTCTTAGTTTTTTTCCCTCTCATCCCCCTCATCCCTCCCCATTTTTTTGTTTTTTCCAGTTTGGAGACTTGTGAAGTAAGTCCTAGCCTGTCAAACAGTGTGCTGAATTTCTGGATGGTTTTCAATTTTTCAGCTAAAAGTAAGGGAATAGAAAACGTCATCAGTAAGAATGAGATGCTTTTTGGTACCTGAAAAATATTTAGAAGGCAAGAAATGGAAAAAAAAAATTATAATTGTGCTATAATTATTTACTGAGGCTGTATAGCCCTTTCAAAAGGATTTTAGCCTATTTAAGAGGAGTAATCCTATATGTTAATTATTGGTGCCTTACTGGACTTAAACTGCCTGGGAGGAGCTAAACTTGGAAAGGAGGTAGGAGCCTGTAGTAAAGAAATCTCAAGAGCAGCCAGGTTGAGGAAAAAAAATTTTTAGGCTGCGAGTTTCTATCACGTTGTTTTGGAACTATATGCCCCAAGGAGGAGATTGCTTTGACTTTGGTGAAATGGCAGGATTTGTTTGCAGATGGGTAGATTGGTTTACTTACATGTTTGGTCAATCCTAAAGGTGGAAATTTGGCAGATGTAACTAATTTTCTGTTCTTTTCTAAAAGTGATGTGTTCAGAGGAGTTGCTGGCTGTCTGCCCATATGCTCCCTCACTTTCTTCAGAATCTCTGGTTTCTGCTCCCCTTCCTGATAAACACACATGTTTTTAGACCTGTTAGCCCATCGCTTATGCCCATGTAGACCATTTTGTCAGCCTGGGGTTAAAAAAAAAAAAGCCTGAAAAGGTATGTGAATAACACTCTAAGGGGGTTTTCTTTCTATATTCCCAGAACTGCGTATAAAGAATACTTAAACTCTGGGTTTCCAAATACTGTCAGTGTCTCTTAAATACAAGAAAAAGTTGGAAGAGAAAAGCTTTTTTTTTTTTTTAATAGGTTCATGTTTAAATCACAGCTCTGGATGTTGTTTAGACAGCTTGCAGCTGAAGAATATGTTTAGAAAAAGACTCCTGCAGTTTTATGCAAGCTTCTTTTCCACTGTACAAATAAGTGGTAGTGCTTCATGGAACTGAAGCAACTGTATGTCTCTAAAGAGCAGAAAAAGCAGTGCAATTGATGCAGCAGTTTTCCATGTGTTCCCTTTCAATATATCTAAGGTTTGACTAAATTAATATTGCCAAAGTTGTAAAAATAATTCTGTTTATGTGACATCAGATCCATACTGGGAGTTAAATGTCCTTCTGCTGTTTGGCTAATTGGTAGTACCAACCCTTAGTAATTTTTGTGATTGAAGTACTTGTCCAGTACCTCTGAATAGAGGTGACATAGTGGCAAGTGTTTTTCTCAAGTGTGAGCTGGATTTTGAAACTACTGATTGACAAGCAGTTGTTTAACTTTACAGAGGCTGCATTACTGGCGATCTTAATCTTGGCTATTAATTTTTTTACAATGCTAAGCTGTCTTTGCCATTAGAATTTTTTTCCTAGTACTTTACGTAAATCTTCCATGCAGTGATTTTTAGCTTGTTACTTTTTGCCATGTCTGCCAGGAGCATGGAAAATAGAGGTTTTTTTCTTTCCCTCTGGCAGCAAGCTTTAGCTACCTGAGGCTACTGCTAAATCCTACCTAAATGTGTCTGCTAAAATAGAGAAGAAGATTGTTCATTAATCCTCCTTTTAGGTTACACTTTCTAGACCAATTCTCATTCTTTGAAGTTGGTCCCTTCTGTATTCTCTCCCTCATTGGTTGGAAGGTGTCTGGGCATGGTATCCCAGTGGGGGCCTTGCTGATGTTGGGCAGAATGTACGTTATTCTGTCTTTGCAGTTGATAATTTGGTTGGTTTGCCCCCATATGGGGCTGTTACCCTTTTTGTAATGTTATGATATTACTGACTCATGCCTTGGATCCACAGGAGGCCCTGAGACCTTTAGGTAGCAACGAGAGCCATTTGTTTCCCATTACTGGTGTATGTAATGATTCATAGTCAGGTGCGCTTTCTTGCTGTTGTCCCTGATGAATAACATTCCCTGTATTTACCAGGCTCTCCCTCCAGTTTAAGGCCATTTTGAAGTCTAAGCCTGGCTGCCTGTGCACTAATGCTCCAACCAGTTGAATGTGGCCTGCTGATATAAAAAAAATTCTCTGTTTCACTACCCAAATCAGTACTAAAAATAATGATTATTGCTGTAGTGAGGACAGCCCCCTGCAAAACTTCTCTTGATACCTCTTCAAATTTTGGCATAGACAGTTTGTAAATATGTTTTTCCTCATGTTTTGTACTCATTTTGATTTAGGCTGTGCTTCCCCAGTTTGTTAATACAAATGTCTTGTTAAACAGTATCAAAAGATGTAATAAAGTCAAGATTTTTGGCATCTACTTCCTTTTTTTCCTGGAGGTTTGTTGTCTGATATACAAAGAGATTAGGCTGATGTGACATAATTAGTTCTTGATGAGTCTATGTTGACTGTTAAACATCTTGTCAATTCTTGATTCGTGAAACAAAAGCGTTTTTGTGGGGGAGGATCAATAAGGTTTTTCCTATACAGCATAATAATGTTGTTCCAACAAATACAGGTTTGTTTCTGTTATCTTCCTTTACCCAAAAAGTAACAGCTCTTGGTCACTTACACCGCTGGTTTTGGGAGAGGATAGCACGTTCTCTTGGTACACAGCAGACCATCTCCTTGCGCACAGTCCAGTTTTTTCCCTATGCTACCAGTCTAGTTGTGATCGTAAACCTAACCTAGTAGGTGAACTCCTCTGTAGAGCCGTTTGTCCCTATGTATATGATGTCTGTCAGGCACAGACACCTATATGTCCTCTGCATTTTGGCTCATGCTAGTTTTCTAGTGGGTAGAGGGAACTGAGGATAACTCTGTGCTGCACTTTAGCACTTTGTGCCTGAGGAGACTTTGTCCGTAGGCACTACAGCAATGTGCGTGTACAAAAACAGGGTCTGCAAAGGAAGGCCTTGAGGCACTTGTGTAAATCATCTCCTGGGGAGTGCTGTGTGCATTTTGGCCACTGCCAAGGATCTGGCCTGATGTGTATTGAATGCTCCGCGGCATCCGTTCTGTCGTTCAGGATGTAGCTGACAAAAACAGCAACGTGTCTGGGTTGCGCGTTAATCATGACTAAATTTCTCAACCCTCAGACGTATCTTTATTATGTGTTAGTCTGACTCAAAAATATAAACTGTAGGAAACACTTTTCCTACTGGGCATCTCATGTAAAAATAAATGTGTCTATTCTGCCTGTCCCTGCAGACATACTGACCCGATTCAGGGTCGCTAGGGGTAGGACTAATGTGATTGCAGGCCTTTGTGATTTTACTGCATACTTGCAAGGATATCTCCCTCCCTCCTTCTCTCGCTGGATAAACTGGTGGATTGGTTCTTCCCAAGGAATCGCTGTAATTCTACATCTTTCCTCTTGCACCAAGACCTCAAAAAGTTTCATAGACTTTTTTGTAGGTCTGGCAATGGGCAGATAAGTGCCCTGCACCTTGTGGGTTTGGGGCTTTGTTCTTTAGAGAGGGTAGACTAAAAACCAGCCAAACAAAACCAGAAACCAGTTGATTAGTTTGCTCCAGTTCAAACAACACACCAGGGACAAAAGCCTGGCAGTAGCCTGCTGTACAAGTATGAGCAATTGAATGACTGACACAGGAACAGACTTACAGCGCATACCGCAACTGTCCTTCATTCTGTGTGGAGAAAAGGTGCCTTCTCCTTTCTCTCCTCCTTGTGCATCTAGCTGTTGTTTTTGCAAGGAATTCATCATTCATGTTTCTAATGCCTAGGATCTTCATCCCTTTTTAAACCCACCTAACCTGTCCCTTACATGGGAGAGCCACAGCGGGCTTATTGTAAATCTCTTCTTTTGTCAATAGTGGTCCAGTAATGAAATCTCTGATACCATTATCTCTGGAAAAACGGCTCTTCCTCTATTAATTGCACTGCATGATGGCCATATCTTGTGAGGATCTACCTGCTGTGATGTTGCAAAAGACAGAAGCAAGAGCAGTTGACTATCATACCTTAAGCATTTGGCCTAATGAGAAGAAATCTTTTCCTGACTAAAACAAGTGCTCAGTCACACACGCAGCATCCTGAAACACAGCACAGTAATGTAACCATGGGGAGGGATGTGCTGCTGAAAGGAATCAAGTTCATGGAAAAGCCCTGGAGAGCTTAAATCTACAGGCACGAGAAAACCAGAGCCAAGTGATTCTCGTGTTTCCTTAAGCCTTAGCAAGGGAAGGGGTAAATGAGGAAAAGCAGCATCTGCATCCCCATGCCTGCTTCTCTCTAGTGCTGTTTATCTTACTCCCTACTTGTAT
Source organism: Harpia harpyja (assembly GCF_026419915.1). Lineage (NCBI taxonomy): Eukaryota > Metazoa > Chordata > Aves > Accipitriformes > Accipitridae > Harpia > Harpia harpyja. The sequence continues at coordinate 73,498,540 of NC_068943.1, read as the reverse complement.
AATCAGCAGATCTTCTGGTTAATGCAGTGGGAACCCATTTAGTGTCTTTAAGTGTTGTCGGTATTATCGTTCTAATGGACTGAATATGTTTTGATTCACAAATGCTGATCTTGAGGTGAAGGGGGCAAGCTGCAGCATACTGCAGATTATACTTAATTACTGAACCTCACATTCATCTACATATACTTATGCAAAGTTTGGCATTTTCAATGGTTTATTTTTAAATAGCTGAAAACATTCTTAAATAATGGTGATGTTGCCTACTTTCAGCACGCTGTTCCTGAAAACAAACAGTTCAATATATTGCTTTTAGGGGAAATATTTTGCATGGTTGCTCCCAGCCTGGAGCTTTGGGAAAAATTAGGAAATAATTTAGGGGAAGCTATAAATCAGTGAAAAGGGACTTTTAGATTAAAGAATGCTGCTTCAACCATGACTGTGGCTCATAATAGGATGTTATAATCTGGTCATGTAGAAATTTCTGTGTTAAAGTTGGGGAGGGGGGCAGGGATAGGTGGGGGGAGGAAAGGAAAGGATGAAGTGTACTTTTTACCTTGTTCTGTACAAATTCTGTCCCTGGAGATTCTGCAGGATGGATCTGCAAATTCTCTCTTACTGATTTTTTTTTTTTTTCAGTGTCCTTAATTTAGGAAAACCCCACCAGAATGTAAAACAATTTTTACCTACACTAAAATAAACTTTGGTGACCAGTGGAAGCAGACAATGACATCAGTATGTAGGTGTGGAATAATCTTTTTGATTTAGGAAACTGGTTTATTCCTATCATTCATCCTAGTAGAAGCACTTCAAGATCCCTAAAACTGTGGTTTTGTGGTTTTTTCTTTTCTTTTCTTTTTAAATAGGAACCGTTTTCTAATTCCCAACCCACATTTATTAGTGATTTGTGTTTTTTTTTTTTAAATCATGATGACTTTTAGTTTAAGTAGGTTACTGTGTTTAAAAAAAAAAAAGAAAACAAAAACAAAAAAAACCCATCACCACAGTGCATAGTCTACCTGTGCATAATCTCAAATAGAGGTTTATCTCCTTGTGTGCACAGATTAATTGCAACAGTAGTTCCCATTCAAGGAATACTCCAGATTCACCAGCATGATGAGAACAGTCATATCTCTTCAATGTCTTTGTTCTGATAGCTGAAACAAGGAAAGCTCTTTCAGTCTCTCCTTGTAAATTGGGCCATCCAAATCTCTGAACATCCTGATATCCGTTTTCTGCACCCATCTAAGTTTGTATTATCCATTTTTTTTGGAATGTGGGTTTATTCCAGATGAATTTTTATTCTAGTATTCTATGAGATATCTAGCTAGCATACACTTTCATATATCTAGAAACATTAAAGCCTTTTCCTGTTATGAGGTATTTAATTTTTCTGATTTCCTTTCCACCCCTCCTAGAAAACACATATTTCTAGAAGCCAATTTTCTTTTTATTGCCAAAGAAATGCAGTAGATTGGTCAAGTAGTGTGTGGGCACTTTTTCTTCTTTCTTTCTTTCTTTTTTTTTTTTAATAGATCTATATACCATGTTTTACTACTCTGTGGAATGTTCTTGGGCAGTGCTGTAGGTGGTAAGTCATACCAGGTGTTATAAGTTGTGTCTTGAAGTTTTTAATTACAGGTCCAAATTGCATATATACCACTGCTGGCCTTTTCAGTTTTTACGTATAGCACTTAGAGCAGATTTTTTTTTTTAATTGGTGGTTTTGATCACCACATGTATTACACTAACAAGTGGGAGTGCCAAATCTGATCCTTGACACTTTTAACTTTTTTTTAATACCCCAAAGCAACTACTACTGTCCCTGCCACTACCACTTTCTTAGATAAAGTAAATGTTTTTAAAGTCAATTCTGTAGAGCTGCAATTCTTGGTAACAAAATAATTTCAAACACTAGTAAGGAAATTTATGGATTTCAATTATAGCCTGTAGTGTATCATAATTCTAGTTTTATACCCTGTGCAGTTCAGTGTTTTGGATTTTTAATGGGTATAGAGCAGTAATCATAAAAGTGATTCAAAATGCACCCAGTAATTACACAGATTTGCTGTTGCTTTTGCATTAAAAAATGATGATGATTTACAATCAACAAAATTGCAGTCTGTGGTTTTACTTCAGATACTCATGCTATTACACTGCTTATTAGTTATGGTCAGTGATTTAGAGCTTAAGAGCTACACGTTAGAAAGCTGTAAAATTAGTTATTCTTTAATAGATGATAACAGTAAATTTAAAACAGATGTTATATTAATTATAATCTTGTACATTAAAGAATACATATGTAGCCCTTTGTATCTTCTTTCGTTGCTGGAAATCAATTACAACTAAAATGAAGTAGTTGGACTACAACAGCCAGAGTTATTTTTTTTTTTTCTCTTAGTTTCTATTATGGTCCAAGAATTTTAAGGTTAGCTGCCAGACTAATTTCTGTCTAGCAAGTAATGTAAATAAGTCCTTTTCTTCACCACTCCCCATCCCCCAAATGCATATCTAGGTATATATGAGTTATTAAAATGCAGTTAATATACTGAAATTGCGAGCATTTAAAATTATACAGAATGAAGGAAGACCTATTTTACCTGCAAGTTATTTTTAAGTACCTTTGGAGTAAGGTAAGAATATGGAGGGGATTTGCTCTCATCTCTCCTTTCTGTCCATTTTCTTCCTTTCCTGAATATTTCCTCTTTTTTCATGCATCAAAACTCAAGGAGAACAGATTACTACCTGTAAGAAGTATTATTTCTGAATTGGGCTTTGCAGTTGGGAACTGTAAGAGTTAAAGCTATTGTAACAGTAACGTGTTTCTTTAGAACATTCTCAAGCATTAGCATAAACAGCACTTTCCCCTTCTTATTAAACCTGGATTTTAACTAAGATAAGATAGTGATCAGGTACATTAGCAGTCAAGTCACGATGTAAAATATACTGGCATAGTTACTGATTATATAGCTGTTTGTTAGAAATACTGACTGAAAAACTCAAAGCTAGTGAAGTTTCTGAACTGTTGGATGACAATGGTTTGTTTCTACAAGCTCTCATGGAAAGAGTGTCCCTATTATTTTTTGACCAATAGTGTTACTAGAATAAACTTACAGTACTTTATTTTAGCTTGTGTTTTATGTGGAATCCATAGTTGACTAAGGTTTCAATCACTATCTTGCATTAACAGTTGTATTCATCTTACTGTTTGCAAAATATCCTGAAGTGCTGGCCTTTAGAAATTCTCCTTGTCAAAATTCTTCATCTGAAAAAGGGTTTTGAAATGTAGCGGAGACCACCTCAGTACTAGTTGCTTTAGGGTTCGCACACTCTGGCAGATCCAGTGAGTACCTTGTTTAGGTGGTTATGATAATGTGAGACGGGTGCATTGGAAAAATAGAATAGCAAGATTTTGACTTTATTTTATCATGGTTAAGGACTTAACCATTTCTAAATACAAGCAGGAGAGACAAAATGCAAACCCTCACCCGAAAAGAGTTTTGGTTTGGTTGGTTTGGGTTTTTTTCCCCATGGTGCATTCAGGTCTAGAGATTGTTGGATACCTTTTGATTAAAATTAAAAGTCTGGAATGTTTCATTTGGGTTCTTCCAGGCTGAGTGAACTTTCGGTTTCTGATGAAACTTGGCCCAGGCTTCCAGCAGAATCTCTCTGGTCTGCAAAGCTTCACCTGTTCATTTCTCCTTCTCATCCTCTTCCTCACTAGAGGACCTGAGAATCCCTAGCTGGCATCTGGCCCCAGTTTCTGCAGCCAATCTCCGATATATTTGTGAAGCCCAGGTGGGTTTCTGTTGTGTAGCCAACACTCCAGTGTGTGAAGTCCAGAAACTGATTGTCAGGGTGAGGAGGAGTTTGCCCAGGAGCCATATATCCTGCAAGCACTCACAGCTGCTCAGTGAGATTGCATTCTTGCATGACTAAAGATGCCTTTTGCCAAATCAAGTTTTAACTACTGTACTTTCACTGAGTTAGCTGAAATAGCCTGTACCAGTATTAGACTCTCATTTTACAAGCAGTTTAAACTGGTTGTGTTTACCTGCCTAAAAAAGGTGCCTTTTTTTTTTTTTTACTTTAAATCTGTGCTACCTTCCTCTTGTATGAGCACGCACACAAACTCCTGAGTTCCTTCTGTGAGAAGGATTAGTTTTGGATTAGTCCAGTGATATGGGCAAGTCCATGATCATGCAAAGACAGGTGGCATAAGGAGCATTAGGAGACAGAGTAGAGGCAGAGACATGAGGGATGGGGGGAATTCATGAATGCTTCTTCAGAGTCAGGGTTTGCCTCTGCCTCCTTAAAATATGTGACCCTCCGTCCTGTGCAGTGTAGATTTGTATTTTTTGAGCAAGATTATCTCAGCCAAGTATTAACTGGAAGGGGTAGGGAGTGATGGATAAGTAGCAAACAGCCCTGACAGAGTCCTTTACTCAAAATAGCTTCTGTTTGTCAAGAGAGTTCAAGCCTGCCTGTTTCAAAATAGCTCTGGATTTGCAGAAATAAAACTGTTGGGCAGAGGTTATTTTTTGTCAATTTGTATAGTAGCTTGTGCTGGATGGGTTAATACTTGCTGCTAATAATTCAGTGGTTTTTCTGTTTGGACTCTGTTTTCCATGTAATACAGGAAGGACAGAAAAAGTAAGACCTTAAGTTCCCAGTAAGTCTGTAAAGTGCGAACATCTGCTGGAGTCATGAACTGTGTATTTACTGTGTTTGGTAACAGGGCAAAGGCAGCTGATCATGATCATCCTTCTCTTAATTACTTTGTCAAATGTCACTACAGCCCCATGTAGGGAAAAGAGGTATTTCCTTAATGACAAGGAAAGAAGATAAACAGCAAGTAAAAATGGGATAGACTGACAGTATGCTGCTGCTCTTAGTTTTATTTAATCATAACTGTCACTTGTCATGTTGAATCCTTTCTTACTAAGATCTCAGTACCTTTTTTCTACCAAAATACATGGTCTCAAGTACTAGTTTTAAAGACTGTTGGCCTTTCGTCCTTCTAGTAATTACCCAAAGTGAATATAGGTCAGAGTTTCAGTTTGGATGTTCCTTCTGGCACTTCCATTTTCTCTAGCCTTGTACTCGTCCACCCTAATATTGATTTTTTTTTTTAATGTCATCTTAATGAGTGCTTTTGTGCAGCAAGATGAGGACAAGGTATACTTTGCAAATGCAAATGGCTTACCAAAGTGTAAAATGGACAGACTTCAAATGAATCTGTTACTTGAAGCTCAGCCTAGCAATAGAAATTACATTTGAGGCCTTTGGACCTTGAAGGGACAGTAGTAATCCATAGCTAATCTTTATGTTAGCAAAATCAAAGACATGTTAATACATTTTTAACACTGCAGTACTTAGAATATTCTACTCTAAAATGGATTGAATAGGTAAGCCAAAAGTGTATTACATCGTGCTAATTCCATATTGAACATTTAGCTTGTGAAGCTTGAATGAGGTATTTGTGGTCTGTGAGGCAAAATAGGCCCATGACTGTTACAATCACAACCTCTGCCTGTACAAAGGCAAAAATCAAACTTCTTCAGGTTAAAGCTAGCTAGATGATAACAGTAATATCCCAGTTTAGACTTCAGTGTCGACTGTGAAATTCTGGTGGGAATTTTCTGGACAGCAAGGCACATACGGTAGGTAGATGTGCAAGTTACACTAAAGCTGTCCTTGAGTTGAGCTTAGTCTTTTCGATTTGTTGAGTACTGTTGAGTCCCCTGAGCATTTCTCTCTGTGGGAGTATAAGACAGCAACAGTTTCCTGTGCAAAACAACCCGCTACTGCTGTTTGTTAACACTTAACTATAAAAGTGACTGTTTGCCTTCAGTCATGCTGAATTATGTTAGCCTTTTAAGATGGAATATTCTGAAACCAGCTGCATTTACATGCATTAGCTGAAGCGACCTAATTAGTTTAATTAATTAGCATAATTAGCTACAGCTTCATTGTTCTGCAGAGTTAGACTGCTGGGTAAGTCTTTGGGCTCAAAAAGGGTATTTGAAGTACCTGGGCTAAACTAGGGTAGACAGGGATGAACTGACTATTTATTAATCTCAGAAATAATAAAAGATGATATGGAATGTACTGAAGGCACTGGTGGGGTTAGTCTTCACGTATAAAGGAGGTCTTTAAGTCTGCTAGGATGTAGAGTCTTCTTGTATGAAGACTTACATGAACTTTATTTGAACAGTTTTTCTTGTGGCAAATATAAAACATGAGTTTGAACTATGTTACAGCGACTGTATATGAGATTGGAGCATAACTTGTTGGGATAGTTTAATATAAATTATCAACAAAAGGTCCAGTCACTTGTATCGACTTTTTAGATTATAAATTCCATATAGGTTGCTTGGGAGCTTTGTTAGGTGCCTGCGAAAGGCCGTCAGGGCCCTGAGGAGCACCAGCAGTGGAAGCTGCCACATTCACTACCATTTCGGGTGTCTGGGCAGACTCAGTCTGCTGATGGGAGAGGAGCATCTCCTCTCTGATGGCTGAGAGCAGCACACCTGAGGCAGTCAGAGTGCTTTGGTACCCTGCTCTCCACAGCCTGGGACCGTGCTGGGCTCTGTGCCCTTTCACAGCAAGTACCTGTGCAAAACAGGTAGGCAACAGGCTGCCGTGACCACGTGCAAGTGCATGCTAACCTTCTCAGACTGTCCAAGGGATTGGTGCTTTTTTCTAGGTTGGGTTGTTTCTGGAGAGTTGTAGATGTATCCTGTCTGCTTGCCTGTCAGGCTGACGGTAGGTAGGGTTGGGTTGTTTTGCTTGACTGCTCACAAAACTTGAGGGGTGAGATTTGTCCCTGATGTATAAAACTTTTGTGGAGTCACTGCAGAGTTGAATCTGGTATGTTTTGTCTTGTGTGTCTTTTCAAACTAAAACAGTAGTTTTAGTAGCTGGATGAACAGTACTGTACGTTCCTCAGTAAGCATGCAGTACCAAAGCATGCAATGCCCTACACCAGCAACCAAAATACTGAGGCTTATATGGCAAAGGAGTGAAAGGGAGGTAAGGCATTGTGCTCTACTTACAAGTTATAAAAAATTATTAAAATAGGGAAATTGAGCAATGAAGAGGACATGTGAGAAATGGCAGCAGCTGGTATGGACTTACATAATTTCAAGTGTGAAATTGAAATTGTCTTGGGATCATAGTAGGCATCTACATTATTAATGCCTGGTGTATTGGTTCCTATAGCAATAGTGCTGTCACTTGTCTGTGAAATAATATGTAGTAGACACTTTTATTTCAGTGATCAGCCTAAAAATAATTTTGAAAGGCACAATTTTAGAGGCTCGGTTGGAACCAGACACTTGTGACTGATCAGTCCTAGGACACATTCAGTATTGAAGCTTAGCTTGAACGCTTACTATTCATTCAAAATCTTGCCTCTTCTAAATAAATGGAAATGTTACTTTACTGTGTGAGCATTTCCTTCACCAGCACCACTTGTTTCAGAAAACCTTGTAGATAAGTGATGAGTGTACGCTAGGGGCCATATGGATGGAGAAGTAGTGTTGAAAGCCAGAGTAATTTATTACAATCAGCTTGTTCCTGGAACAGGTGGGGTAGATTATTAGTTGCCAAGGACATCTCATGAGTGTGCAGAGAGGCAATACATTAACTGGGGGGGGGGGGGGGGGAGCAGACAGCAACTTTAATATTCTCTTGTCCCAAATATAAATGAGGAAGAAGAGTGCTACAAACAGGATATTCTGCCTCACAAGGACTAGGGAAGACATTGTGTTTGGTTTTTTGTTGTTGTGGCAAATGTATATTGCTGTGAGCAGCTAAGTTTTATTTGTCCTGCTAGTTGTCACTGATACCCAAATAAGCTCTTTGGAGTTTGCATCCCCCGTTTGTTCTTTAGACAGAGTTTTCTGCACCTGATTATAATGCTAAAACTTCAGAAGCCTGTGCCTTCCCTTGTCCAAGTTTTAAAACCAGCTGTTGTTATACTTAATTGGACAGGAGAGCTGGTTGAATTTTTTTTCTGACAATATTTTAGTGGAGCAGTATTTTTTCATTAAGTATGTGAGATTTGATACTACAGCATTTTTTTAATGTTTCAGTTTTTCACAAGAAACAGCAACATTCATTATGGTTTTTAAAAGTGTTTTAAATGGTCAATTTAGAATACTTAATTTTATTTAAAGAAGTCTGTACATCAAAGGAATGTGGTGTGTTTGGGGGTTTGTTTTGTTTTTACCTCCTATGGAAATGATGAGATTCTCTTCTGGAAAATGGAAGTGATAGTTTTTTCCTTCGAAATAAAAAAAATAGTTGGTGCTGATGCAAGATGTGCAAGCTAAGGAATGTGGGAGATGGAAGTAAGGGATGTGATGGAGCGAAGGCCACCCAGAAGAGTTGTTAACGAGTTTTTTCCTTCTCTTTTTGGAAACTGAGAAGGAAATGTTGCAGAGCAAAAGGAATACAAAGAAGGTTGAGATGGATGTATAGGTTAGTGTAGCTGTCCTATGCCAAAGTACCAAACCTAGTGTGTGCCTGATGATGGTTGCTTTTGGGGAGAGTTTGTTTCATATTAAATAAAATATGAATTAAATAAAGCTGTGGCCTGCCATATAACCTGATACTGTTATCCTTGCTGCATGTTTGAACAGTGATAGCTAAATGCTGCCAGATAAGAAAGTGACTATTTGACTTGCTTTACATAACTGGGATCTTCTAAAGCACATCTACGTGCTCTGTGTGCTTGTTCCTACCCTTAAGGTTTGCACAGCACTATTCCAAAATAAACTTGGGTCTTGGCATTGCATGACTGGTTGTCTCTCTGCTGAGAACCTATACATAACTGGTAGTCTCTCTGACAACCTAAACCCCTTTTGATCACGATTTGATGCAATTGATTGCTTACAGATCCTCTTCCAATCTGTGATGACCAATAGTAACTTTTTTCCCCATTGTCTTTCTTCCTTCATACACCACAAACTAGGTCTCTACTGCAGCTAGCACATACAGCGCATCACACAAAGTTTGCACAGAACTGTTCTTGTTATGTTTGTACAACTCTGAAATTAAATCAGACCTTGACTGCTGTATGGGATCTCAAATAATGAGATTTCCATCCTAATCAAATTATTCTAGTTATTACATTAAATTTACATTACATTTAAAGTTATACTGCTAACTTTGGTTTTCTTTATACAGTCAAGCTGACGTCTGTAGGTGATGTGCAGAGAATCTCTACATGTTGCTCCTCCTCATCTCGATTGTTTCAGGAATGAGATTCTCCCATTTTATATATGCTAATTTTGATAATTTGTTGCAGATGTTTATTGTTGTTGTTGTTGACGCGCTATGAAGAAGTACAGCCCAACCTAAAAATGACACCTCTCTCAAGATTTCCATTTGTCCAGACAAGATGACAACCTTTTCTGGTTCAGGAGGCTGTTTGGCTGAGGGTCTCACGCCCTAGTCTGTCCAACATTTTCCTTTCTGTGTAGGGTGGCATACTTGGGAAGGGAGCTGACTGTTGGATCCTTCTGGCCCTCTAAGAAATCTGTGTGGAGATAAGACAGCAGAGGAGTTGTATCACTAGTCTAAGAGCACTGATATTTGAATAGTTGTGCCAATGAATTTAGTCTTTGTCATAGGAGAGGGGGATTTTTGTCTTTCTAACACTATTGTTATCATATTCTGTCTCTTGCCTCTTCAGTTGTTTAATAAGGCACCCAGATGACTGAGTTATTTATTAACTTGCATCTTCTTCCTGCTCTGCATACGAATCCAGTTCTTTGCAACTGCTGTGTCCAGTAGGCAGTTGTGATTGGCTCTGGGGTTTTTTTCTAAGCTGTTTGGATCAACTCTGAACTGCTCAGCCGGTGCTTTCCTGCTGCAGTTGGAGGGAGGAAATGTAATCTCTGATTGGTGTCGAGGAGATGCAGTCTCCTGCTGAGGGCTCTGTCATTAGTCTCCCTCTGTGTCTTGAAATCAGAAGATTCTTTTCCTAGTGGTAAAATATCAGTGATTGGAATGCATGTACGGCAGCATAAAGAGGTAACATATGAAACAAGTCATCTCCTGATGATGAAATCAAGAAATATGATATGTCACAGATGGCAGAAGGGCTGTAACAGAGATAAATGGATGCAGTTAAATTCTACACTAAAAAAAAAAAAATTCTCAATAGCAGACTTGGTTGAACTCATTGCCTTATATGTGAAAAAGCAAGGCATTTGGGAATTAAAATTGTTTCTTGAGTTTTAAAGCCCAACACGAGAAATGTTTACTGAAGTGGACATTGCTTTTCTTTTTTAACTATTATTCTTTACTTCTAAGTGTTTCAGGTTTCATTAGATAATTAAAAGGCACCGCAGTGTTCATCTTTAAACTGCCTGGAGTCAGGCAAACAGATACATGGTTGCAGCTGAATGGGATGTTTAATAGCTATTTGTGTAATGTGGGTTTGTGTGCATTCTTTTACTTTCTTTTGCACTACTTCAGTCCCAGGGCTTCACAGAGCTAATCAGTGCACAGAATTTATGCTATCGTCTGCACCAGATTGTTCTGTACATCCTGTGTTGGCTTTCCAATGAGAAACAGCAGCTCTCAGAAGGTAAGAAATTTTTGAGGATGGTGGAAGGAGGAACTAGAGGCTAAAGTGTGGACCAGCTGTTCATGGGAAACTTTCTGGGGAGAAATGGGTTATGTTCTGATCTTGAACTAAGTGATCAATGTGAAAGGGAGTCAAGTGCTATTTAAAACAACCAAACAACAAGGAAATAACCCAAACCCCAGCATTAGTCAATGTAGCATTATTGCAGGCGAGTGTTTTATTGCAGTAAATCTTAGATAGTTCTCATATCCTTTATAATTTAAATGTACCAAGTTCAGTCAACAGTGAGTGGTTTGGGAGACTACTGGTAAAGAACTGACCTGCAAGCTAATGGAGAGTGGCTGAATTTATTATTCAATACCCAGGTATCACCCGGGCTCCAGTTGAGCCTATGGGATCTGTGACCTGAGGTGGCAGGCTAAAAAAAATCTCTGGTTTGGTACCGAGTGTTGTATTTGTTAATGAGAATTATCTTTGTACCAGGTTAGCACTTGCTGCCATGCTGCTTTACAAACATGTTGAGGAGACTGTCACTTGGACTTACCATGTGAATAGGCAAGATGAACTATGAAACAGGAAAAAAAGGTGAAGGGTAGAGCTGATGCATACAAGAACTGGGACTAGATTTTCCAGGTTGATAACCTGTCTTCAAAGCTATGCTGACTATTTATAAAAGGAAATGGTGACCTTTCTCCTAACTACTCCTGTCCTTGGTTCAGCAGGCCTGCAGTTTTCTTCTGGGACTCTTCTTTGTGGCTGATTCTTAATGTATGAACTCTGATTGCTTGTGATAGGACATAGTCTGCGTTTGGTGATCTGGTGCTGCCTTTGTGCCAAGTGACGTGATTTTTTTTTTTTTTAATCTTGCTTGGAGTATACCAAAACAACACAAGAATTTTTCCTGTTTCCCCTTTCAGGTAGGTAGCAATGATGGCTGGAGGAGCTGGCTGGCAGCCTCCCAGTTCCTATCTGCTTCTACTTTTCACCCCATAAACACTGTTGGTTTGCTTTATGTTTCCAACCCTCTCAATGACAAAGCTATTTTTCTCACTTAACAAATGTAACGTTTTGGAGTGTTATACACAATATCTTCAGTGATAGAGTAACCTGAGCATAAATAAAATGATATAATCGGCAAAAATGCCTTTGTTATGTTTATGTTTTCAAGTAAGAAAAGGCTTCGTAATATCTCCCGAGTGATGAGAAGACAGTTCTGTAAAACATAATTACAAATGACTTTCCTCTGTGCTACTGTTGGCTTTTGTTTCTGATAAACAGTCTTGTTTGTTTTTTTTTAAACAACATTGTTGCTCAGTATCAATGGTTTCAAGTTAGCGTTTAACGTTCCAGCAGTTTGGGTTTCATGGGAGTTGAGAAAGGGCCAGTTCATAGTTAACAATTTTCTTGGTTTTCCAGCCAGTGCAGTCATATTTCTGAAGTAGAAAAACATATACAAGTCTAAATTAATATTTGTTTTAGCTGACTTGAGAGATTAATTTTCTTTTTCAAGAGGGCTATAGGTGACTTTTGGAATAAATTAATCGCTTTCCAACAAAATGCTTTTCTTACAAAGTGGGAACAATTATTTTAGTAGGGCTTTGGATTTTTTTAATCTGTATTATCTCGGCAGTGATACTGTCAAGGCTGTGGGAATACTTTTTAATATTGCATGTGATAATTTTTTTTTGTTCATTTAATCTGTAGGTTCTGTAATCTCTTGACCTAGATGCCTACTTAGTGAACTGAAAAATAAAAGTACTACATTATGTAGAGGTCTTCATCAGCAGATCTCAAGTGTTTTACAATGGAAATAAGTACCATTTGACAGGTGATGAAACTTATGAATAGTAGCAAAATAAATCATCCAAATGTGCTCATTAGATCAGGTGAAGATCTGGGAATAAAACACAATTTTCTTGTGCCACTCTCTTGTTTTCTTTCCAATAAAAAAATACCTCATTGTGCAGCCAAGGTTTTTTTTTTCCTGAAATTTCAGGGTTTTTCCTGAAAAGAGTAGCTGGCAGTTACTGAAAATAGTAACAGGTAGCATATGTGTGTGCATATAGTGCTATATATAGTGCTTGCCTACTCATGGGTCTTTACAAACACTGATTATTCTAATTATCTGCAAGGTTATATTTTATTATGTATCATTAATATTCCTAATTATCTTCAATATTAATATAATTTTTAAATTCAGTCAAATCTGTCTTTTCTCCAATGACAGCATCAATCTTTATGGTTTAAAAGAATAAAAAAAAAAGAGGGAGATCTGTTTGTTGTATAAAGTGAGACTTATCTCTTCTATAAAGTTTGCAGTTTGTTTTTTGGGTTTTTTTGTCTGTTCAGTGGGGTTTTTTGTTTTGTTTTTTTCTAAGATTGAAAATCAGTATTGCTTTTTTGAAAAAGCTGTAAGACTGGTTATTCTTGGCCTCCAGCACAGAACAAAGGAAGTCATTCTGAAGTGGGATTAAACTTTTATTTCTATCATTAACATAAATGCCCCATATGCATAACTTGGATTTATTTCAGCTGAAATGGAATATTTCCACTGTATATACCTCGCTGATCCATCACTGAATTATATCTGCTTTTCCTATGGGCAGTGTTGTCAGGCTGACACTCACAGCTAATTCAGTTTCATCTATATACTCAGGTCTTTCCTCCTCTAATGTTTTGATATAAACTGACCTTGCACTCTGAAGTGTTATAGCTGTCTCTTTTCCATACAGTAGTCCTTGAGATCATTCAGGTCTCTGTGAGACCGGCCCTCCTGTGTGGTGGTGAACCTCCCCTGCTTTGTGACATTCACAAATGCCACTTGCTCCTTTTTTCATGTCAGGTAAAACACTAAATAAGATCAGTCTTGGGACTGATCATTGAAGAACACCAGCAACAACCTTGTTTACATTGCATAGTTCCCTCTTCATTATAACCTAGCTACATCTCTGACTGCTTTCAAATTCATGTACTAATCACCCTGCTGTCCCTGTAGAAAACTAGGCAAATGTGATGTAAATATGGAGAAAATGTGAGACAGAACAGATGAGGGGTTAACAGTTCACCAGGACCAGATGCCATTTACCAAAGGGGACTGAAGGGACTCAACTGTGACATGCAAAATTGCTGAGCTGCTGGCTGAGTTGAGTAACCTCCCATTTCAGATGGCCACCATGCAGATTGCTAGTATGGCTCCCATCTACAAAAAAAGAGCTTAAGTGGCCACCCTGGAAACTAGGGACCAGTAAGTCTGACTTGTATCCATAATACAATGGTAGAGCCTATGATAAAGGGTAAGATCAGCAAGAAGATGGCTAAATGCTTTTGGGAGAGGGTGAGTGTGGCTTCAGTAAAGGGAAATCCAGCAAGGATTTCGAATGTGTACATGGTGTGTGAAGGAGGGAAGGGGATCCCCTGAACATAAGTTTATTGGATTTTCAGAAAGACTCTGTGGTTCCACACCAAACACTGTTAAAGAAGTCAAATTGCCCTGAAATGGGAAGAAAGGCCCTTTCATGGGTTAAGGGGCAGGAAGGAAATGGTTGGGGGTTAATAGTCAATTTTCAGGTTGGAGAAGAGTTAGCACCGGGATTCCCACTGGGATTTATGCTGGGACAGGTTTTGATCTGTATCTTCGTCAGTGGTGTGAAGAAGAGCTGAAACAGTAAAATCCCTAATCCTATGGATGATGTTGAGCTGCTTTTTTGGTGGTGGTGGTGTGTGTGGTGGTTTTTTTTTTTTTTTTTTGAGTGGTCAAATGCTGTAGTGATGTTGGAACTGCAGGAGGAGCTTCACAAAACCAAGTAGGCAAAAAGGAAACAGCTTTAGTGTAGAAAAAAAAATACATAAGTAGTGCATTGAGGGGAACCAGGCCTACATGTTTCTGAACTTGGAAGTGCCAGTTTGAATTCAGGAGCATCACAACATGGCAGAGTGGATTTGCTATTTGCCAAATCTTGTGACAGGAAAACGACAGTGGACTCAAAACTTGTAGGATATGGGTGTAAAATGGATAAAGAAAGCGTTCCTGACACAGCGAGTAGGAAACTTGTAAAACTGCCTGCCCTTACAACAGGGAGGGAGATGAACAGAAAGTGGCTCTTCCTGTGCCTGCTCCTTCAGTATCCCTTTCCCATTGCTGCTGCTGCTTGGGGCAGAACATGGGCTTGAACAGACCAGTGGTCTGAAGCACTGGGACATTTTTCTTGTTCTGTAACAAGTGATCTGTTAGGTTTGTGCAAAAAATCTCCCCACTGACCTGATGACTTTCTTTCCCGCTCACAGTTATGGAATGCAGATCATCTACATCTCCAAAATCAAGTGTAAACCTCTGCCTCGATTAATCTAAGAGCTCAGTCCTCTCTTGTTCATGTCTCCTGCCCTCATGTTGCGTATCCTCTGCTATTGAAAACTGAGCCAAAGTAGGTTTTGGTCCACATCTCAAAAATTAAACACCATCTTCCCAAAACTTTTTTTAGTGACTGATGAAAATAATCCATTTTCTACCTTTCCCAGCAGCCGCTAAGCCTTGCTGTTATTAGTTCCCTTTTTTTCATTAATTTCTATGTGGTAGATTCAGTTACTGAGATAACAGTGTATTTGTGGCTTCTTCAGTAAAACACTGCTCTTCATTCATAGCTTCAGATTTGTATTTAAGATGAATTTGATACAGCAAAATTTTGGTGATACTCTGTGTGAATGTTTGACTTGATGCGTGCTGTGAGAAGCCCAGCAGTAGGAGTATGTTTGTTATGGAAACTTAAGCATAAGTATAAGCCTTTGCAGGATCATATTTCTGGGTTCCTCATCATCAGTTACTTAAATGCTTAAAATGCCTATGACTTGTTGGTTTGACTTCAAAGCTACTTACCTTGTGTACTTTTGTGTGGGAGTTTTCTTTCTAAGATTGTAACAGAATAGAATAGGGTTGGAGAAGAGTTCCAAGGGACTAGAGGGCCTTTCAAAGGGTTATCTTCAAGAATGAACATCAGGGCTTTATTTTTTTATATTTGACTTACCTGTTTTAAGAAATTAAATACAACAATGCGTGTTACAGACTTCTGCTAGAATTTCTTGAAAGGTTTTGCTTGTCAGCATTTGACTTTTCTCTCTCACTATCAACTTGACATAAGATAAAACATTCTTGGTTTTGTGTGTGGTTTAAAGGTTATCCTTTGTCAAAGATGTAAAAGATGGATAGTGGGGGGTTTTGGTATGGAACAACACAATGCCATTTTTGTATTGTATCAAAACATTTATTTTTTCCTTTTTATTTCTTAATTTCCTTAGTTCAGTATTTTAAGCTATAATTTTCTTTTAACACCATAAGCAGTAGCTTGAAGAGATGCATGAACAAAATTCTCTGTGTAATCCATCTAGCATTTTGTGGTTGCACTACATAATTTGGTAGGATACCAAATCAATTAATAACAGCCTCATAATTAACATACTGGCACCAGCAGGCAATTATTTGAAGTGTGACTTTTTTCCCAATCCCTAAAAATTGTTGGTTGGTTTAATGCAACCTACACTAGTAGTATAACGAAAAAAATTATGATAAAAATATGCTTTTAATATCTGAAAAAAACTGATGTGGTCTATAGAGAAAGCTTATGTTCTTGATGAAGGGGAAAATTAAAAAAGTCTAAGAGTACTTCAGAATATGTTGGATTGCTTTTAATAGTAAAATAAGGGGAAGGTGATCCTGGGTTTTAGGATAGTAACAGAGCATGAGATAATGTCAACATCTTCATGTCACTGACCAAGGGATCTCTCCCAATTTCACCTCTTGTCTCTGTACTCTTGGAAATCTTTATGAAAGGACATGCTCATGCTGACTTCTCCAGAACAGCAGGTTGAGGCACAGACTTATATGCCATTTAAACTATATGTAAGCCTCTCGGTACGATTTTTGGTGGCGCCTGGGAGGCTGTGTGGTCTCTTGCAGCAAGGTGAGTGTGGCCGTTTGGTTAAAGCTCGCAGGGAGTGCCGGGGTCCTCCCCCCAGCCCCCTTCCCCTCCCGCTCCTGGCCCTGACCCTCCACTCGCATCTCCCCCAGGAGAGTCGGGGGAGACGCGCCGTGACACACATTTCTGAAGGGCTGACTTTCAGCCTTGACAGATGGGGCGGTAAGTCGTTAATTCTGCTCGTGTTCAGTGTTGCAGGGGCCGTCGTTCCAAAGAAGGCAGTTAAAACTGTCAACACCTAACAGTGCTTGAAGATAATGAACGTAATAGAAACCTGAGAAGCCCACGAGCAGCACTGGCTTCCCACATAGCAGATGAAATCCACTGGGTCTCTGCATTTCAAGAAAGCCTCTTAATCCTATTCAGGCATTCGTACTATGTGCTTATGTAAAAAAAAATCTGCATGTTCAAAGAAGCAAGTTAACAAAAAAGTTAAAAGTATTTAAGCATCCTATGTTTAATGTGTTCCAAAACCACTCCAGGATGTTGACAGCTGGTTATTAATTACAGTGCCATGGATAAATATGCCATGATAATGCAGCACATAATTTTATGTAACTTATATACACACCTTCCAGTACATGCTCAGTGTTCCCATGGTAGGTTTTGGTGATAAAATACGATATGGTGGATTCTTGTGTTTTTCACTAGCTTAGCTGCTTTTAATTGAGTGCAATGTAGAAGCAAATTTCATTACCAGTTAGTAATGTTTGTGATACTTGTTTATTTACCTAGAAGAAAAGTCTTTGTATTTAAGTCATTTTCCTTTTTGGGGGGATGGGAAGGAGGGAAGAAAGAATGAGCCCTTGGTAAGGCTCTTTTAGGAGGAGTAAAAGCAGGAAACCTAATGATGGAAGAGGCCTGGCTTTCAAAATCCTTTAAAATGAAATAGAGTACAAAGTATTGTAGCATAAAGTAATCCCCAAGGAAAGTAATTAAACAGAGAAATGATCATGAAATGTGTGAAGTCATTGCTGAGAATCATGCATACAGAAATAATTTGTTTTCTGTCAGCGTGTGTGGCTTTAACTAGAATAGAGTATTGTTTGAAGATACTTACAGCTGCCACTAGCCATGGAGTATTCTGTGTGATTTCCTTTTTATTTACCTATTGCAATTGAAGTGGCTTGAGCTTTTTAATTACATGACCCTATATGATAGGAGGGATTTAGAATGATATAACACATGACTTTCATTGTAGAAACCACATGGGTGCTCTAGAAGTGTTCAGTAATTATTATTACGAACACTAGTCCATACACATATCCACACATACCCACGGTATTTATAGAACTGTAAGATAATAGAGTTTCTGCCAAGAATGAATTTTTCTGTAAAAAAATGACTTGTTTATCCTCAAACATCTTCACCTCCTTCAAAGAGGTGTGTGCTTTGTTGTCCATCCTCAAGCGGTAGAGTATTTAGTATATTATTAGTTAAAACAGTAGAGCCAAGTTTAACAATGGGATGCAAACTGAAATTCATCAGTAGCATACGTGAACCCACTTGTTGAGCTTGTGATGCTCTTCGTAGGTCATGTTGTTTTGGGAATGCATAAAAAAGAACAAATGAAACTGGGGAGAATTTACATCAGCTATGAAGGCAATAACCCATTTTATGTACTTCCTTGAAGGTGCAATTCAGAAAAGAATTTCACTTTCAACTTTCTGACATAGCAAAAGTGTCCAAGTTAAATCTACATGGGGGAAAAAACTTGGCTCCCCTCTCCCCAGATTACTTTGAGGGCAGAAAAGGTGATAGTTACTGTGAATAGTTATATACCATACAACAACCTGACTGATACTGTCTCATAGTCTCTGTGGAAGCTCATTATTGCTACTTCTATCTTTCTCTTTCAATACTATTTCTACAGAAAGAAAAGACATCTGGTTTTGTACAAACTACAGCATTTAATTCAAAATAAACAAGTGACAACTCTGTATGATGAAGCTGTAGAGTAGAGCTCTGGCTTAATTTTTAATACCAAAGTATATGCTTAGAATTGGAGATCCCTGTGTTAACAGTCCAATGAAATGCTGCAGGACCTCTGTGTAAAACTGCAAAATCCTGGGTGCACTTCAGCTATTACTTGCATATAAAATGGATTTTTTTTTTTAAAAAATTGTATTATTTACTCCTTTGTAATGTAGAAAGAAGAGTTGGTTAGGAGGAGGGATGCATTGGTTTTTGGAAATTTGTAAGGGACTTAACAGTAAAATACACCACTGTGGGAATGAATATAGCTAGCAAAGGATATAGATAAAGTTGCTGTGCACTAATAAAACTGATACACTGAGCAGTTAACTGGCTTTGTAGAATAAGGGTCTGTGAACATTAATGACACTAGCTTAGTTTTATAAAAATTAGCTGTTCCGCTCAGAGAAAAAGTACTTCTCACTCATGTCTATAGTTAAGGAAACATTCAAATGTTTGAAGTGTTAATCCCGTGGAGGTTGTTTTCTGGGAGTTAGTATAAAACTGGCATTATTAGAGTTTTGCATATCCCACAAGAAAGAATGCTTCTGAAGAGAAAAGAAGATTTGACCAAAATTTTGGGGGTTGTTTTTGGGGGTGGTGGTTTGTGGGAGGGTTGGGTTTGGGTTTTGCTTTTTTTTGTGTGTGTGTGTGTTTTTATACTCTTGTGAGCATCTCTATTTAATGTGTTTCACATGCTTTACTGACACTTCTTTTTCATTCAAGCCTCAGGCATCTTCCCTATTGTTGTGGGGTGTGATACCAAACTGAACAATATTAGTTAATCTCAATTTTTTCTACTTTGGGCTTGGGCCAATAGCTGCATGCCATAGTCAGTGATCAGCTCAAATTATGGAATAGGGAGTATTTTATATGAGTGTTTGATAAATGCATATATTTAATTCTAACTCCTGTTTCTGCAGTTCTTAAGATGAAATACTACAGGGCTGCAGTGGATAGTGCACATTCACCTGCACTACAGAATCAAGATAGTCGTAATTTTTCCCACTGGAAAGGGCTATTGAGAGTCATACAAAGAAACAAGTCAACCAGTTGAAGAAAAAGAAGGAAAGTTGGACTTTTCAGTTAGTTTCTCATGTAATCTCCCCTGAATTTCTCAGGAGAATAAATATCAAAAGGCAGATCAGGTAAAGTGAATAAAAAAGGATTATGTCTGTAACTTACAGCTTTGGGAAGATTTCAAAATTATATAAATCTTAGTGTTAACTTCAGATCAGAAATAAATGGGTTAAACTCTGCATTTAGATCTGGTTTCTACTTTCCAGTTAGTTCTGCCAAAAAGTCGTTCCACTGGAACATTAGGAAGGAAATAAACTTTTAAACATAATTTAAGACCGGAAAAATCTTTTATGGTTGTATTTTGTATCATGACTTTTTATAAAAACAACAACATTTATTATTTCAAAAATGAAACAGCCCTTCAAATATGTACAGGATGAAACAGCACATCCCTGGGACCAAATGTCAGGCATGTCACTGTTTTCTGTATTTGTTTTAATGGTTCTCAGTGTTTAACATTCTTAGCAACTAGTTCATATACTAATGGCTTAATTCAGTAAAATCCTTTAAGAATATGGATATCTACCCAGTCCCTGAAAAATCATTCTGGGGCTTGTTCAACAATGTAAGTGCTTACATAAGAGTGTGTGGGGTCTTCAGTTTTATTTAAATATTTTCCTAAAAGTATTTCCCTGTTGGGGTTTGGTTTTTTTTTTTTTTGGTTGGACCTGTAACTCTGAAGCAGTTTGTTTATTCTTTTCAGACAGCATAAATGTTGGGGTTTTTTTCCTTTCTGTCTCTTTACTTAAAGCTATTGTTGCACTAGAACTATACTTGATGCCGTTATTTCCGTTGAATAACACCTTATCTTTGAAGTATTTCCAAACTCCATGTGTAAGCTGCTACTCATAAGAATAAGGATCTCGAAACTTGGTCCTTCTAGAGAAACCAACACAAGTAAGAAGCACAATTTTCCATATAGTTTGGATAATTGTTTAGACTTACTGTGACTTGCAGAAATACATAGCTTGTTTTTATTCTTGCAAGATCAACAAATTCATCCAATGGTGGCAGCAATTCTCCCTCTCTATTCCTTGGAATAAACCTGCATGCTTTGGGCAGCTCTCAGACATCTGTATATTCAATGAACAGGGAGATAATTGTATATAGAAATTTGGTTTCCAAATTTTGGACGATGGGCACATTCTGAAAGAAGAAAAGTGTTTGGTGATTATTATTGCTGTTTTCTCTTGAATATTCATTGGATTGTCATTGAAAGCAAATTATGCTTGTGACTAGGTGTGAGCAGAGCAGGGATAGGCTGGTGACAATGGTCTGTAGCTATATGCCAGTTCCAGCCAACAGTGATGTGGGAGGCCTTGTGTTTATTAAGAAAAAGGTATAATTCATCAAATGTTAAAATTAACATTTAAAATCTTGACTAGACAAGGTGAACCACAGGCATGTAGAGTCCATTGTGAAACTGAAAAAAAAAAATTTAAAATATCTGATTTTTAAACTAGCTGATTACTTGATGCCACATTTTAGCAAACCGTATTCATCTGTGGATCCTTCTGTGGTGCCAGAAGCCTCACTAGGTTGAAAACTAGAAAATACCAAAATCTTAAAAAAACAAAAGTTACCAAAATTTAAAAACAAAACAAAACATCTAAATATTTTCAATAACCTGAAGAGTCTGTGCCCCTGGAAAAATGGCAGGCAAATGTATTCTCAGCCTTCCGAATGGAAGGGGTAGAGATTGAGGGGAGAAGAGCATGGAGAGTTGCATCTAAAAGCCCCAGAAAGGAGAAGTATGGAAGGCAATATGCAAAATAACAAAACCTAAAGTATTTTCCATAGGGAGTGTGTTAACTAAGGGGAGAAAATAGCTATGCATTCAATAAATTTGAACATGTGCTGAAGAATATATGAATTTATTTTGCTATCTAGTCAAATTACTGTTAATTGGAGTAGAAGATTAAAGTAACTTAGAAATAAATTCAGTCTTATTCAAATATTTGTTCCACATGCCACCTACTTTCCCATCCCTTTCCAGTGTACAAAATGGATGAGAGGAAAAAAATCTGGCTGTAGAAACAAGCTGAAGCACTCCATGACAAACTGTAAAGAGTACGTGTTACTTGGTGAGATAAGAATTTAATCAAAAAGATCTGAAACTTGGCACAGGGGGTTTTGCATGGGTTTAACTTGTTAATGTTCTCAAAACGCATGTACTAGGATGTGACTGATTTTAAGTTTTAGGAGTTGAGTTAGCATCTTTACACCCTTCTGCTCCCATCCTGAAAATTCTTCCACTAGATTGGATGCTCTTCTTTAAAATAACCTAAATTAGTCTTGCTTGTTCCATATTAGCCATACTAAGTACATCCTTCACTAGCTAGATGAAATTCAAGTTTTTCAGTTAAATTTACGAATTCAGTTTCTAAAACAAGTAACTTCTATAAATACCAAATTCTAATCACTTGGTCATATTAGTTGATCATAATTTGACTGTTCCATGAATTGTAAGCATAAAATAAAAACAACTTATAAAATTTTTAGGTGTCTCTGTGGAAGTAGTAGTAGTTACCTTGATGATTGTTAATAGAGGTTTACAAATCATGTTACTTGGTAGTTTGTTTTTGGGGTTTTGTTTGTTTGTTTTTTAAATATTTCAGAGAAAAATAATGTTTTGCAGAATGCACTGGTTTACATAATCTTGTGTCAGAGATAATTTAAGGTCTGGCCTCATCCAAGTCAAAGCAAATATCGTGCTACTACGTGTCTAACGTATTCTACTTTCTGTAAGAAGGTTAATTATAAAGGAGAAGCCTTGAACAAATGTAAATGTGATTATCAATCATTTTTCAGGTTGCCTAGGGGCAGTATGCATTTCTGTAAT
The DNA here is from genome assembly GCF_026419915.1 of Harpia harpyja. NCBI lineage: Eukaryota > Metazoa > Chordata > Aves > Accipitriformes > Accipitridae > Harpia > Harpia harpyja. The sequence goes on along the minus strand of NC_068943.1, from coordinate 73,476,078 downwards.
TAAGGGTGTACATTTAACCAGCACAAACATAGAAGAAAAATGTATCAATGTCTTAATACTGTCTTTGTGAAGCTGCGTTCATTTTTTTTCCTGAACTGGACTACACACATGAAGTTATTGTATCAAATTCAAATATCAAATAATTGTTGCTTATGTTATTTTCAGTGGCTTTAATGAAAAAACCCAAAACTTCTAAGGTAATGGAGACATTTTATTTTTACAAAAAAGTTTTGGTGTAATGCTGTCTATAAATACTAGGTAAAAGATGATAGTCGTTAAAGACCAGTTTCAGGTGGTGTTCAGGAACTGGGTCATGGCTTTCTGGAGAAGAAAATGTTACTTCTGTTCAGATGTTAGATTACTAAAAGAAAAGTTTAAATATTGTATGCTGACTGTTCTTGAAAGTCTTCCCCTCCCCCACTCAATCCTTGCCTCTCTCTACCCAGGTTTTGAATGAAATAAACTGGTGTTTGTATGGCTCGGTTTGCTATGGTCTGTTTTTGATTAACCCAGGGCAGATTATCCAGTTTTGAGATTAACTCAACCACAGGGGCAGATGGACTTGCTGGCAGTAGGCAGGGTGGGCTCTGCCACCCTGGGCTGCTGTTGGGGACTGCTCTGCCCAGGTGCCTCTTGGCTTTTCCATTTACACCTTCCTGTGTTGCGTAATCTCTCTTGCATAAAGTAGCTTGATCTGGGTTTTTTCCCCTCTGTTATTCATGGTGTGAAAAACTCGGTAACCTACAAATGTAGGAAAAAATGAAAAAAAGGAAAAGTGAATGACTCTAAACTTGAAATGAGAGTTTGTCAAAAATAAAAAAAAAAAAGTACAAAATGAATATTCTGTGGGGTTTTACCTTCGTGAAGATCTTTGTCCTCTCACTTCGGAAGGGAACTTTTGTGTGTTGGAGGTTCAGCCATCCTAGCATCCAGTGTTTATCATGAAAGACACCAGCTCTTCCAAACCAATTGTGTAGCACAATTGGTGTAACTAGATCTTTTCTCAGGCTCCTGGTGTATGTTAAGAACAGTTAAATTGGGTTGTCTTGTGTTACTGTAGGTCATCCCTGTGTCTCGCTGATCAATTTGTGGCATGGATACTGTACGCTTTCCTCTGCCATTATTTTACCTTGCACTTTTAGCTCTTCTACTTACTATTATATTGTTAATTGTATCTTTTCCCTCAGTTCATCCAGAAGTCTCTTCTGTATTTGCTGTCTCTGAAGATTTTATTCAGGCTCATAAGTTTTAATACCAAGCCATGTCTGCTTCAATGCATATAACATACAACCATTTTGCTCAATGTTTCCACTGAGCTGTAATATTGCAAATATATTCAAAAACACTCTAGTGGGTGTCTCTAACACTGTATTCCCCCGAATAAGCTCATCATAGTTCTTTGTTTTCTTGTAGTTTAAAAATAAGAGCAAATTTAATAGAAAATTTGAAATAAAAATTGTGTGATTGAACTTAAATCCATCCCAGAAAGCAGGATGCAATTGAACATGACAACTGCAGTTGCCTAAAGTGTCATTCTGAATGATATTAAAAACAGTGGCTGAATATTCTGTAATTAAACTATAAAAATAAGAAAAAGTCTTTCCTACTTCAATCCTCCCCCTTGTGTGCACAGACAAAATATGTCAAGTGAAGAAAATCTAGTTGAACAATGACTTGGACTCTTTGCGAACCCTGTATTTTACTGCTTCTTGAACTGTACACTTCATTAAAAATCGAGGCAACAACTTTGATAAAAAGGCCCTTTTTAGATAATAGAAAAAAAAGCAAATGGAATGTCATGTCAAGCTGCAGTGCAAAATGAATGTAACATGCATAGATGTATGTTAAAAGGAAATGTCTAAACCAGAAGTTAATTTAAAATTTTCTTGTGCTGTGTACAAATAGCCCAGAACAGAGAGACCCTTGAGATCTGTACAGCAATATTAAGTAAATTATTGCAAAAATCAAATGCATCAAACTAATAGTTCTATTAAATAGATGGTATTTCAAGAGATAATCTGTGCATTTGACAGCCCTTTACTATGTAAAGCATTCTGAAATACAGCTATTTACACAACAGTCTATGTGGTCTCTTATTTCTCACAGTATTTCAGAATGGTCGTCTTCCAGTCTACCGCTTGCCAAAATGTAGTCATTGGCATTTGCCTTTGTTAAAGACTTCAGAATCTTGCTAAGTTAGTTTAAGGATTTGTTGACAATAACTATTAGGGAAGCTTGCAATATAAATATTTTATTTCATGTTGTATTATGATGCTTTACATGTGTTGTTTAATAGTTAAATCTAATTTTTTCTTTAAGGGGAAAAAATCCAGTTTGTTTCAATGAAGTTAATAAAGAATGTTAATTTAGAAAATGAAAAGCTGTGTTAAATGATTTAGTATGGTAAGCCCATGATTTGCTCGGGATCAACAGTTGCTTGGGAATAAAACAGCTACTTAACACCTGCATCCATTTAATAAGGGTAGATACATTAGAAATGAGGTATGGCTCATCAGGTTTTACTCTTCAAAATTTTTCTGAGAACTTGAAAAATAACAAAACTACTTCTCCCTTCTTTTTCTTCTCATTGTTGAAAATCAATATGCTCTTTAGTAGGAAATATTGTTTCGGAAGAGAGCGCTAGCACTTGCAAATGAGTTTCATTGGGAATTTGGGGAAAAAAACACGTGTATACACTTACAAGGATGTAATAGTGCGTAGTTACATGCTTATGACTAATTTCCTTATGCTGGCTGTAACTTGCTTTTCCTGAGGCTGTTTCAAAATGTCCTGTTTTAAAAATCAGGAGAAGGGCTATAACATTGGCTAACTTTTAAAGTAGAAGCCCTTTGGGCTGCTTGAAAAGGGCTGAGCTTTCCTAGCAGATCATGTTTCTCACTTTTCTTGTTATTTAAATTTCCTATATAGCACAATGCCGATCAGTGTGGAGAAGAGTCCGCCTTACACCCCTTGCATTGAACCATATGTTCTTCAAAATAGCGTTCTGGGAGGGTGAAGGGTTTGAAACGCTGACTAGTGAAGTAACATGAACTAGGTGAGGCGGTGCAAAGGAATAGACCTTCTGGATCTGTGTGGACCCACATCCAAGTAGCATCAGGCTATGTCTTGTGCTGCAAGCTGTGCTTTGGGAAGCCTGGCTTGTGGTCTGTACCAAAGTTGTTCTGTGCAGTGCCCAGAAATCCTCAGACTGTTTTCAACTGCAGCTGCTGAGGTAGCTACAGTATTTGGAGACCATCCCCTGGTGTGATGCTGTCAAAAGAGGCTGTGTTCAGGTGATGCAAGTGCAGCACATATGGGGTTTTAATGGATTGTGCTTACTTTGGGTACCTGAAAAGCTCCCTGAAACCTATGTGGTCCAGGTCAAACTTGGTCATTTGGCAGGTATAGAAAAGCAAGAGTGTAATTTGGAAGACAGTATAAAAACATGTTTAGCTGCAGGAGGCATTGTTTTCCTAAGCTCCGCTGTGCTAAACTTCATTTGAACAGTGTTTTCTTAAGAGTAATTTCTATCCTTAAAACATTTCTTTGTTTTACTGAGAAGCTGTTTCTTCATCTAACCTTCTTATGCCAGGTTACACTGTTCCCATTTTCTCTTTATGTGCATAGGTGAAGCAAGGGTTTGTCAACAATCAGGAAGTTTTTTAACCTCTAGGTCACAAGTTCAACTTTGTCCTATGTCAGTACTGGTAGACAGGGTCACGTTTGAGGAACTGTGTGACTAGGATGTGGGATCTCAGTAACGTTTTTAGTAGCCTTCATCCATAGAGTAAAAAAACCAAATCTCACTTCTCTTCACAGCCTAGGCGTGATCCTTCTGCACTAGGATGGACTGAGTTTAAAAATGTGCATCATTTGTCTACATTCTCTTTTTCCCCTGGATAAATAGACTGTTTTTAAAACTGCAAACCCCACATCTTTTCTAAGTAGTAAATTCATTATTAGAAAATATTTTTATAAGAACAAGAACAAACCCTTTACTTCCTCAGTTGTGAAATTTACTTATGACTCTTACATTAAAATGCATCAGTAGATACGATTTCCCATTGGTGCATTACTTCTAAAATTTCACAAACAGGAATCGCTTCTAAAATGACTTATAAATGTGTAATAAGCATACTGATTGGTTTGATTTTATTTCTATTGGTGAAGCAGAGCACAGCAAGCTACAGACCTTTGCTGAAAAATCCTTGAGTTCTTGTCCTTGCGTGGGCTGAAGGAATAAGGACAAGTGAGGGAAGAAGTGAGGGAGGATCCGGGGAACTACAGGCCTGTCAGCCTGACCTCGGTACCGGGGAAGATTATGGAACGGTTTGTCTTGAGTGCACTCACATGGCAACTCCAGGATAAGAGGGGGATCAGGCCCAGTCAGCATGGGTTTACGAAAGGCAGGTCCTGCTTGACCAACCTGATCTCCTTCTATGACCAGGTGACCTGCTTAGTGGATGAGGGAAAGGCTGTGAATGTTATCTTCCTTGACTTCAGCAAGGCCTTTGACACTGTCTCTCATGGCATACTCCTTGAGAAGCTGGCGTCTCGTGGCTTGGACAAGTGTACTCTTCACTGGGTGAAAAACTGGCTGGATGGCCGAGCCCAGAGGGTTGTGGTGAATGGAGTTAAATCCAGTTGGCGGCAGGTCACAAGTGGTGTTCCTCAGGGCTTGGTGTTGGGCCCTGTTCTGTTTAATATCTTTATCGATGATTTGGATGAGGGGATTGAGTGCACCCTCAGCAAGTTTGCAGACGACACCAAGTTGGGAGGCAGGGTCGATCTGCTTGAGGGTAGGGAGGATCTACAGAGAGATCTGGACAGGCTGGATCGATGGGCTGAGGCCAATTGTATGAAGTCCAACAAGGCCAAGTGCTGGGTCCTGCACTTCGGTCACGGCAACCCCATGCAGCGCTACAGGCTTGGGGAAGAGTGGCTGGAAAGCTGCCCAGCAGAGAAAGACCTGGGGGTGCTGGTTGACAGCCGGCTGAATATGAGCCAGCAGTGTGCCCAGGTGGCCAAGGCAGCCAACAGCATCCTGGTCTGCATCAGAAATAGTGTGGCCAGCAGGAGCAGGGAGGTGGTTGTTCCCCTGTATTCGGCACTGGTGAGGCTGCACCTCGAGTACTGTGTTCAGTTTTGGGCCCCTCACTACAGGAAAGACATTGAGGTGCTGGAGCGTGTCCAGAGGAGAGCAACCAAGTTGGTGAGGGGCCTGGAGCACAAGTCTTATGAGGAGTGGCTGAGGGAACTGGGGCTGTTTAGTCTAGAAAAGAGGAGGCTGAGGGGAGACCTTATCGCTCTCTACAACTACCTGAAAGGAGGTTGTAGTGAGGTGGGTGTTGGTCTCTTCTGTCAGGTGGCTGGAGATAGGACAAGAGGAAATGGCCTCAAGTTGTGGCAAGGGAGATTTAGGTTAGATATTAGGAAAAATTTTTTTACTGAGAGGGTTGTCAAACATTGGAATGGGCTGCCCAGGGAAACAGTTGAGTCACCATCCCTGGAGGTATTCAAAAAGCGAGTGGACAGGGTACTTCAGGACATGGTTTAGTGGGCATGGTTGATGGTTGGACTCGATGATCTTGAAGGTCTTTTCCAACCTAAATGATTCTATGATTCTAAGAAAGTTGGGTTATGATGAAAGAAGTAGTGTTCAGTTACCCTTGATTATGTTTAGTTTGGCAGTGTCACACATGTAGACTCATGATGAGATATACATTTTCCCACTTTCTGTTGCATAGTGTATATGTACTTGTTTTCTTTGGAACTGATAGAGAAAAGTAAATGTCAAAGGATACACTGGGCAGAGTGGTGTTTAAGTGCACCCTCCTCTCCCTGTAAAACACGTTTCTATGTTACTCAAAATGAGAACAAGTTGTTAAAAGTTCTACAAATGCTGTGTGCTTTTATGTTTTAAGTGTAAAAAAAATGCAAATTTTTGTGGGTTGGTTTTTTTGAGTGCTTTTTTGTGGATATTTTACAGAATAGAAAATGAAGCAGATGTTTCAACAGATGTCAAAGGGGGCCTCTGGAGGGAATGGCTGTTCCACGCACCAACAGCATTAGAAAACTACTGAAAGGGAGGGGGGAATCTAGAGTTATGTAGCCTGAGGTCCAGTGAGCTAGAACTCAAAGGCTTTGAGATTGCAGCTATTAAGAGTGGCAGGTTCTACTTTTATTCTTGTGTCAGGGCCCAAATTCAGAAACCTTCATCACAAAGAGTATTTCTCCTCCTTTGGCAGCTATGAAACTGTCTGCAAGGATTGCAGTGGCCCTCTGCAAGCTCTTGTGCAAAGTGCTCCATCTTTAAGAGGAGTGTCAGAAGCAGATTCCCCTGCCTTGTGAGGAAAAACCTTACTCTGACCACTGCAGAGATGTGCTCCTTGGAGGAGCTGCCAGAAGGAAATGGGGCACAGCTATCTGGAAACGTTTTCTGGGCTGGAGAAAACTGCTGAAATAAAGGAAGGATGAAGAATAGAAATTAAAAGCAGCATTACGAAAAGGTAGAATGGGATACGAACTTTAGATTTGTTGCGCAGTTAAGTGGTACCAGTTGCAGCATTTAGTCAGCTCTAAATTGAGACTAATTTAATTTCACAGCAAGGAAGAATTGCAGCAACCTCCACATCCTGCCTAGCAGTGCCTTACTCAGGAAACAGCTTTCCTATCACCCCCCTGCCTTTTTTTTTTTTAAATCAAAATGCCTTTCCTAGTTCTAATAACCATAACAAGGGGAAAAAATAAAAAAAAAGTTGGAGTTAACTGAGTTGTCTATCACCTAATTTTATCTTTATTCTGTAATGTGCAAAAATGTTAGCTGTGGGGTTTTTGGTTTTTTTTTTTTTTTTTACATACTGTATGAATATTGGCTCCAGCAGTCCTGAGTCAGCATGGTTATTTGTAGGGTATTCATGTCATGAATGTGATGTGCTCCATTCAGTAGATGCAGTTTTGTGGAAAAATGTCACCTTGCTAATGAATACAAACATATATTAAGAAGAAAAAGGAAGACCCCGTTTCATTTGGGAATAAAAGCTTTTGTCCATGAGGCCTTGTAGCTTCCAAATGTATCTGAATCTTCTGTCTGAATGACACAAAGCTACAGGGAAGATAAAGTGATAGGCCTTAGGAGTCAAGAAAACATGTCAAAATGCAGACCAAGCCTTTATGCTTTTAATTACCCAGAGTGGGCTGTTGAAAGGAGTGGGATGATGGAGGGGGCAAAAGTAAGGAAAGCAGCTCGTGATTTCTGAGCTGAACTTGTGCAAATCTGCAGAGGCGGGAAACGTAGTTTTCAGTTCATTAAAGGCAGCAAGCTGTCAGTCAGATGCTTATGAGCCAGCTCAGTTGAGAGAGGGCACATGCCTTGGTTGTTTACACAGAAATCCTATGAGTGCTGCATAGACGCTTTTGCAGCCAGTGTTGGCAGCACTTAACACAGTGGCACGTTGCTTTGATTTTGGACATGCTTCCTGGTTTGGACCTACTTTCCCATGTCATCACAAATCAGCTCAGAGGGATACAGAGCACCTTAAATTTTAGTTCCAAACTACTTAAAATCTACATACTGTATTTTACCTGGGATCGACTGTGTGTATCTATTCATTTAATCTGTGAGTTGCTGCTTCCAGGAATAAATTATTGCAATAACTTATACAATGGGAACCTGTAGTACAGCAATAGAATGATTTCTCTGTAAATCCATCCTTTTCCCTGCTGCATACTGCAATATGAAGAACAGCCATCACCCTACTTCAGGGGGGAAAGGATTGCCAGGGCAGGAGGAAGAGAGAGGTTAAAATTTTAAGAGGATTTAAGAATTCCTGACAAAATAGGCTTTGCCTCGTGCTTTTCCAAAACATGAGAAGCACAAAATGAAGGGGAGAGAAAAAAACAGAAGTAAATGGAGCAAAACAAAACCTAGAACATGGAGCTGTAAGAATGCATGAGGTGTTTTGTTGGGTCGGGGGGTTTTGTCTGTGGTTTGTTTGTATGTGTGATTTGAGGAGTATCTTTTGACTCTGGGCAGTACAGAGCTGCATGAACAACAGTCTGTGCATGAGTGTAGAAAACACTAAGGAGCTCTAACGAGAGGAGTTGGAGCAGAACCTGGGACCATCCTGGGCTACCATTTCCAGAACAATGTGGTGTCCTACAGAGAGATAACATCAAATGGAAAACAATGGTTTGCTGAGAGGGAGAAAAATACCCTAAGGTGGCTACACTCACTAATCCCTTATGATACAGTATATTATCATGGGTTAAGTGTCACAGCGTTTGGAGTAATATAATATTTTGGTGCAAATAAAATAAAAAGTATTGTGAAAGATTTATGTGTATTATCTATCCACTGCCCGAATGGAAAGAAATTGTCTGCCAAATTCTTAGTTGTGAGATGTAAATGGCTGGAATTATACTCAGAAAGATGTCTTCCATTCCTTTTCATTATATCATTTAGTAGCTCCTGAAAAAAAAAAGAGAAGAGTTTTGCTGATTCAAGGGCCTTGGAGATGTTTGTTGCTATTTTCCCATGTACCATAAATTTCATTATTTGTACTTCCAGCAGCAAGCTGATTTGCAGATGTAGAGACTGAAATTTATGGCAAGAAGTAGAGGACTCCAGTGGGCTTAACACTATCCACAGCTGAATTGAAATAAATCCAGAGCAACTGCATTTAAATATAATAGTTGCTTCAGAACTTTTTTTATTGCAATACCTTTTCTCTCCAATGTGTTGTTTTCCTTTATTTTTATTACTACTTATTTATCAAGAATCATGTAACTTGAGGCCATTAAAAAGGGAATGAAGAATTAAATGTTGGATATTTGTGACCCTTATTAGAACATCTGCTTTATTCATAAAAGCCAACCTGTTGTGGTGGCAGGTTTTTTGGTAGTGGGTTTTTTTGTTGTTGTTGGTTGGTTCGTTTGGTTTTTTTTAAGTAATGCACAGTGAAGATATGCAAAGACACTCTTACATGGTGGAGATTAACCCCAAAGGAATTGTATCTATATTACACTGATGTACACATTTTCTTGATTTGATTTATAAGATCTAGTATAACACACTCTGCAATACAGCATACTGCAGAGCCATGGAAAATGCTGCTCTGTTTCAGGAAAGTGCCAATGCAGGCTGCCCCCCCACACCTTGAAAATGAGAAATGCAAGCATTAAAGAACCGTAATTGTTAGTTTTTATGATAGTTTTTAATATTTTCATGCATTTGTGATCTGAAGGTGGAGCAGGCAGTGAAAGCGTAGTTATACTTGATGTGCGCATTAAATGAACCCTGTGCACTGTGGAGATGTAGATGTGTTTGTTTATGGTGCAGTTTTATTTCTTTTCAATTGACATACCTTGACAGAAAGTCCCATGGAAAGACATGGGACTTCTGAGATAAGAATCCATGGCAGAGCAGTGACATTCTTTCTAAATCTTTATTTATCAAAACCCAGGAGGTAGTTGAGTTAAATGCCTCATATACAGTATGTATAAAGAAGTGGAAATGTGTATTGTTTTTCAGTAGGGCCAGATTTGTTGCCCAGAACACAGAGAATTCATGCCATGAGGAGGAGGATGTGGATGGGGAGGAAGGATGCTATTCTTATAACTTACTGATGGTGTTTCAATTCTTTTCTCCATGGTCTCTTTGGGAACCAGGAACTGTGTAATGCTAGTGAGTACAACTATGTTCTTTTAAAAAACAGAAGAAAAAAGAAAAAGTATCGCATATGTAGGTATGTGTAATAGATCTCCCTCTAAATGGTTGTGAACAATAATATTGCTAAATTGTCACATGCTCATGCCAGAAAATCTCAGTTGTGTTCTCAGGAATAGGAGTGCTGGTCCAGCAGTGGGCATAATTTAACCTGGTTCTAGGCAGTGGAAGGTATTTGCTGCAGAGGCCTATTTAGATATCTGCATGAAAACCTGACTTGTTTCATCACCCTCGTTCTAACCTACAAGGGATGTAGTGGATTCTGCAGTACATCTCTTTTGTGCTGGATGGGGTGAGGAGCTGTCGTGTTTTTCCATCTGCACAAGGGACACATACTGGAGACTTTGATGCCATGTTCACCTCAGTGGTACATGTCCCCTTATGGTGGCTCTTCATTACTTCAACTTCTACCTGACTGGGTTTAGGGCACTGCCATCCACAGATCTTACTGAGAGTGTGGCAGCCGTTTATTCACTCTTCCAGGCCACCACAGCTGTATTACCACTCAAAAAAGAAATAAGGAAACAGACTGAAAATCATGAGATTGATTCAGATTCTTTCAGTTCTTCTGAAATTAATTTTTGTCTGTTGTTTTTGCTTTTGTGCTTTTTAAGCTTTTCACCCAGCTACAAAGAACACATTATTAACGAGTGGATGCTCATTGGATTGTCACTTAACCATATGCCTCAGGAAAAAAAAGAAAAGCGCTGATAGAACTTCTGACAGTGTTGTAGAAGTTGGCAACATGCTCATATCCTCTCTGTGTTCTTGACAGAGAAGGCAGGCTGACTTTGACACTTATATTTTGACACTCTAAATTATTTGGCTGACATGCATATTAAAAACAAAAAAACAAGAAAAAAACCCCCACAACTCCCTATTTTTTCCACTACTAGTATCTAAACAAAGAAGTGAGAATCGCATTTAAATATACTGGTGTCACCAGACTTCTGTTATGGTTGAGCACAGGTATAAAAACTTATTGTCCCTGATTTCCCTTTTCCCACACAGTAGGACTCCAATCCTCAGTTTTGTGTTTCCAAATTGTTCTCTCTTTTAAAATTTTTATTTTATGTGAGCATTGTTTTCCCCTGTAGAAACTTCCTTTCTTTTCTTGTATATTCTATCATCATAAAAATTAGCCTCTCTGAAAACAAATACATGTTTCTTGGGTTGGTGAATTGGGTTTTATTGCACTTTCTTATTCTCAATACAGCATAATAACGCAAGCAATTTAAGGAGAGTGTGTTTTAATAATAATTACTTCAGCTACAAGAGGTATTCCAATAACTTCAACTGTAGCAGTAACAATATTTTCTATATATGTTTTTAAAAAAAGGGCCATTACACAAAGTGTTTGCAATAGTAGCAGGGACATTTAGCTTTACTTTAATCTACTGGTTGACAGATCACCTGTCATCTGCTGATGCTGACCAGTTTCTGAAGGCTGAATGCAGTTATGTTTCAACATAGCTAGAAATTCAAGTTTCCTCTCCCGATACTTCAGTTGAAGGGGGGGAAAAAAGTCTCTTAATTGACTTAATCTGTACCACACTAAATAATTACATAGTTTGATTTATATATTTTTTTAAAATGTTAAAAAAACAGGAGGAAAAAGGGAAAGCGAAAGGACCATAGAGGTGCTACTTAAGTTACCAATAGTGTTCCTGTGCTATTTGTTTAATTCCAGTAGTTTGGTTCAATACATTCTCCTTTAAATTACTTTTCTGTTCAGTTAGGCTCTTCCATGCTCAGAAAATAACCTACTTTTAGCTGATGTTTGCAATTTAAATGTATGATTTGGTAACTGTTACATTAGGGATTTTTTTTGTGCGTGTCAGGTAAACAGAATCATTGACTGTACGTGATACCCTTTCCCCCTGATGCCTATTTAAGAAGGTATCAAATGCAGAGGAAAAAGTAATATGAAAAGTCACAATATAAGTTATGGATAAAGGTTATTTTTAAAAATGCAATATCGATGATTTATTCTTAACCAGTTGATCCCCCTTGGTCCATCTTTCTCCAGACACTTCAGTTATTAATGTAATGCAAACAATAAGTCATTCAATTTCTCTTAGTTCTCTTTACGCTTGTCAGACACATTTCTGTACAGACTGTTTTGGCAGCAGCAGTGATGAAATACATTTATTGACTGCAGCCACAGCAATCTAAATAGATATCTGTCTTTCCCTAACACCATGTAATAGGAATTTGTGGGTTTTATCCGTGAAGTAAATCTACTTAGAGAATTTTTCCTACCGTAGGTTTTAATGTTTGTTTTTGTCTAGAGTGTTTTTCTTAACTTTTGGAATACTTACAGAAGGCAGGAAGGTGGTTTCCTGTGACACAAAGTTCCTTTGAACATATTTTGCTATATTTCGGACTTGTTTCTTAGAATTCATATATAGAATTTTGTTCTTTTTCTGTCAGTAAAAACAGTCATGTACTGTTTTCTATAAATGTGGTATAAAAGAAGCCTGGAATAATGGGTTTTTTTCCTTCATTCCAGTGCATGACCCATCTCATTTTCTTTGATTCATTTTTCTTCTTTCCAGGTTATCCAGAGGACTTCTTCAAATAGTTCTAGTTGTTCTGAGAACTGTGCAATAAAATTAAAGCAAATTGCTAAATCAAGTAGACAATTAGTTTTAATGGGCAAGTCCTCAGTATTGTGGTCTCTATTCTGCTACCTGTGTCTTTATTTTGTATGAAACAATAATTGGATAAAACAGATAATTCTGTTTAGGAAAAGGTATTGGTAGAACAGTGGATGGATGCCTTTGTCACAGACTGTGGAGTTACTTACTTTTCCAGCGTGCGCCCCCCCCCCTTTCTTTGTAACCCTAAGAAATTGTGTCATTGTACAGACAAGCATTGCAGAGTTCAACAGGGGACAGAAAGTGCTCTAACTTGGTCTGGCCTATAATTTTATTATTAGCACGTGCTTTTGGGAGGTGAGACACATGGGAGGGTGGAGAGTGCAGAGATAGCACCAGGTTCTTCATCACTAGTTAAGGCTCTTCAATTACCTTTTTAACAGACCCAGGCAGGGAAGAAACTAGAAGATAGACCATGTATTACATATGAGTGGCAGGGAAGGGTATACTTTCTGTGTGTGAGATCTCAGATGTCACAGGTCATCTACTGCCCATTCTACTCTCTAATCTTGCAACTGTAGCTGTATATTGACCACTTTTTCCACCAAAACCACTTTCCTACCAAACCTCTATATTACTACTACCATTATTGATTTTCAGTTTTTGCACAACTTGAACACTTCTGTATTGGGTTTGTGTGGCAAGGTTTTGGTAGCGGGGTGGGCTACAGGGGTGGCTTCTGTGAGAAGCTGCTAGAAGCTTCCCCTACGTCTGACAGAGCCAATGCCAGCCGGCTCCAAGATGGAGCTGCCGCTGGCCAAGGCTGAGCCCATCGACAATGGTGGTAGCACCTCTGGGATAATAGATATAAGTAGGGGAAAAAACCCCTGCACAAAAGCGAGTGCAGCTGGAGAGAGGAGTGAGAACAACATGTGAGAGAAACAACTCTGCAGACCCCCAAGGTCAGTGAAGAAGGAGTGGGAGGAGGTGCTCCAGGCAGCGGAGCAGAGATTCCTCTGCAGCCCGTGGTGAAGACCATGGTGAGGCAGGCTGTCCCCCTGCAGCCCAGGGAGGTCCATGGTGGAGCAGATATCCACCTGCAGCCCGGGGAGGACCCCACGTCAGAGCAGGGGGATGCCCAAAGGAGGCTGTGACCCCGCAGGAAGCCCATGCTGGAGCAGGTTCCTGGCAGGACCTGTGGCCCCGTAGAGAGAGCAGCCCAGGCTGGAGTGGGTTTTCTGGCAGGACTTGTGACCCCGTGGGGGACCCACGCTGGAGCAGTGTGCTCCTGAAGGACTGCAGCCTGTGGGAAGGACCCATGCCAGGGAAGTTTGTGGAGGACTGTCTCCTGTGTGAGGGACCCCACACTGGAGCAGAGGAAGAGTGTGGGGAGTCCTGCCCCTGAAGAGGAAGGAGCGGCAGAGACAACGTGTGATGAACTGACCCCAACCCCCATTCCCCATCCCCCTACGCTGCTGCGGGGGAGGAGGTAGAGAATTCGGGAGTGAAACCGTGCCTCGGAAGAAGGGAGGGGTGGGGGGAAGGTGTTTTTAAGATTCGGGTTTATTTCTTATTATCCTACTCTGATTTTCTGGGTAATAAATTAAACTAATTTTGCCAAGTTGAGTCTATTTTGGCTGTGATGATAATTGGTGAGTAATCTTTCCCTGTACTTATCTTGACCCATGAGCCTTTTGTTTGATTTCCTCTCCCCTGTCCAGCTGAGGAGGGGAGTGATAGAGTGGCTTTGGTGGGCACCTGGTATCCAGCCAGGGTCAACCCACCACAACTTCCTTTTATTCCATCTTCACGCAAGCAGCCTCTGAAGGTTTCTCTAAACATTCCTCCCACTGTCTACTCAGTTCTCACTCTGCAGATTGTGTTCTTGGTGAGACGTAATGTGTTTTGGAAGCACTGGGCTTATGGTACACAAGTGTGCAGCAGCTTGGTAGGACTGAAGTTAGTGGCAAGTATCAGCTGAACTTACTGGATCAATATTCTCTTAAACTTCTGATTTGTCATACAACTGCAGAATTTTTAGGCATTTGTGAGAAGGAATTTTGGTTTTGATAGTAATATCTAAGCATTACATTGCAGGTAAAATAAATACCCTGAACAAAACTTACAATGACAAGTATCCTATATATTTCTGTAAGTGATAGTTTCACTTGACTTATAAATTAAGTTTCTTTCCTGTTGTCCTGTAGTCTATTATAATAATGTGACACACATTTATCAAGAGATTTCTTTGACTTCCTGGGCCAGAGGGAGTTGGGCATAAAGTGATGCAGTAGGATTTTAAAAACATCCTTGGTATCTTTTCACTATTGAGATTCTACCAGGTACCTCTGTGAATTTTTGTTTAACTAAGTAGCTTTTAGAGTTTGATGTGGAGTGGTTTCTTTCAGTCTCGGGCTTTGCCAATGCAACTAGTTTTCCAAAAATAAACAGCATGCAAAGACTTAAGCTAAAGAATTCAGGATTGCAGGAGGACAATATTATGGCTGCAAAAACAAGCACTCAGAACAGAGAAGAAATCAAGTTGTGGCTATCTGTGCAATTTTAAATTCTTTACCCTTTCCCTTCTTCCATGTATATGTTATTTCATAGATAATTTTTTTTTCCAACTAGTCATAAACTTTTTTCATCCCACGGGATATGTGATGTGCAAAATGTTACTTTTTCTTCACTATATCCCTAGTACATTTTTGTATGCTAATTAAACTATGTTTAATGCAAAATTATTCATTTCTCTGTGGGCTTTTAAGGTGGATGTCAGTGAAGCATCTTTGTGCTTCACAAAGGTTTTTTTTGTTTGTTTTTTTGTTGGTTTTTTTTTTTCACAATATCCCTTGATGTACTATCTCCATTATACATTTGGGTAACTTAGATATAAAGGAGGAAAACCAGTATCAGAATTTTTAGCATATTTAACATCATATAGACGTACTGTCAGATTCAACTATGACGACAGGAACATTCTGCAATGAGGTCTTTAGCTCGTTGTTAGACACCACTCTAAGCTGGCTGTCACACATTGTAGATGATTATGGTTCATATGAAATACCTCATATAATTACAATATTTCTTTTGTAGAAAGAGATATGTCCATCTTCTTGGTGAGACAAGACAAATAAGGTTATTCACAAACACTGCAGCCCTGTCATGGTTTTGCATAGGCTTCTCTTTGCTTTTGTGTATCACTTGCATACCTTGATGAGTTTTAAATTAAGTAATATTCATAGGCTGCCTCATGATTTATGTATTCTCACAGGCTTGGTGGTTATAATTGTTTTTCTCAAATTCCCATGCTGGTGCCATACTTCAGAATCAAGAAATAGGTGAATGATTTTTAATAGCATTTGTCTCCAGTGGTATATATGCTGGAGACCAGAAATATCACCACTTTTGTAGTTGCTCTGTATGTTCCCACAGCACACACATATGGTCTTGTAAGTCAGTAGTTAGCTAACGTGTTCTAGAAATGTGACGTTAATCATGCAGATGGGCATTTAGGAAGTCAGCGTTTTCTCAACTCTATAGGTTGTTGATGATCTTCTTTAGGACTAATTAGTAGGGTTATTAATCCAAACAATTAAATTCTCTTCTAACACTACAGCTGTTTAATTAATAAATCTATTAATTAATCACTAGGTTCTCCAGATGTCTAGTGAGATACTGTCCCTTGAGCAGCAATATTAGTTGTTGGATTTTTGTAAACCAAGAACTAGAATCTTTCATTTGCTTGGTTGTGTATTAAACAGGAGCTGGATTTATTAAGGTACAAGACTTGTATCTTTTCCTCTGTTTCTCTGAGTAAAAATCTATTTTTAATTATCATTGGTTATTTTTTCCATTCAGCCACCTGACATACTTGTGAATAGATAATGTGTGATTAAAATTTAAGGGGTTGTTATTCAAATGCCTCCTTTGCAGCGACCCAGAAAAAGCTCGTGCAAAAATGAATGCTACCATATAAACATGCAGATAGCTTAATTGCTTTCAATTTCAAAAACCTACTTGCCTTGTGCCAGTAAGTCATGATCTTACCACAATACTGCTGCTGAACTCGCATTTATGGGGGTGTGTTTGGTGTTTTCCTTAATGCTCAATGGGAACACGCATGCTGAGCCCAAGGTCGCTATTTTGTTCAAAACTTTTGGGTAATAAGCCATTACTAAAGATCTGGTGAACCTGCCTGCTGCCCTCCCACATGCTCATCTCTTCCCCCTTTCGAATTATACATGTGCAAGGAAGTTATTATGCCTGCTTTCACCTAGAGACTTCAGTGTTGTCCTTCTCGGTCTTTCGTAGAAGGAGACCAACCTGTGTGAAAGCAGTGTGCGCTGTATCATTCCCAAAGGTGTGTTCTTATCTGCAGTGTGCTGCCTCACAGTGCAGCTTGAAAATGGGTGGCTGTTTGGGTCAAGTCTGGCAAAGTTTGGTTTCATTTGACTGGTACTGTTTATCCCACAGGAATGGCAAGCACTTTGACCACACACTCTGCATATCTTTACGTGCACAGGTTTGACAAAAAAAGTTTGTCTGCATACTGAAATATATAGGATATACGTGCATGTTTGTGCTGGTTTGCCTGGTTTGTAATTTCTTTTGAAAAAGTGAGGTTTCCAAAATTAAATATTATATATTGGTATTTTAGCATCTCTTGTATCACAACTAAAACAGTTCTCAGATTATTCAGTAATGAAATCTTAGTCATCTAAAAGTAATGAAACCAGTGATCATGCTTCCCTCTCTGTTCTGTAGAAGCCAAGGTATAAATTACCTCGTCAGTTCTAATTATCGTACAACAGGCTAGAATGTAACTGCGAAGCTGCCATGGCTGCATTTTTGCTAGCACATTGTCTCCCTCGGAGACAAGGACCAATTTTATTTCTCCTCTCACTCCTTCCTCTTAAAATTCCTTCCCTTTTCATTTATCAGGTACAAAAGAAGGTAAGGAGAAGGAATGTAAGCCTCAAGCAAACTGTATTCGTTTTAATTAAAATCCTAGAATGCAATCCACACCTATTCCTGTGTTGGTGTGCACGAGACTCCAAAACTTGCCAGCCCACAGCTGCCAACGTTGCTGTATTATTGGAACATATGCAGAGTTGGCTGCTTTTCCCGCTGCCATGCGTCTATGCCGAGAAAGGTGCTATACTGGGAAAGGATGATGTCAGAGGAGCTAAGGGCATATGTTCTCAACTGGAGTTTGTCCGTAGTGACGTTTTGCTGGAGGCTTGTGCTGTTTGGGAAGGTAGTTTTACTGAGGTGACAGGCTAGGTTTTGCCAGCTGGCATCAAACTTAGGCAAACTATTGGCAACAAGGAACAACTACTTTGAATAAAACTTGCAGCAGATCAGACCTGAGTGAAACTGGCTTTACTCGGGAAACATCTTGTTTGGGTTCCTTCAGCTTTTGTCCATCTAATTTATTGTTAACATGGATATTTTAGGGAGCTTTGAGACTACATTGGCTCAGTTTGCAGCTGAGGGGAACTGAAGACCAAGCAGGGGTATAATTCTGTTTCTAGCTATAGGCTGAGCTAGAGATAACTGTTAAGTGTTTATTGTCTGGACTATGTTGTGCAGAAACCTATAGTTGCACTATATCAATAGCTGTCTGCGTGTGGCTAACCAAGCAAAGAGGACTAACTGGAAAATAGAAAGAATGCTGAACAACCAAGGAAATAAATCCTGAATCTATTAAAGGAAGAAAATAGAAAACCTAGCTCTATAAAACTCTTCTGAATTAGGAAGAGCCTCAATCTGCTTCAAGGGCAAAAGCTTTATTTAGATCATCGCTAAGAATCTTCAGTATTCCTGTTCCTCTGAATTCTTTTGCTGGGATTTGAAAGATGAATCTGACCTATCATTAATTGAAAACCTTTCAGTGGCAGCTGAACAGGTAGTATTTGGGGTTTTTTTCTTGTAATTTATATATTTTTTTATTCCTGTAAATGTGAAAATCATTCCGTGATTATATTTTTAAATAAGTGTTTTAAAAAAACCAAACAACCCCTTTCCCCCCAAAAACCCTGACAACAAAACTGTAACTATGTAAGCTTTTAATAGAAAAGAGTATCATATGTTTTAGGGGTGGTTAGTGTTGTTGGAAAGGTTTGTATAGTTGCATCTTAAATATTTTCTCTGACTAAATAATCTTTGGAATCTGGCTAATCAGAAACCGGAAAACAGTTTCTGTCTTTCACACACAGCCACTCCCCTCCCTGCTCTCCCCCCCCGCCAGCTCGATTCATTACCTAGTTTTAGAATTTTATAGTCACTTGCTGTTGTATTAGTACTTGTATTTTCTGTGGATTTAAGGCAACAGTGCTAAGAATTGTTTGAGTAGTAAACTGAAATGAGCAAAACTCACTGTTTGCCTACTTTTATCTTGAATTTCCACTATGTCATAAAGGTTTTTTCACTCTGTGGTTCACTAGTTATTGGTGGTCTGGGAAGTATATGGCAAGTATTTGATCCTTAGAGAGCTAGCTAATCATGTGGTTTTAACTGTCCTGTTCATTTTCAATTTTAAAATTGCATTAAAAGGAAGACAGAACCACATTGCCAATATTGCTCTCCTATGTAAGCAATTTATATAGTCATTGAAAAGATATTATATGACTTGTGAATGGAAAAGGAAAATTGTCTGTGCCTATGAAAGGAAGGATATATGTTTAAGAATTATGTTAAGACATAGTGTACAATATAAAAGCATTTGAGAAATCCTGCAATCCAACTTCAGCCTCAATGTTTTCATAGATTCGAATTCAAGGATAACCAATGAGGTCCAAAACCTGGGTCTAGAAGTTTTCAGAGGCAGAATTAAGATGTGCACAAGTTATGCTGACCTACAAGACAGTTTGGAGCACATAATTGTATTTTGTGCCTTTGAAATTGTTTCCTGGCAGTGAAATCAAAAGGTCCATTTTTCAGTCTTGGCTCTATTAATATCTTGATTTCCCCTTTTTGTGTCCTAACCAAAGCTATATTTATAATATTTACTCCAGCCTTTCTAGCCTACTTACAAAAAAAGCACCACAAAGCTATTGCTGCTATATCATTCTGCACCTTACACTAGCACTAATAAAGACTACTTTAATGAGACAGAACCTTTTCCCCATCTTTTTTATATCTGTTCTCTATTATAGATTTCCACATTAAGTACTGAAGAAACATGGTTTTGTGATCCCCACAACTTAATGAGAAACTTCCTCCTAGGATGGACCAAGTAGGTAATTTGTTGCAATGAGCTCTACTTTTGGCTAGGGTTGAGCACTCCCTGAAGAGCATAGGTCAAAAGCATACCTCCAAGGTGAGATTATTTCAAGAAATGGTAGTCTTTACCTCCCTGCCAAACTCTTCTGTGTGCTTGAGTTTCTCACCACCTTGCTCTGTTTCATTCCTTTGACACTAGCTATTTGTAGTATTTAGAGACACTTTTACTTCCTCAGGATGATCTCGAGTACAGTAGATTCTTGCTATGCAAATAACAAGATCCTTTTGAAAGCTGGGAGACAGTGATGTGCCAGCCAACTTTCCAAGCAGGTATAAATAAATTCCAAAGTAGATTTCACAGAAATGGATTTGTACCTTTGGTCCCATTTCTTCAAAGAGTGTAGCCTCCGTGCTGTCCTACTATGTTTGACAAAGAGGTTTTTAAAGGCAACTTAGTTTGAACCTTCTGGTTTTTGATGTATGTGGTAAGGATCCTTGAAATATGAATAGCTTTTTGTTCTTCCAGCTTACCTAAACACAGCTCCTGGAATGTCAAGTCAGTTTTGAATGAAAGCGGAAGGGCCCCTTAGTCTCCTGTTTAGGCAGACTCTCTCAGTATATGGTGCATGATACTTCAGCACTTTAAATAAACATGCTGTGTCAGGCATACTTGATCAAAGGTAGCCTTCCATTTCTGATTAAGGCAGGTGTGCTTAGAGCCTGCCTTTTCAGAAGTGCTGAGCATTTACAAAGCTCTGAGTCACCTGGATTTGCAAAGACTCAGCATCTTTGGAAGTCACACCACTAGCAATGACAAAATTGGAGTATCCAATTAGGTGATCTCATTATAAGTCCAGTTAAATTATAGATGTTAGTATACTTACAGCTGCAGGTAATCATGTGAATGCTTACCTCTATTGAAATCAATAAATGTTAAATTACTTAGTGCTTTTGAAAATCCCATTAGGCACTGAGACAGCTGAATAACTTTAGAAATCTGATGTATGGGAACATTATTTTCTGTGTATGGCACCTATTATGCTAGGAGACTGCAAGAAAGCTGAGCTTTTTAGAGGGAGTAAAAGGAATTAATTGCCCAGTCAATGGGGCATTCAGTGGCTAACTGTCGTAAGCTGCTTTAAAGCCCCAGATTGACGCCTCTGCTTCCAGGGGTTTATGGCCCATATGTGGGACACGAACAACTTGGCATACGGCAACACTGAAGCCCAGCAGAATGTTTATAATATTCAACACACTGTTGCCCTTGGCAGAGAAGTGTAAGTATTGACCCACTGCCATACTTTCTAACCACTCTTAGCCAAATTCTCTTCTGAGATACATTCGTGCAATGCCATTAAGTTCAGTGGACAGAACCTAATAAACATCAAAAGGGGTGATATCTGGAAAAGCAGGAATTCTTTAGAGTCGATTTATTTTTTTTAGTATCAACATATTTAACTGGATTTTCTTTTTCTCCTGATCTTTGTGAAATATAAGAAAATAATATTTTCTATTTTGAAAAACTTGTGTGTAAGAAAGGGTTATAATCTCTTGGGGAGGGAAGGGAGAGTTATGGATGATAATTCCTGAGTGGTAGCATTCCAGTTACAGTGTTAGTGAGAAGAGTAGATGCATAACCAGTATGAGTCAGATGAGATGATGCGAAGATAGGCAATTTTACTTGTCTGACAGATGTTCAAAACCTTATTTCAAAGGCATGCCTAGAAACCTTTCAGTGAATATGAATGTATGAACGATGTTATTCTTCTTAATGTTTCAAAAAATAAAATACATTAAAGCTACCACTTGGCCATTGGCTCCCCCATGAACTTTTCCAAATGCCAGCCACAGATAATAGCAAGAAAGTTTGTTTTATCAGGTATTATCAGAAAAGTCAAATTATGTCTTAGCTGCACTTTATTGAAACAAGTGGCATATAGAAAAGGATTGAAAACACTATGTGAAATTTCCTTCAGTTGTGTGTTTGTTGTCTTGCTTTACCTTGACTAGTCTAGACAGCTTTTTGTAAAATTTTCATCATAAAAGTCTCTTAACATTTTAAGATCTTAAAAATGTATTTTCAATGTGGTCAGTTAATCCATTTAGAAAAACAGTAAAAAGCATGTCTTCATAAAATGCACTTGGTTAAACTTTTGAATACAGAAACTGCTGAAATTAAGGATTGAGTAATAATTTTTTATGGTCTGAATATATTTATGGTCTCATTTTGTGATAACAGCAGTAATCAAGCTACAAATTTTTACCTGAAAAGCATCTGGTGAAATGCATCTAAATTAGTATTTATTCCTGCAATGCTATTCCCTTTTCTTGGGGCAGGGGGCAAGTGAGGAGGGGGTAGGTTTGGGGGCTTTATGGGAGGTGCTTTTTTTGATGGGGAAGAACATGGTTTTATTGGGACAAATCTTGAGGATGGACATTTAGCAGAGCTTTCAGCCTTCACATTTTTTAGTTTCCTTTCTGAAGATAAGGGTCTGGGTCAAAAAATATTCTATGAGCTTAGTGACAGTAACATTTAATAGGGCTGCAAACTGACCCCTGTGAATGGATTGTTCCGCACGACTCCTCGCTGTTGCGTGGTGTTATAATTTAGTATGTAATAATCCTCAGTAAATCCCTGTAGGTTGGTTCCCCCCCCTCCCCAATATGGCATGTGTTTGGAGGTAAAGTAATTTGCCATTGTTTGACCTGAGACAATTTTGTACCTCACCAGAATAACCTATGGGAGCCAAGGCATAATATTTTTGATGGGACTGAGCACCACATTTGTACACACGTGTGTTTTAAATTTTCCATTGTAGCTGAATTTTTATTTTTAGTATTTTTAAAAGTTTTGGACAAAATGGTTGCATAGTTTCTGGAATTGAGATGAGGAGAAAAAATGTTTTACACTTAAGATAATTCCCGCAGCTTTTATTATTATTAACTTTATCTATTGACTTCCATAACTGACTTTGGGAGCATAGCCTTGAAATTTAGGAGCAGGTGGCCTTTTTGTCAGGGCTATGTCTTTCGTTATTCATTTGCCAAATTATAAACTTTTAAAGTATGCTTGCATGGGCTGAATAGAGACAAAAGGGAGGTATTGAAAAAGGCTGATCTTCTCTGTAGTTAATAGCAGACAAGTTCTTCCAGGGCTGATTCAAAGGATCAAAGTTAGGTTCCTGCTGAGTTGCTCTCTTCCTTCATTACTTCTGGAGGAAGTCAAGGGAGAGAAAACTCAGTTGACTGAAGTTAGCCTTGGTGAATATTCCTTTTAAGGTTTCTTGAATTCTCTGAAGTTGTGTGTGAGCATTTTGCTGCACCTTTTAGTTCTGCTAGTGCTGACCAGTCTGTGCTCATATCAATGCCCCTGAGATACTTAACACACTTTAGCCTGGAGCTACATCATTAAAGTTGGATTCATTTTACTGCAATTGCTGCTCCTGGCTGAAGAACTAGCACTGAAACTGAAATCATAGTCGCTATCTTGCTGTGCTCTTGGTGAACCCCATGCTGGCCCTAAGGCAATGCTGTGGAAGAAGCTGTCAGATGGGAGCGTGCAAAGCAAGAGGAAAGGAGCAGGGCTGAAGCGTTTCAGTGGCAGTGGAACAGCAGCAGTGGGAGGAAAAAGAAATAGTAATCCTGATAGTTCATATCTTTTTTGTGACACGGGGGAAGACAGGGAATGGAGGAAAAGCAAAACAAACCCCCAGCAAACCTAAAGCAAACAAACAACAATAACAAACCAACCCAAACAAAAACCCCTCGGTTCTTCAATATGGCTCTAAAGCCCTTGCTTTTATATGTTTTCTTTTACTTTTTTCCTGTATTGTTGCCCACTGCTTTTAAATTTCATATTTCCATAATAAACCCATTTAGACTCAAATGTATGAGAGAATGATGCTTTTGTATGTTGAACGTTCTTTGACATAATTTATCTAGAACTTGACAGGGATGTCATCCTTGATGATTAAAAAGGCATTAATGAGATGAGTACTTGTCAAGACTGGATTATGGCCATCTCTGTGTTAGTTAAATGGCAGTGGAATGACTACTGGAAACAAATATGAAGCGCACATTTTTGCAATGAATTATTGATTGTTCTTGATAGAGGAAATAAGAAATTAGAATGATTGGACAATGAAATATAAACACTCCTTGATATTTTAATGAGGCATATTATGACATATTTGATGTAAGGTAAAAAGCTGTATGATATGAAATCATTTCTCTTTAAAGAAGCCTAATTCTGTTTAGATAGGAAAAAAGGAATGCGTGGGGTTTTCTTTTTTTGATTAAGCCATAATGCACTATGGTTTATGCGATATGCAAATAGTTAGATATCTTCAACATGTACATGGGAATTCTTAATTACCATTAGATAAACTGATAATAATTCAGCTAGATACTAAGCATATGGTTGACATTACATCTATAACAATTCTCAGAGCTTAAAAATTTAAGCATACACTAATGCTGATTTAATTTCTTAGCTATTTAGTTATCTATTTTTATTTGACAAAGTGAAATAGGTGGCATCTTGGAGAACCAGACCAAAATCTGACGTGTAAAGACTTGCTATCTTTACAAAATGCTTTACAGACACTGCTTTGCTGTGAAAGTCTCTTCACAGATTTTTATCTTGTAATGTCAAAACAATTAATGGGAAAACAAGCAGTTTGGGATGCTTCATCTTACTTGTCTTCAGTTTGTTAATGAGCTCATGTCTCTATATCTGGAAGTTTTTAATATTTATGTGTGAGGAAAGACGTACTGCAGTGCTGCTGCTGCTTTATGGGGCAGTAAGGTTTCAAGAAAACTGTAACCATGAATGAATATTCCTTCACTCCCCTATCAAATCTCAGAACTAGGCAATATGAGATACAGTAAACATTTCCTGCTCACCATAAATTTGTGTGTCTTCCAGCAAGAGATAAGGAAAACAACATATTAGGGTTTGGCATTTGCAGAATTTTGCCTAAACGTGTGGAGATATTTTTAGGGTATATTGGTCTCTAGCATTGGCAAAAAAACCCCCATTTCTTTTCAACCCTTTTTTTTTTTTTTTGCTATTCTTCCCATCGTGCAATTGAAGAAAAATGCAGGAAAACAGTTTTAATCACTTTTTATTCCACAATACCAATTTCACTATTTTTGCTTGTGTACATCAAATAAGCAGTCTTTATCCACTTTCATGTTCATTACTGTACCAGTGTACTTTCCTGTTTGAACCCTCATAAATAATGGTAGCTTTAATTCCAAGGCATGATGAATGAGTGTGTCTGGGCTTTTAACACTTGATATGAGAATTTTAAAAAGTCTTTATTTTCACATCTCATTTTCAAACATTATTTTAGTAAACTGCAACAAAGTAGTAGTTAGGAAGATCCAGCACTGACATTAAATGTCTGGTCTTGTGGAAAACCAAGCGGTCCTCTGTTCTGAGTTAGCTATGTACTTTTGTTGGCACTTTGGGTTTGGGTTGCAGCACAGGGATTACAGGATTACATTGTCTGCTAGGTTACTAAATGATTCCTGCCTGGCTGTAAAGCAAGTATGTAGCAAGGCGTACCTAAACTTTTAGCTCTTCTTTTTAACCTTTTTGTTTCTTAATGGCAATAACTTGGAAAACTGGTCCCTGTCTCCTCAATTCTTTCTAGCTGTATGTGTTTTTTCATGATGGCAGGTAATTTCTCTTATAAATCTCTAAGCATAGATGTCTTGTGACACATTTATGGATATAAGCATGCCAAAATACCCTAATTAGTTTACTAGGAAGTGTGATCATCATGTGTACAAACATTATCAAGCACATGATCACTTGTTGTGACTTTAACTTCCCCCATTTGGCAATAACATGAGATAAACTGCCTCGTCTTAAGCACTGCGAAGGGAACTAACCGTTTCCTGCACACTGGCCAAGCAGCAATGCTGGCAGAGGGATCCGCTTTGCTTCTCTCACACTAGGATTACACTGGGAAGAATTTCCAAGCCATCACATGGAAGGGGAAAGGAGCGGGTGCGTGTGTGTATGTGTGGTGGTGGGGTGAGTAAAGACCATTTCACCAAGAGAAGAGTTTGGTCTGCTGGGTTTTTCAGCTAAATTAGCACTCGAGCTAATAAGAAGCAACTTAAATACCTGCTCAAGCTGTAAAGTAACTGTTGGCAGAACAGCCAAGCACAGACATTTTTCTGGCTGGTTGGGTTGTGCCAGGATGTGAACAGCTACATTTTAGATATAACGTGCAGAGTAAAACCCATTCAGGTTTGCAATATACATTAGCTTTTTCATTGAAAATGGTAACTTTCAGAGTGTTGGGCTTTTTTTCAAATTGTTTCTGTTCATATAAGGTTTCTGCATTTAGAGAAGAGTGAGAAATACCCCTTTTTCCAGTTTTATGATGCTTGGGTGTTTTACCTTTATGTGAAGGTTTTTTAAAATAATGAGAGTATTTTGTGATTAAAATTCTCCTCTTGCTGAAATCAGTAGGAAAAACCTCATGAACTTGACTGGGAAGAATATCGGACTAATAATGGGTAGGAAAAAATGAACCATGCTCTGACACCAAGCTGGTTCCACTTGTGCCCAAGCCCACGGCATTTTCTCACATGATGACTGCTGGGAGGTTGTATGTGTCAGCCCCACGCTGGTAAGCCCTGGGCTGACTGGAACTGCTCCAAACAGACCTAAATATCACCAGATGCAGAGGAGTCTCTTGCATGTTCACATCATTCCTGCCCATAAGAAGCAACTCATGGGTAGGTGTAAGCAGGCATAAAAACACTGGTTATCTTTAGGTTTCGTCGCAATGACAGTTTTACCAGGTCTGCCGCAAAATCACAATTCAAGAGGATGGTATGTCATAGCCAAACCTGTTACACCTCGGTGTGATTTAGTCCTTGGTGAGAATTTAGCTAGTGTAGCAAGCTGTTATGTTTTATGTCAGCATTTTGCAGCTGAATCAACACAAAACATTAGACTCACAAGAAGTGTTCTTAATACAAGTCCAAGCATACAGTGAAAATTAAGTTTCCTATAGAAACTCTCTCAAAATATTAACTATGATGATTCCACTATTATAAGTTGTTAGCTCCTATTTAGTCGAATATTGTGGGCATATAAGTAAGTATTGAGTGGAGAGAGCTGTGAGAGAAAATAGGTTCTCTCCCCATCTGGTAGGTTTAAAAAAAAAATGACGCTAAATTAGAGGTTTATGTTATCCTTTATTGATGGTATTTTTATGCTTCCATAACATCTTAAATTTGAAAATATCAGTGCCTCAGGAAGCTAACTCACTTCTCTGTAGGTGCTAAAATTTCCATAAATGTGTGGCATGAAATCTGATAGATTTGTTTTTACTGAATTGAGATGTAACTGAGGCTCTATTAACTTGTTATAATCCCTCTGCTAAATTGGGTTCTGCGTGTTTTCTCACTGTTAAGTTTCACTATGCAGTGTATGTATTGCAAATATGTAACTCCGCAATTGACTGGGAATAGTTGTGAAGAGGTTGTTATCGTCTCTCTTGCGTAAGTAATACATCTTTAGAAAACAAAATTAGGTCATTGGCACAGGCGTTTAACAGTGATTTGACTCAAACAGAAGAACTGGAACTGTTTCTTTGCCCCCTGAGGAAAAGAGCAGTTTTGTGTGTACTAAAGTCCTTCAGACTTTTCATCTTAGGCTTATGCTACATGTTATGATTACTGTCCTTCCTTTGGAGGACAATTAGACCTTTTGGGTCAGTGTTTTACTTTTTCTCCTGGTAAGTGAAGCACCAAGAATCTCTGCGGTATTGCCGTGGCTGCGCATTAAGTCAGTAATACATGAGATAAGAAGTCCAGAGTGCCATACGTTACTATTGAACTACTACTTCCTCCAATACATCTAATTAAATAACATCTGAAGGTTAACTGTACATCCAAAACTGGTAAGCAGTTTTAACAGTTTGTATGAGAACAACTGACAGAAGCCTTACATTTTTAAAGGATCTCAGTGGCATGAAATTAGTTAAGAAAATCGGATGTGTTGCTGATGCAGGACATTGGCTGGCTGGAGTGGCACTTGTCCACATGAGTTCCTCAGTGAAGGCTCGAGTTGCTCAGTCTGCGTGTGTGGTTGTGCCTCCGCTCTGAGGGAAGTACTGCATCAGCATAGCTGTGCAAAGCCGTGTGCATAGTTCTCAATGTCCTTCCTCCTCCCCACACCCTGCTCTGGCTTGAGTATGAAATGGCTGTACAGAATATTACATTTAAATCTCCTTTCTGTTTTCTACATGAGACCTTGTTAAGGCTGGTTCTTACTCGGGAACAATTTTACACCACTTTCACATTTTAAAGACTTCACATGGTCTCAGGTTACATCCCCCACCAGTGGGGTATGCCTCACTGGTGAGCTGGAAATATATTGTCTGTGAGCTGCAATGCAAAATATGAACAGATAAACTTTGCTAGACCTGTACTGGTTTTCTGCATGGTCAGTTTTTTATTTCAGTCCCTAAATCTTGGTGTGGGAATTTTGTAGCCATGACAATTTCCCAAGAGCTGTGGCTTTGGAAAGGTTAGGAGAGGTTATTCTGTACTGCTCCACAGCGTGAAAAAATGCACAAGATAATTTGTTTCCAAGTGTTAAAATCTCTTCAGTTATTCTGGTCAAAACAGAATAGCTTCATCAAATCCAGCATATATATTCAGGACTGGTATTCAGCAAATACAGCAGAATTGTCACTTTACTGCTTGAATATTTTATTCCATGCTTAATACAATGTCCCTGACAGAGGGACCATTTCTTTGTGTTAAAAAACCACCCTGGAGTGTGGTAGTTGGTTGCATAAGAATCTCAGCACACTTTAAAAATAAATATATGAAGTAATGCTATATGTAGCAACTGTCATATGGTTTAATCATAGTTTAATACAACCAAGTTCAGCCTGAGTCCAAGAGATAGTTATCCTATTAAAATCCAGTGTGATTACAGAGCTGTTTTCAGGAAAGAGGGGGGGAAAAGGGCTTGTCAGCTTTTGGCAGTGCTGAGGTGTTGGACTTTGATCAGAAACTTTGATTCCTGTGGCTTCTATTACACAGGAAAGGAACTAGTCTTGGCACATCTTCTAACAGGTTGTGAAAGATCTGTTGCTCATGCCCATTGGAAGAACTTTCTTGACTATCAGACATCTTGGTTTCATTAAATAGTTCAGAGAAGTCATGAATTAGAACTGGAGCATTCACAAAAATGGTTTTAATAATGAGTTTCCAGGAACCACATTTATGAAGCATGGGAGAATAGCACTTCCCTGCCTGACAGATATCTGGAAGGAAAAGTTTACTGAAGTTTATGAGATGCTGTACTTAACTAGAGATTAAAACATGGCAAGGGAATGGAAGGTGAAAAGTAATTTGTAAATACTGGTATGAAAACTAGAAGCTACTGTATATGACTTATTTTAATAAGCATATTAAACAATAAAAATGGTTGAGATTTTATATATTTTCTTAGGTTTTACATTTTCTATTTATAGTTTGTATGATTTCAGTCCCCTCTTAAAGTTAATGTAGTGCTGTAAGTGGTCAGGTTTTTTTCCTGTGTTTACCCCTCAAAAGCCACTGGAGGGCTTGAAATAGGAACATGTACAATCCTAAACAGTGTCAATAAAAGGAAAGTGAAAAGATACAGACTGAATCCACCTTACTTCTATTTCTTTAATAAAGCTGAACACTACAAGCACTACACAGAGCTCCACAGATGAGGAATGGACCTATATGCAAATTCAGGTGCCCATTTTGGCAAGCCTCTAGGCAGGCATGGATTTTCTCAAGTGGACAAGCGTTGCTGCTTCCCCAGCACTGCCCCAAATTCCCCTGTCTTGCCCATGTGAGATGGGAAAGGCTGTGTAGGATCTCCACTTACTGACCAGTCAGCCCACTTCCATGTCTGCAGAAACAGCTGGCCACCTACTGCAGCTTTCAAAGCTGTGGAGCTCCTGCTGGCTGATCTCAGTCATATCGCAGCTGTCAGCCACCTCAGGTCTCAATACTTCTGAAAATTCAGCTTTAGCTCCCCTCCCAAATGTTTCTCATTATAGCAGAGTGTGAGTTTAGAGTGTAATAGCTGTGTGTGATCAGCTCCACATCCAGACCCTAGCAATAGGGATGCCTATGCATGGGGTTGATCAGAAACACTTTCATATACAGATAGCCAAACTAGTTCATCCAAGGTAATAGGGACTGGGAAACACAGATTTCAGGTACTGTAAGTTTGTGCTTGTAACCTGAAGCTTTAGTTTATCTTTTTTTTTTAAATGTAGCTATTGCACTGGTTGATGAACAGTGTGGACTGAGCACACGTCTGCAAGTATGTCCCACAGACCTGAAATGCCCTAAGGTTATCCCAGCCAGATGTGGAAAACTAGCCTTTCTTACTGGGAAACAGGGACTGCAGGAGGGGCACTGGAGGATTCTCACTGTTATTTTATTTGTATTCTCTCTGCAAAATGGGCAAGTGCTAACTTGGTTTAAACTAGATCCTGGGCTCTAAGCCACACTGTCATCTGTGCTAGCTAGTCAGGATTCAAGATATCCAGACTCAAGTTAACCTTTTGTCTTTGTGGAGGTGAGGAGGTTTCAGCCAAGATTCAGTAAAAAAACCTGAACTATTGATAATACAAAAAGGACAGGGCTAACTTTATTTTTCATTAACTTTCTGGACTGAAATGGTTGTTCTTGTATCTGTAGTTGGAGATAAAGACTGAAATTTGTTTGTGCATTAAAAGCAGCTTGGAGTAATTGTAAGTTTCCATACAAACTAATAATATTAAAAAAATAAAAACCTCAGGACCTGACAGGAGTCAATGTTTTTGTTTTTCTTCTTATTATTCCAAGGCAGAATTCTTCAGTTCAGCTCTGGGCTTGATTTTCACTTTGGATGATACAGCTCTTGTTTTAACTGAATAGCTAGAGCTGTCATGATGTTGTAATAGTTATTTAAGCCAAAGATGTTGTATACAATTTTTTTTAAATGTTCCCTGGTTCGGGGGGGGGGGAATAAATAAGGGAGAGTAAATTAAAAACATAAGGTTGGTTTTTTTTTCCAAAATATATCCTTTCTATGTTCTGTATACCATAATTTCATGTTTAAACTTTTAACCAAAATCCAGCACACTTAATGAAGTACAGCATGCAGATCAGTGGTTTCCAATTTTCTGCTGCTTGTGAATCCAGTTCCAGCATCACAGATTTTTTTCCAGTTGCTCCTTAGGTCTGTGAACCCTGATTTGTTTCAGAACCACTGAGTTTGCAGAACCATGGCTATGGGAAACCTCAGTAATGAGGAATGAGCCCTTTGTCTGCAGGAATACCAGTTCCCAGTGCTGCCTGGGCTGGTGTCCTGGCTCTGACAGTGCATTTGACAGCATCAGATAACTGAAGTTGTAAAAATGGCACAGTAGGCAGATAATTTCTTCTTCACAACTGTTTTCACCCTGATTACAGATATTTAAAGACAGGTTTAAAACCATAAAACATGAGACTTTGATAGCCTTTCAAAATGTTAAGTTGGTTTCACAAAATCTGAGTACCCTTGGCAGCTGTGCAAGTTATGCATGGCTGTCAAAACTTTAGATATATCCTTGCTCTTATTTTGAATTTTTATTTCTGTAAAACACTACTGATCACTTTATTTCTGAATTTCTCTGCCTTCAGTTTCATTGCATGACTCCTTGTTGTTGTATTGTGAGACTCTGATTCTAACTTCTCTACACAATTGCTATGTTACTTTTATATCCTAGCTGTTCTTATTCTTTTGCTTGAGCAAAGTAAAAAGACTTAAAACTGCAGTCTCTCCAGTTTCATGCTACCAGGTTTTCTCATTTCTCTAGATCAGAATGGTACAGGTCAGGTTGGCGGATGGACCGTGGCAGATCATTTCCCTGTGTGTACAGCCTCTCCCTTTTTCCCTTCTTATTACTCCCAGCTGCACATGCCTCTTATTTGCCTCCGCGTTGTCCCCACTAGTTCCATTATGTCCTCTGTATTTTAAAATATCTCAAACCTTTGGCCTTCTCTGGGCAAGAGGTGGAGCAGCTGGGTGCATGAGCACTCTGGCTGGACACGTAATGGAGGTGGCTGGGAATTGCTGGGCCAGCTGGCTTCTGTATCTTGCCTGTCAGCTACTTGTGGCAATTTACTCTTTCACAGTGTACTCATTTTCATAGCACAGATGTGATAGAGGGGTGATGAATTTAAGCTGCTCTCCAGTGAGCCTGGATTGCATAACTAAGTACATTGGCATATTGTTGATATGTTTACTGTTTGAATATGCAGCTTCAGTTTAGCAGGGAGCTGTTGGAGGAAAAATTAGTAGTGAAAATGAGTATCTGAAGGTAAACTGCTTCTGGACAAATGTCTGAGAACCATTAGTGGCAAGAGACAGGATGGGGACAGGTGGTGATGTGGTGGCAAGCTGAGGGAAGGGACCTGCTTGGGAGAGAGTATGACCTTTTTGGTGAGGGAAAGCAGAGAATCAAGCTAGAATGCTGGCTGGACTTGTCTGAGCCCTTTCCTAGATTACCTGCAGACAATGGTCAGTCTTTGTGTTATCAACAGTTTCACATAGAAATGCCTTTTTTTCTAGAGGCAATGTGAATGCTACTTGTGTTTGAAGATGGCTTTGCAGCTGGTGGCTTGTCACAGACGGCTGGAGGCCCAGCCTGACAGACCCAGCTGTGCCGGGGCCTGTCAGAGGCACAGAGTGGGCAGGCTGGGAAGCGGCAGGGGCTGTGAGGTGGGGGGCTTGCCAGGCTCTGCCATAAGGCCTGCAAAGGCCGCAGGTCTCCAGGTCTAACTGGATCATCCCTCCAAGCAAAACTGAACTTTTCCTCTCTGAAGGTGAGGGGATGTGCTGGAGAGGCAGAGAGAGACAAGGGAGCTGGGGCAGGCTGGCTGCCCAGGAGGGCGGGGCTAGCTCTTTCTCCCCCAGGCAGGACTCGCTGCCATGCCTTACACCCTTCCTCGGCATCACTGGCTCCTCAGAGATCTGTCACAGGAAAGCAGGTAGCAGGGACAGGGCTATTTTTGTGCCCCCAGCAATCTACTGCTGTAGGCAATTGTCTACGTCAGCTGCACAACTCAGAGGATCCTGCGCCGAGAAGTCTGAAAAGAGGCAGCCTTGCACTGTGGCAGCAGGTGAGTCCTGCCAAATTCCAACATATTGGAAAACTGGATGTGAAGAAGCATGAAACTTTATTGTATCTTGATTCAGAATGTCAGTACAAGTTCTTTTATATGAAATAGTAATTAAGCCAAAGGGAAAAGCTGCGCAGAAAGATGCTGGGACTGTCATTCACAGACCAAAGCAGACCAAAGGACTGTACCCCTTAAAAGAAGATGCAGAGGTATTTTATGCAATACTTTCTACCCCATGTTGGGATAGATGTCATTTTCTGAAGGTGAAGTTCCGTATGCCGTTGTGGGTGTGGCATTTCTGTAGTAAGTGGAAGAAAACCAAGAGAAAGACTTTCTGAGCTTGCTAGCAATGAGGGTCTTTAACATCGGTCTGTTGAAGGGATGTGAAGTTATTTTGCAGGGTATTTATAAATCCTTTCTGTTCAGCTGGTATTTGTGCCTTGTACCATAATTTTTGGTGAAAGCTGTGTTATACTCCATCTACACTTGTGATGGACCCCAGAAATCATCGGACTGAATTTTCTTGCAGGGTTGCAATGTATGTTTCAGTAAGTGTTCTTTATAGTAAAGACTGTGATAAAAGATCTGGTCTGATACAATGTGCATGGTTTTTCAAATGCTTTGCTCAGATTAATTTTTTTATTCCCAGTGAGTCAAATAGCAACTTATAACTGGAGTTTTTTCATTAAGTTGTTGAAAATAACTGTACTGCAGCAAATGACAAATATGCTATATTATTCTGAAAATTCTGCACTGTAAAGCATGAACATAATTTTCTTACTTATAAGATACTTTCCATGCTGTGCACAAATCTCTCATTATGTGTCTTGTGTTGCGGTTGTCCTTATTTTCATTTAAATTTATTGCAGTGCTTTGTCTGAAGAAGATATTTTGATTGGTTAGTAAACATACCACAGGGGGTAGGTAATTTACATGAACCGGCAATTCTGTTGGAATTGCTATTCAGCAGTTTAAACTACCTATTTCATCCTTGCAGTAGTTAAACAAGGGGGAAGAGCTCCCCAAAACATGACCTAGGAGGGGAAAAAAAAAAAACAACAAACAAAATGAAACAAACCCCAAACAAAAACACCCCTGCCCCCCAGCAGTTCCAGAAATATGGAATAGGTCGTTGGTTTGTCTGTTTGTTTATTTCTAATAAGGGAGTAACTTTCTGGGAAAATAGTAGGAGCACAGTGTGTTAGTGTCTGTGAACGCCCCAGCAATGTGTTTCTATTGCAGTAAATTCCTGTAGCCATCAGTGCTGTTCTTGTTCTGCTATAAAACTAGGTGGGATTGAAGTTCATTACTCGTAGCTTGAGACAACTAAAGTTAATGTCTCAACTACTCCCCTTAGCACTAAAAGATGCCCAGAAAGTAGCAACTTCTTTGACAATATGAAGCAAATGAAAACAAATATCAGAGATCTGTCAAGTATGAAGAATGCTGTTTTCTCCAGAACATGAAGTTTCTTAAAAAGCTGTTGTTTGCTCTTGTTCTAATAAATCTGTTAAGTATTAAACAACTAAGACATTATGAATTCTCTAAAACCACCTAATACCTTAGACATCACCTGAGGATTGTTAAGGAAGGTTTAAGATGTGAATGATGTCCTAGTTCTGTGACAGGACTTTTGAAAGTCGTGCAGTCCTGGGCCTCCATTTCCCAGTGTTTCAGGACTGTGTCAGGCTGCAAGTGAAAGCATTTGTGTTTGGGAATCACTGAAGCATACATAGTGCTGAACACTTTAAATATGTAAAAGATTCTGCTCTGGGATGTGATGCAACAGAAGATGTCCTTTGTTACTCTTGGACATTGCAGAGCATCTTGCACTCCGTACATACTTGCGAAGTGTTAACTGACAAACTCCTTTCTGCTGCCTTGCTCCTTCTGTTTCCATTTTCATGCATTCCTGTGAAGTACCGGGACCCAAGCCCCACTGGCCCCAAAACTAGATAGAAAAAGAAATTTAGAAGCCTAAATACATTCTTAAGATATGTCTAATCACACACATGTCTTAAGTTAATCAGTCCTCTGATTTTCATTATTAAAATTTTCTGAGAGCTGGAAGGTCTGTTTCTGCCTAGGCATTAGTGTCTGCTGTATCCATGTGAGTATTCCTGTCACTTTGCTACACTGAAAAATCACAATGGGGCTGCAAAAGAGGGGAAAAAAACCCCCACCCCAAAACGTGAGGGAGGAGCAGCCTTCCCATGTCTGTTTTAGAGAGTTCGGCAAGGATGCAGAAGATTGAAGATCATTTCTGTCTTCCATCTGGGAATGTGCAAACCCAGAGACTCAGGAAAGTATGCTGCCTTGCAGATGACATTCATCTGGACTGAGGGACAGTCCTCAGTTGAAACAGCTTTTTGCACACAAAAAGATGCGAGACCTATCTAAAAACAATAACCAAGAGTTTAAATTTTTTTTAATGTTTATGTATCTAACTCTTGGACTACATTCAAAGCTGTTTAAATGGGCACATTGCTGCTTGTGCTACAGGGGCAGTTGGGTTGAAGATGCACTGTTAGGTTCCCCACTAGCATTTATGGTTTCCATCAGCCAACTTCATCATCTCCCTGGGCAGGTCGCTGGTTTCTGAGGGTGCCCTGGGAGGCACCTCCTTTCCCTGTGAATGCAGAGCGCTGTGTACAGGTACTCAGCTCAGGACTGTAAGGACAGTGCCTGGAAATTTGGCAATGAAATCTAGGCAGCAGGTAGCTCAGCTGCGCAGGGGCTGTGTCTCTCCCCAGAGAAGGTATTTATCAAGTTGTATCCTCTGTCCAAGAGAAAATAACCTGTGAACTTCCTTTGTAAGTCAGGATTTGCAGCCTACCTAAACACTGCAACTTCATGATTAGCATTAACCCAGGCCATTTCCCCATCAGAAACCGCAAAAAGTTTGTACCAGGACAAAGGAGGCAGCATGTGCTAAGCATGTCCACATATAACATGGTAGCTGAAGAGCCAAAGATTTTACTTTTTCCAGATAGTCTTCTCTAAAACATAGCAACACTCTTAAATCCTGTACATCTGAAGAATTAACAGTAAATCTTGAGACCAGCTGTAACACATCTGATGATTAAATGTGGTGATCCAGGGACAGAATAATTCATTCAATGCTGAGCCACGTATCTACAGCATCCCTTTTTGTTGTATTTCGTGATGCCTGTGGATGGTTTAGTGTGTGAGATTGACTCACTACACAGAGTATACAACAGAAGCTTATTAGCTTTTCACTCATTTTTCAAATACTTCTTGCTCCAATAAAAGCAATGAATTAAAAATCAAAGCATAAGATACTGTAATATTGCTTCTTATAGCTACATGCAGGCAGTTTCTTTTTTTTCTTTTATTCCTTACTTAAGCTCTTCTGATTCAGTGACAATTCGTTTATGTTTATACAACGCACCTCACAGTTCACTCCAATTTCTAAAATGGTTGAGTTTGGAATGCTATCTCTTTACTGTAGTTCTGTAGTAGAAATACTTCATGTCATCCACACGAAGGCCAGGCTAAGCAGCAAACTGCACCAGAATTTCCCTGGCTTCAGCCTTAATAGGAAGTGGTCAGGAATTTCCTGCTTTGAATGTTTTTCATGGAGTTTTGAAATTGTTGTGACATTCTAATTTAACACTGTTTTAATTAAATAGTTCTGCTTTATTCTTTGGTGCTTATTTCAAAAGCTGTAATAATTTACAGTAAGACAAAAAAAATGTAGCCGACAAAATAAAACATTTCAATTGATTTAGGATTACTTTTGGCTTGAGGCCATGTTTGGATTTTTGACTTTTTATTCATAGTTAGAAAAAAAAAATTTGAAATTTTCTGTGACAGCAAAACAGCTTCTATTCTGGTCTAGCATTAATATTGTGTTAAAGCTAGCTTTTCATATTGGAAACTATGAATGGAGGAAAAAATATGGAAGGCTATATTTCTTAGACATAAGAAGAAATCATTACGAATGACATGAAAAAACTGCTAACCTTCAATTGACAAAATCAATGTCATAAATATATGAATATGTTTGTATATGCTCTAGCCTTAAAATATTTTGAAAGCAACTGCCACCACTCCACCTGAGCATTTTCTCATACAGTTTAAATATCTCTGTTTTCCCTTTTTGCTCCTTTTATGTCTTCTTGCTCGTGCAGATGGGTTTGGTATTTGTAATATTACAGCTATTCTTGCTGACCTGAAATGTGCAAAAGCTCAGTAGCTGATGAATATACAGCATAGTAGCAATCATGATGATAATGAAGACTAATTTATTACTCTGTCCCAAGCCTAATCTGATGCAGTTGTCAATGTCAGATGCCTATGAGGTTGTTCTTCTTTCCATATTACCAAGTTAGGAGCAAATTGAGAGTTGGCAAAAAATGGTGGGAACATTTTCACTCATATTTTCCAACTTTGTGAAATACCTGTTGCCATTTGACCTTTTACTGCTGGGATGATTTTTGTGAAGTTATATTGGTACTAAAGTGGAGAAGAGGAACAACTGTCTACCCCAGAAACTATACTGTTGTTTTGAAATTTTGCATAGATTCTGGATGATTTTATTGGAGTGTTAGTATGAGCAAGTGTAGCCATCAGAGTGGTAGAAAGCCAATCAACCACCTCCTCCTTAGCTATATGCTAATATATTTTGAGACATCTCTTTTGGGGAACAGCTCATCCCAATGAATAACTTATTTCAGGGCAGTTTAAACTTGAGTTGCAAACAATATTTTTCTTTGTCTGCGTGTGGAGGGATTCAAAGCCCAGGCTGGAAACGGGCAACGGCAAACCTTGTTAAAAATCGCAGCTTGGCAGAAGTGTGATGTAGTTATCACAGAGAACTAATGCCACTGATTATTTTGCAGGCAGAAAACTAGTTATAGGCCACAGCTGGGGGTAAGGATGGAGGGGAAAGGAAGCATGCCAAGACTGCGAGAAAGAAATCACTTTTTGTTGAGCAAGTTTGAAATGTTCAAGGCAGCCTCCCAGGTTACTGGTGCATGGATTGTTTGCCCACCTGAGAAGCAGAAATACACCTGCTAGGGAAATACACCTGATGGAAACACTGACAATAGTACCTTGTTGTTAACTGTAGTAATTTTAAATGGCTTAGAAATAGTAGCCATTTAAAAAGCAAAGATATTTCAAGGTGGTTTAGAATCAGAGTAGTCTAGGTTGGAAGGGACCTCTGGAGACTCAAGTCCAGCCCTCCACTGCAAGCAGGATGAACTACAGCAGGCAGCCCAGGGCCTCATCCAACCCAGTTTTGATTATCTCCAAAGATGAGCATTCAACAGCTTGACTGGGCCCCTGTTCCAGTGCTCGACTGTTGCATTGTGAAAACTGATTTCCTAATACCTCACTGGAATTTCCTGTATTACAGCCCATGTCAATGTCACTCATCCTGTCCCTGTACGCTTCTGAGAACTTCCCCCCCCCCCCCCCCCCCAGTTTAGCTAGCTTACATTGCCGTGTTATCATATCTATGCTGACTGTAATGGAAAGAAAGAACAAGCAGTCTTGTTTCCAAGAGGAGCTGCACATTCCGACTTACATAGTTTTGCAGGGACCCAGAATGAGAAATTAAGAGCGCAAACCCAATATCTAAAGTGCAGCATTTTGCTTATGTGTCATACTAAATATCAGTAGCAACAGAGCAATAATTTTCTATCCATTTTTTTTCCTGGTTTAAAAAAATGCATATCTTAATGGTATTTACAATATAACCCACATCCAGATAGACTCTACATGTTATTACTGACAGGAGTCCAGTGTACACCTTTCTTCCTTTTTATGATTTCCGGTCTACCTCTGTATTGATACTAGTTAATTAGATTTAATAATGACATGTCTTCAGTTCAAACGTAATTTTTTCTTCACATGCTCCTTGGTACATATCATAGCAGAAAGAAGTGCCCTCCCTTGATCATCCTCTTAGAAAGTCCTTTGCCTGCCCCACTTCACTGTTGAGCAGCTACTGTGATTTATAGGATAGTTTCTGTGTCAGTTACATAAAGTGTGGGGTGGCAAGTTCATGATTACTAAAGAATATGTACAGTTGATCACAGTTAAGATTGATTATGCTAAATGTGATAAAATACAGTACAACACTGGTGCCAGTATGGTGCTTTGATGGGCCAAGGACAAATGCCTGACAAGTTTTTCATGCATATAATTTTGCTTTATTTTGTTGCCTAGGATGAGTTTCAAGTCACCTAAATCTAGCTGTCTGGAAAGGCACAAATCTTGGGCATCTCCACACTGTGATGTTTTTATTTTTTTCTTGTCTATCTCCAAAGATGCTCTCTACTCTTTCCTTAGACAAAAGAAGACTACGTGCTTGGATTCCTTTTTTTTTTTTTTTTTTAAGCTGACCAAAACTA
Organism: Harpia harpyja; assembly: GCF_026419915.1. NCBI lineage: Eukaryota > Metazoa > Chordata > Aves > Accipitriformes > Accipitridae > Harpia > Harpia harpyja. The sequence goes on along the minus strand of NC_068943.1, from coordinate 73,436,962 downwards.
GATAGATAAATCCTGCCCCTAAGCAGTGTCTATCTCTTGTGTGATTCCCAGCTTCATTTTCGTAATAACGTAGTTCTTTTCATAACTTCTACTTCTTATTTGTGGATTTGAAAACGCAGTGGAGACTAGTAGCAGTATACCAGTTTCTGGGTGGGAAACTAGAAGCATCATAAGCTGAGAGTAGAAGCAGATAACAAGAAAACCATAATTAGAATCTGTATTTTCAAATTCCCCATGTACTGCCCTAACCTCTAGGACACACTGTAATGTGAGTCCTTTAGGGATTTTTTTTTTCTTTTTTTCAAGAAATGCTAGAGCTTGGAATTAGGTTATTATGCGATAACTTCCATTCCCTTTTTAAATTTTAATTAAACCCCCAGCTTGAAGATGTAAGACTCAAAGCTCTAAATATATAGAGAAAATAAAGGCTTTTACATAAAGTCTCTAAAAGAAAGCCTATTTTTAAACATAAACTCTTGAGCTTTGAAGAGGGCCTTAGTCATGGCTCTTCCCAAATGCCAAAGATTTCACTTTTTTCCCCCCCCCTAACTTTTACTGTCTCCTTATGTGTATGCATTTAGCCAGCACAGTATGCTCTGTTTATGCAGTGATGGTGGTAAATAGTGATAAATATATTGCAGAGTAGCAGGTCTTTGTACAGAGAGCTGTGGTAGTAGTCTAATCTGTCTAGTGCAAAGATGACTCGGTATTGAAAATCTGGATGGTCTTGGAGGGGAAGGAAACCATAGCCTATTTTAAGTAGCTATATTTTAAGCAGACCACCTCCTTGCTTTTGCGGGAGGGAGGGGGAAGTGGGGGGTAAAAGTGAAATAATTTGATCTGTCATCAAAAGCCAAGCAAGTCTGGAAGGGCTTGTTTTCAAAATGTATTATATTTTTTTACAATGGTGGGAGTCTCTCCCGGATCGATGGCAACTTACAGTAAGGCTGTGCATCTGTCGGTGTGGAGTAATTAACAATATGGAGCAGTGCAGGTGCTTACCCCTGAACTGCAGTCAATGAGACCTTTTGTGTTTTTAGAGCTAATTGCAATAAGTCTACATAGCAGGGCATTATACTGTAGGAAATACCTCTTAAACATTCCGGTTTGGTCCAATATGAAAGAATTGAGCAGTAAGGCTGATGAGGATTGAGTTAGCGGGTCAAAATTATTTCTCTGGATGACTGTCTTAGACTAAAGATAATACAATTTTGCTAGTGGTTTTCAGTCACCTGCAAGTAGGTAGATGTTGGCTTTATGCCTAATATACTACATGACAATGTTCTATATAGTGTTCAATAATGCTAATTTCCTAAACTTAACAAGTATAGGTACAATAAATATGAGAAATGCATCATTCTGGTAACCTAGAATGGTGTTAAAAGGATATAGAAGGGAGTTCAGAGAGGTAAATGTTCACTCTGTGTGTGTTCTTCTGGGGAGAAAAAATCTAGTGAGGAATACGTAACTACTTCAATGTGGGGGGAGGGGGACGGGGGGGATATATGTATTCTTGTTATCACCTCAGCATATGTATATGCTTCATTTCAGCAAAGTGAACTCAATGCTTATAATGCAGCAAAAATCACCATTAGGCAATATTTAAGAGAGTATTTTAATTAAATTTAAGCCTCTAAACAATTACTTTAATTAATAAGTTGTGTTCCTTAATGGCCTCTAAATAAAAAGGAACTTGTTTTGTTTTCTGTTGAAGAACAAATGGTTTCATACATAATAAGCTGCTTCAGGACTTTTCCTTTCTAAACCTTTAAAAGCTGATTTGGTCTTTACAGAAGAAAATTCAATTGCAACTCCTACTTGTGTTGCCCTGCTGCCGACGTACCTAGGGAATGATTAAGATGGTACTGTATGTTACTGTGCAAGTTGAAGAAAACATAATGTATCTTCAGTACTACTCACTATTTTGCATGTGCACATATGCAAATGTTATATGGGTAAAAAGTAAACACCAAGATTTCCAGCTGAAGCTGTCTGTAAGTGTTGATTAGCTACTTTTTTTTCCTAAATAGATGGCTATATGGTTGTGTATATTTGGAGTCAGTTTAGATACTGTTATTTATTTCCCTTCAGTAAATGTTGGCTGTCTGCCTTCATTTCTTTATGTCTGTGCCTGTGATAAGTTTCTGGACAAATAGTGCTATACTTGGAATTGTGCTGTTGTAGCTCAAACATTGTTTTAGCAGAGACTTGAAAGGAGTATATTTACTATTATTTTAATTAAGCTGTAGCCTTTTTTAATTGGCAATATAGTATACTTTGTCACATTATATATATGAAATCAATTTAAAAACCATTTTTTTTCCTACTTTTTTTTTTATTTGGCAGTCCCTGAAAAATATCTGGAACCATAACTATTCCGGTTTATTCCTCGCTTTTGTATGTATTTCTTTAATTTCTTCTATTTCCCTTCCTCAGGGTTTGCTTTCTGTTTTTTAGGTACAATCTTTAGATTCAGTCCTTTGCTTGAAGTACAATCACTAAATTTTATTGTATCATAGTAAGCAAAGTGATGGACTACAGCCCTTGTTACACACTCATTGCATGGCTCAGATTTGTTTTTTGAGACGGTGCAAACAACCCTCGGAAATACAGAATGGCTTCTTGGGAAAGGGATAGAGGTGTCCTTTTACAGCTGACTGTCACTTACTTGAGTTGCTGGTAGGAAAACAAGGATAGAAACTGGACCTACAAAAGAAGGCAGCCCTCCACCTAAGGAATTCAATAATATAGCACATACTTTCACTTGAGTTTGTGCTGTGCTCCCCTCAATGCAATGCATCAGAGGAGCATTAGGGAACATATATTGCAACAATACAGACTTGGTATGCTTTATGCTCTTCTGGAGCATGAGGAGGAGAGGAATACAAACTCAGTCAGTCTCCCTGTTAGACTGTTTCTGAGACTGCACAACTGCGTCCTATTTGCTTGTGACCTGCATTGACTGCAAATTTAGAAAAAAGCCATTTTAGGCACTTAACAGGGACCAGAGCAGTTTTATTTGCAGAACTCCCCTGCACAAGGCTGTATTTTAGTCCTAAGTGATAAAGCTTGTGTGATTGAAAGCATGTGACATATTGCTAATTGCAACAACACCCAGCTCCTAGCATTTGTAGTGCTTGTCCAGAGGAAATCTGAAAGCACTTCAGTAAGGTTACTGCCATTGGCCTTTGTTTTGAAGATTGGGAAATTGAGGCACAAGGTGACAAAGTTATATGTCTAGATCAGTGAGGCATTGGCAAGTCTTATTCTACAGAGCATCAGCCCAACATGCAGTACAGTAGGCCATTACCTTCTGTTTGGCCCATCTGTTGTCAATGAAAGTGCGATTGATTCAAGTGCTCTTTGGACACAAGAGCACTGTGTGAATGGTCTGTTTGTTCCTGTTATGTTAGGAAAGATTTTTTTTTCTTTCTTTAATGCTGTTAAATATACGTCTATGTTCTGGAATCAGTCATTGTTTTATGCTTTTAGTCTTTCGGTTTTATATTGTACCTGATCCACCTCTGTTTCTCCCTTATCTGTTAGTTTAATTTTAAAACTTTTTTACAGTTTGACAAAGGTTGATGGTTTTCCATAATAGTCTTTATGCTTAAACATTCTTAATATAAAATCAGTTTTCAAGAATAAGGATATAAAAGCTTAATTTTAGAAGGTGGAGTAGAAGTTTCTATGTATTGTGTGATTTTAAGCTCTAGATAGCAGTGGCAAACACAGTTGCTTCAGCTCAGACAAGAGAGGTGTTTGCCATGCGACACTGTTCAGGGAGGGCAATCCAGGGATGTAACATTGCATCCCACTACAGCCCTATGAGCACACATTAAATAATGGCAGTACTTGAACAAGATTTTCAGAGGTGCTTTAAATGGGCATTTAGATTTATATGGCTTTGAAGGCAGGTGACATGCAATTGTTCTGAAACCGAATTGAAGTGGTGGGTATCATCTATGTGGGGATGGAGTTTATTCAGTATCTTGCAAAAGGGAATGTGAAGAGCAGTGGATGGGGGACTGGGAAACCATGTATTCTTCACTGATGTAAAAAAACCCCAACAAAACCAAAACTAGTCTTATTGCTTGCTCGTCACGAGAATGCACTTTGAAAATCTTTAAGTAATTCCAAAATAAGTAAAAAGACTTTTAATCCAGGCCTACATACACTTCTTATCTTCTCTCTTTGCAACAGCGTTTGTACCCTCTCTACCCATGCCTTCTCATGAGCTATGGAGAATCATTGACTTCAGTGGCAGCGTGCATTTTACTAGTGAGACACTGTGGAGAAAATACAAATCGAAGAGTCATTATACAGGCTTTTGGTACATGGTTCATCTTTTGTAACAAAGATCAAATAGGTGGTAAATTTCAGTTTAAAAATAATTTCATGTTTGAGATACTGAAGTAGGGAGAACAAAGCATCTGTATAATCCTTAAATTGGTGATAGAGGATTTTTATGCTTGGGTGTTGTGTGTGGTTTTTGAGGTTTGTTTTTTGGTTGGTTGGTTGGTTTTGTTTCGTTGGTTTTTTAATATGCAATTTTACAAGAATGACAAATACCCTCAGAAATCATGGGAACAAATCAAGCATAAGAAATTTTGTCCCGAAGGATGACCTTCCTAAGAAAATTTATGCAAATGCCTGACATAGGGACTTATGATAAAAATTACTTCTCAATCATAGCTATGACATTGTCCCTCTGATCCCAAAATCTGTGTACTGGATGTAGCAAACAAGATTGGATTTTGTTTGGTTGTGGCAATACACTGCTGCCATTACTGCTAATCCTTCATGCAGGTTATTAGACTAGTTATTCTGTTGTTCTCGTGCAGCATTAACTTAGCTCTAAGTATACGGTATGCATCCTGCTTACCTGCAAATTCCCAGTTAGAATGGATGCAGCATATTGTGCTTTTAACACAGAAGTTACCTTCATATAGTCAAGTAATTGGCAAACCTTTACATGCTAGGATTGGCTTCAGCATTGCTAAAAATTAAATTGATACTATGCCAAATTCATTTATGCTGTAACATCGATGGCATTGCACCAGATCTGAGTTTAGTCTATTGTGCTTCTGTTGCTTGGTTTTTCTAGGCACAGATACAGGAAGGAACAGGGTGGGTATAGAGTAGTTGATATCTTCTTTGCCTTTCCCATGATTCATTTTTCTTGTAAATTAGCTTCATTGAAGGAAATGATATAACTTAGCAGATCCTTGGCACAGTTCTTCATACAAACAAAACACATTATGGAAAAAAAAAAAAAATCTTTGTCCATTATAGTTTGACAGCATTGTGTTCAGTAACCATGTCTGACATCTGAAAATATAATGGGGCCACTCCATCTGAAGCAAGGAAGGAACAAAAAAAGCATTTCAAATAGGATGGCAGTGACCAAATAACTTTTCACAATATGGGTTTTTATTTGCATTCTTTTAGATCTTTTATAACATTGTGGTAATCTTGACAAAACCCAACCAAACCAAAGAGCTTACACAATAGTTTTGTTTGGAGTATTGTCAGTTAAAGTAGGACACAAAGTAGAAAAACAGGCAAATCTAGTCTATGCAGCAAATTTGGTCTAACCTGATGATTGTCGATCACATCTTATGGAAAGAAATTTAAGAAGAGAGAAAGCAGCTTAGTCCTGGATTCTACCCTGTGGGTAAACAGTAAAGTGTGAATTGTGAATCTGAAAATGACATTTGGGGGAATATCTCTTCATATTTTACTTATTTATTTTCTATTCATCACTTCTTCAACAGCTCCTGGAGCTGGCAGAAGAAAGGAGGACAAACTTAGCGTTCATCCTGTCTCTTCTGTAGGCACTCATCCTTCTCTTTGCCACTGTAAATGAAGCTTGCTTGTCTTACCTCATTTCAGGTTGGTGCATGGTATGTCCTTTTCCTGGCCTGTTGCATTGACTGTGCCACTTTTTGAGTCTGTGGACTTGCTGCTTCTTTTTTACTACATAGATACTTGTCATTGCTTGTTATTTGTGTTCTGTTCCCTTTTGGCAGCAGCCTGCTCTTGCACACAATAGGTCTAACATGAAACTGCTCTTGGGGACATCATCTTCTCTCTTGTATCATTCTATGATCTCTGTCTCTATTGCCTACTAAAGAGATTCTGAAATGAGCACCCATTGCAGTGTCTCACATGCAGCTTTCTGTACTTGGCTGGAGCTTGTCGTGAAGATCTGCAGAACTACTTCATTGCTTTCCTTCATGTCCTTCCTTTAAACTGTCCCCCAAGATGAGGGCTATGGAAAACAGACTTTGCATGTGGCTGTTGGGCTGACCTGCACTGCTCCCACTTTTTGTTTTAGTGGACTTCCACCTCTCCAAATCCATCTCCCCTCCTTCCCTATGGATAATATTTTATTAAAAGGAAGGACTATCCATTTGTTCTTCATTCTGTTTTCTGCAACAGTGAAATCTTGATCCGTGGTTAAGGCAGAAAGTAAGTCATCTTACTTGTATTCGTTAGCATGTTGCATTAAGGAAGGACACAATGGAAGGATAGGGAGAACAACACTCAGAAAAAGCACTAAATTAGAAGAGTGGCTGAGGTATCAGGACCAGTCCTTTTAGAACCAATGCCACATGGTACCGTTCCTTGCAATAGGATTTATTTCAGGACTGTTTTTCTTAATTGTTCATCCAATTTCAGTGTCAGCACCCTGAAATATCTATCTCCAGTGCTCATGAGAGAAAATTATTTTGTGGTTTAGAGTTGGCATGCAAATCTTAAAATTAAAACAGACTGGTAGTTAAGCAGCTCTTGAAAGCAGCACTGCTTTGAAGTAAAATTCTGTTCCTCCTGCAACCCTGTTCATTTAACATACAAGGGCAGGCTTGTGTGCAGGAGAGACCAGCCATGATATATAGCAGTACAGATAAGCATTAGTGGGGTTTTCTTTGGGGTGGGAAAGGTGGGGGAAGAGCAGCAGTGGGAGAAATTTTGATTATAGATTCGACTTATGCCCACTCTCCCACTTTGCTGATCTGGTTGACAGGAAACTGGTGGAACTCCCTTCAAAACTGTATTTTGGGGATGTGGCACTCCATGTGCTTCTGAGGTTGCACCAAAGCCGTCTGCTAAAACCCTTCACTATCCTTTCTTCACTGGTCCCTCAATGAGAACTGCACATTCTTGCTGATTGCTGTTGTACTCTGAAGTAACTGTATGTATTATTTCTTGTGAGATTTATAGCTCTGGTTTTGGGGTTGTGTTGTGGTTTTTTTTTTTTTTTTCTTTTTCCCTAGTGTTGTCTATATATGAGTATACATCATTACAGTAGGTTCTTCCTTTATAGAGTGTCAATATCCGCTCCGTTTGATCCTAACATTACAATCGTATATTAATTTTTAGGTGCGGTATTTAAGCATGTTGATCTTTAAATCCACTGGCAAATTTCACAACCCAGTGAAGTAGTACAGGTGTCTAGGAACTATTTTAACTATTCCAGCAAATGCCACAAGCCAAATCCTGTTCTGTTTTATACCAGTGTAACACAGAAGTTAAGGATTTGCTGGTCTAGCATGGATTTACAGTAATGCTGTAGATGCCTTCAGTTCTTTGGACTTTGCAAAATTATGCTGCTATTAAATTAAGCATACTAATAAAATAGAGGACAAAGCAGAAATAAAATATCTCGGTATTATTTTTTACATTCTTTTCTAATAAGTGTAAATAATAGTGATGGGCCTGTTTTATGAAAAAAGGAAAAGTCACATGAAAAAAATTCATGCATTTTTCTTATTTTTTTTAATCAAAATGTCTTTTCATAAAGCTTCATTGTTCTGACAGTGCTTCAAAAGGGAGGGAAAAAGCCCTAACAAAATACAGAACTCATCCTCTAGCTTATTTGTTATTTACTGCCTATGAAAATCAGGGATTAGAATATTTTTTTGGGGTGGAGATGGAACTTAATGACACATATGACGTTGTGGTTTACAGAAGCTTAATTGTCAGAGGGATGATCTGTTGCTCTTTTGTGTCAAGCAACAGGGCATTTGTTTAGGAGCAGAAGAGAATCCAGTGTAGTATCAGCTATGCCTTCCCCAACAGGTGGGCAGCTGAGAGGGCTGCTGAGTTTGCTCTTGGACTGTGACAGGTGAAAAACGCTATTTAATGAGTTTTTTTCCCAGTCAATTAACAGGCGGAGGGAGCTTTCCCATCTGTGCCTGACACAAACAGGGTTTGCCGGTTGCCACATTTCCTTTGTGAGAGTGATGGGCAATTCATAGAATAGGGTAATGACAAGACTTCACTGGCTGCAGTCAGTCTCACTAACTGCTCTGATCTGTTTAATCTCAGGGTTTTTTTATTAAATACTTCCCACTAGTCAAAAAGGGCAATGTGGAAGAAGGGTTCTCACTAGGACAGTGCAGTGCTGTACGTGGGCTACGGATGTCTCGCAGTAAAACAGAAAAACAACCAGCAACTCCCAGACTGTACTTAACATTCTCATCTATACATGTAATGTATCAATAAGACATGCATGTTTGTTTGGATTACTGTTGTGGTTTAACCCCAGCCAGCAACTAAGCACCATGCAGCCGCTCGCTCACTCACAATTTCTTACTATCTGCAGGAGCTACTGGTAAATGTTGCCTTATTTTTGATGACTACTGGCTTTCTTGAAGAAGTGTGTTATACCCACATCAATAAAATATACATAAATCCTTCTGAAGTCTTTATTAATCTCTTCCCACCCTTTTCTTTTCAGGGTACCCTAGTAAGGAAAATTTCAGTCTGACACCAGAAAGCACAGAAAAATTCAGTAGATTACCATTCACATAAATGTAATGTGCCTTCCTTTCTGCAAATTCTCTTCTTAATTTAAACAGAATTTTGTAATTGCGTATTTTATTCATTCCTAGACTCTATTAATCCCTCTAATGCACAGACTTTAAATTTCTTCACACATCAGTTCTGCTGAAGTAATGGAAATTAGAGCACATTAACATATCACATCCTACTGCTGATACATTATATTTACTTGCAGTGATACATAGAATTTTCACAAAGGAAAGGGCAAGATAGGTAGCTATGATTTCTGTACAGCAAATCAAAATCTCTTTGCAGGTTTACCTGGAAAGTAAGGTTCTGATAAATATATAGCATTCGGCCAAGAATCTATATACTGGATGACATTCAATTGCCTGGTAGCAGTATTATTCCTGTTACCTACACTCTTAGTACTTATTTTTCCCTTTCCAAAAACTATTTTTGTCTTAAAATCTACTTGAGCAATTTTATTTCATATGTTTTATTGTGGGTTTATAAACTAGCATAAATACAGTTTTGAGTAGAGGGAGTTGCTTTGGTTTTCTTATTCTTTTATTTTAAATCTTCAATTCTGTGAAATATAGCTGCCATGGGGATTCCTTTGAAAAACCTGATAATGAATGTAAGATGTGAGTGACTGGTGTGTGATTGTGTTGATGTTTTCCCTTCTCTTGAGCCCAGTTTGAAATTCAGCTCTGCACAGCAGGGATTGTCCTCAGCCACATATGACTATTTTGAGGATTGTGTGCTCGAGTAGCTGTGCAGGCTTTGGGCAACTGGCAGCAGTTTGTCATGGCTGCCTTTAGGCTAGTAAACCTTGGGGATTTTAATCCCTGTCCCTCTCTGTCAATCAAGTCTGTTTCACTTTTTAATGTAGTATTATATATTTTCAGACAAATGGTGTTCATTCTACAGTGGGTGCAAAAATACCAAAAGGCAAAATGCATAATGTAGGGGGCTTACCTATTTTCCTCCGGCTGTGTCACTGAAAATGATTTGCTCTGTGATATAATTGTTCATATTTAAATCATCAAGCTTGCTTGCCTATTTTCTCATTGTTTTATTTTGATTGAGTGCTTTGATGCTGTGAATCCTGGCTGCATTTAATACATTATAATCATGTGAAACTAAACCCTGAATGGCTTCCAAATGAATATTATTTAATTTTCTTTGGCATTCACACAAGCAGCTTCTTTGCCAGCTGAGTAGTAAGTATAGACACGTTTTTCACTTCTGTGTGACATGGTCAGATTTTAGAGCTGTTCTCTTTTGCATTTCCAAAGTACTGAATATGCTGTTCTGAATATTATTATTCATAGTTTTCCTTCCTTTTAGTCCCAAAATGTGAAAAGTAAAGAATAAATGGCGTTAACAATTTTTTCAGAGCTGTACAAGATGAAAAGGGAGTTTCCACACTTAATAGCCAGGTACCGTGCAAAGATGATGAGACATACTGAATGTCCAGGAAGAATAATTTGATGTTTGCTACACATTTAAAAATATTATTATATAATATGGAAAAAAGAAAAAGACATTTGTATGGCTTTATGTGTATAGCCATGTTATTCAGTTGCAAAACCTCACATTGTAATGTTGACAGGACTTCCAACACTCCAAGTGAATTAGTTTTGATTTTAGGCTTCTTTTTGTCCCTTGTTCCTTCTTTGGCAAGTCAGTGAATGTGGTTCACAGTCTCTATAGGTAACTCATACTAAAATGTTGGAATTTTGATTTCAACAAGTTAGTCACAGAAAACAAGTTAGAAACAAATTGTGCTCAAATATAAGTGATGTCAAGAGGAGGCTGAGGTATCTTTTATTGCCTGATGTGGTAGGGGAATCAGTGTGGCTTTCAAAGGCTTTTTTGATTGTTGAAATCATACAATTCTTTTCATGTCTGAAAGGAGCAGGTAGCCAAGAAGTCAAAGGTTGCTCACAGTGAGCTGATGGAGCTGCACTGCTAACTGTGGTGTGCTAGAAGCAAACCAACAAAACCCATCCTCTCCTGGTTTTTCCCAGTGGAAATAGGCATAGAGTCCAAAATGTGAGGCTTTGCAGCATTTTTTTTTTTTTTTTTTTTCCAAAGAAAGGTCAATGTAGCTCCTGTTCTGTGGCACTCCAATCATTTTCACCACCCATGAAGCTTGCATACTTGGACTTTGGTGCTATTTTTTTCCCCCCTCCTTTTGTGGATTGTTACCCTATTGTAGGAAGATGAGTCTGGGTTTTTGTTCCTTTGGTGGGGTTTTGGTTTTTGTTTTGGGGGTGGGTTTTTTGTTGTTGTTGGGTTTTTGTTTTGTTTTTTAATGAAATGCGGGATCATCAGTTGAGGGATTTCCCTCCCCTACAGCAGATTATATGATGAGCAACATCTTTCATGACACGACGATAGGGCTAATGCCAGGTTCCTTGTCTCCTGCCTTCCTGTTGAGTCTAAGAATGGGTGAGTCCCTAAAGCCATTACTTAAAAGAGGGAAATGGTAAAAACCCTTCATAATGGACTCCATGTGGGACAAAATCCAGAGGTTTTGTTCAGAACAGAGGTCATCCTTTAATGATAATTGACATGGGTCCTCTGGTCAACATAGTACATGTGCTCCTATGAAAGAATGCCTTCCCTTCTACTCACTTAGTTTGGTTTTTTAATAGGGTTTGAATACATAAGAACTGCAGGCTGTGCTGCATGTATTTGAATGGTATGAACATCAGCCCAAAACAAGAATGAAATGGGAATCCAAAGAATCCAAAAATGAAGTGGCAGTCAGTCCCGATAGATGAACAGGAAAAAGAGAAATGGAGGAAGGGCTTAAATCTCATGAGATGTTGGAGACAACTCTTGCATCCCATTTCAATATGACAGTAAGGAAGTATATTAAATCCAACATACTGTGCTTGCCCTTCTTGTGTTCTGCGAGGCTCACCAGACATTTGATTATTAGAACCCTTGGTTCTGCTTGCTGGCTGAGGGACATGCTTAAACGTGTCTACATTTCCTGTAGTTGTTTTTTTTTTAAGCCTTTTTTCCCCTGTAATTTCCATGCTGTTACTACTCTGTTACCTACTCAGTCACCTAAACACTCTGCATTCTGCAAAACTTTGTCCCAGCATTCATCAGGCTATCAGACTCCCATGGTACAATTACAGAATGCATGAGGGAGGCTTAAAAATTATTTGGTCCCCTAGTTCTTAACAGTTTTACATATGATTAGCTACTAACTGTCTCAAAATGCTGCTGTAAGCACCATCTTTATATTCCACCAGAGAGGTGCTCTTGGGAGAACAATGAGACGTTTATGGTATTTGGGTGGGAGGGAGATTAGAAAGTGTAAAATAATTTCTTACTCATAAACTCCTAGTAAATTATTTTTTCATTTTGTAATAAAATACTTAGTTTCAATAAAGATATACATCAGGGGATTGCCAGAAAATGACACTATATTTCTAGTCCTTACTGAAGGATAACAGTGAAATAATCAGATGTTTTTGGAAATTTTCTCACAAATCTTTGGATCTTTGTTTCTGGGTATTCTAGTGCTGAGCCCTTTCATTTATATTCACCTCTCATCATCTCACTTTCATTAATTCAGAACTTCAAGTTACTGAATCGTGAAGTCTGCTTTTGTTTTCATTTAAATTGCAGAACATTAAACAGTGGTATGTTATACTCAGGTGGCAGTGCCATTTTTCTCCTGAAAATAGAAGACACACAGCCCAAGACCCAAATCTTCCTCTGCCACAAAAGAATAGATGGTCCCATAGAAAGACAGGGTCTCACTCAGCCCTGGCCGCCTGCTTCCTTTAAACTCTTGTATTGTCTTACATGAAAGCTATGGTCACAGTCCGTGACCGCGTCACTTTTTGTAACATTCTAGGTGATGGCCCTTCTCCATAGCCTAGCTGGTCTTTAGCATGCTTTTCTGAAAAGCTCCCTAGTCCGGATTAATTTTTTGTGTGGAAAAATAATGAAAGTGTAATGGATGCTATGGAAGTATTAGAGATCTCTTTCTGTCTCTGAAATTTCACCTTTCATACATAAAGCTACATGGACACGAGATGATTTGGGTACAAGGACATTGGGACAACTTAGAAGTTCTCCTGTGATTCAAATGATTGGCTTTTTTCTGGTTCTCTTTCCAGAGTAGAGCAGCTCACTTTGAGCTGGATCATCAGGCTGCAGCATCATATTTGCTCAAAACTTGCCTTGTGGGTTTGAAATTCTTCAGGCTTAACCCTGGGAATGGAAGTAAAATTACCTTTACAAATGACGTGAAAGGCACACGGTAAAGAGTCTGAAGATCATGTCCTTGGGCACGGAGGTGATTCTCATTAAATCCCCATCTATGTACCATGCTTATATTATGGATTTTAGTCTTACACTCTGACCTTTGGAAAACCAGCCTGCAACACGTCTGGTAACAATTGGTTAGAGATCTTCAATATCTATAAAGCATGCTTTTGCTATAGCTCCATACAGTTGGATAATGTCTAATAGATAAACTGAGGTACCGGTGATATTCCCAGTGAATAATGAGCCTCCTTCAATCATTATAATCCTAATTTGTTTATTCTCTCTATTCTTAAAAATAAGAAAGAATTGCCATATTTACTGTTATTATCACTGTTTAATTTTGTTTAAAAATTATACACAGTCCATTCTTATGCCTCTTAATACTGCAGTAAAACAGAATGTTGGTAAGCTGAGTTTTCTAGATGGCTAGTCTTTGGCTTCAGACTTTTTCTTCCTCTCTGGTTGATTCAAGTTCCTGATGTTTTCACTTAACATCCAGGATTCAACAGCCTAAACTAATGGACCTGTGTGTGTGTCTTCCAACAGCTGACATCAGTACCCAGTCAGGTGAGTGCTGAGCAGTTGGGGATTCTTTCAGCAGTGACTCTGTCCAGCATTTTCTGAGGAGTGTGCAGTACCTGGCTGATCTGTGGATATCTTTTTAAATTTGGAACATTTTAGATGGACAGAATAGTTTCGGCAAAATACATATTTTTCTAAGGGAAGTTCAACCAACTAATTTTTTTCTCTTGTATTTATGAATTTCAAAGTATATGGCCAGACTTCAAATAGCTGATCAGCTTGCTTGATAGGAAGAACTTGCATAAAATTACAGTCATGTTTCCACACTTGCTTCTTTCAATGCAATAGAAAATGAGAGATGCAGTATGTGGATGGCATACTCAAAGCAATGGCTTGAGGAAATGGTCACAACTGAGCACTGTTACATTTACCAGCCTTAGAAAGAACAATAGTACAATAATCAAGATGCAAGATGCTGCGGGCTTGCATGAGCATTGTAGCCATGTGGATGGATACAAAACAGCCCTATCTTCCTTCCTTCTCCCAACAACCCTGACAGCTCACTCTGTCTCCTTTTACTTGCACTAGTGCCTCAGTTTGTGAGTCACAGAACTAAACCCAAAACAAAACACAAAACCAAACCAAACAAAAAAACCTCCAAACCCACAAATGCTACATTCAAGTACAAAGAACTAGAAACTATTTTGCTATACTATCTTTCCATGCTTACACGAAAAGTAATTCTCTGTGGAATTATGTAATTTTTTTTTTATTTTTAAATAAAGGATCATACCAATTATGAGGTCTTCTATTCAGTTGTTTTCTTCATTTGTAATACAATACATATTTATAAACTAGTAATACATATTTATGGATTGCTTCTAAGACAGCAAGTATTCCACAGTTTGTATAGAAAATGGTTCACAGGGCTCTACTATGTAATTTTCAGAGCTCGCGGAAAAATAACAGTATCTGTAACCTTCTTTTGAAGAGATACAGCCTTAGCAGATTTCACTGTTAAATTAAAAAAATTTAGAGCATGCCTGTATAGCTACCAAGGCTTTGCTTTTGAAACATGGCAGGAATGCAGTTGCCCTGAAACATTTTTCTTTTTATTCTTTTTCCCCTGTCTCCCTAAAGCACAAGGAATGGAGAAGGAGTGATGTAGGTAATCTGTAGCCTTCCCACTCACAACATGTAGTACAATCCATTGTGTTTGGGAGGAAGCCTATGGACCAAACAAACATTGGTCTGGCTGTTTTGGGGTATGAAGCTGTCCTCTGGTAGTTGGGGGAAGGAGCTGATGTGGGTTACGAAGCAGTTTAATACATCTAGGAGACATAAAGGTGACTTTTGCTTCTTAACTCTGCTGGACTGAGTCTACTCTGCTGTACTTCTTAATTCACCCAGCAGAACTAAGCTTGTGAATCAGAACCAGTTACTTTTGATATAAGTCTTTGTGGCTGCTTTCTTAAAATTAGCATATTTTAGAAAGAGTTGGACAAAAAATTACTGGAGAACAAAATATGCAAGTCCCTAGGAAGTTGTTACAGGAAGGAGTTGTGCCTGCTTTTTAAAAGCAGATAGCAATGGGAAGGAGTCATTTCCTAGACTTAAAATGTTCTGCCTTCATAGTGTAGTATTACTGATCACTGTAACTTTTGTGTTTCACTTCCAAAAGTCAAAAAATGGGGTTGTCTGATTCCTCAGTTGATTCATGCTTGTAGAGTGATCATCTCTGCCTCGGGGCTCGGTTCAGTGGCCAACAGCATGTCTCCCACGTACATAGGAGTTAATCAAAGATTGGATTAATGCAGGTCTTAGTTGCTCAGAATACACATCTTCTGTCAAATGAATCTAAGTTCACATAGCACTTCAAAAACAGCTTTTCCTCTTGCAGGATGAGGAATATATTGCATACATAACTTGAGGGAACTGGGCACTTCTGTTTGTGCTGAAGCTCATACTGAGTGAATGGAGAAAGTGAGAAAGATGAAAGCCTGTTTCTTCACCTCTGCTCATCTCTAAATTATGAGTCTTGTAATGTCCCAGCTTCATGTTGGGACAAGTCTAGACCACACAGTAATTCCTCCTACTTCTCTTACCCCCCCCCTTTTTTTTTTTTCATCTTTTCCCTGCACCCACACATGCTCAGGTCAGGTGCCCTGCAGTTCAGACACAGTCTTTGTGACTAACAAGCCCCAGTGCAGATGGGAATCTCCAGCTGCCTTGTTATTGCAGCACCAAAGGAGCTAGCCATAGGACTACAAGGCAAATTTTGTTATATATAGAGATATTTTTTTATATTCTGAAACCTTGTATATCTGCTATATCATGAAAATTTAACCTTTTAAGCTCTATTTTTGTGATTTTTTTTTTCTGTATTCTTTTTATTATTACTTTAATGATAAGTGCTTATATTAGTTTTGTGGAGGCTTTGCTACACTACTGCAAAAATGTTCGAAATACAAAGAGAAATGCTTTAAAAAAGATCTAAAATTTACAGGTGCCCAGAATCCTTTTGGTAAAATAATTTCTATTCAGCTTTATCAAGGTTCAAACTAGGGGGTTTGCAAGATCTTCCAGCTTTGAATGTACTTAGCAGTATTAGAAAATTAAGATTTTGGAGACTGCTGGTATCTTACGCTGTTTCAGTAAAAGTCATATGTGGACATCACTTTGCTTTGCTAATTCGGGAGGATAACTGAAGATACCATTGCGGTTTTGCCTTTGCACTGCACAGTCCTCATTGTCTAGAAATGAGCAAGGACCTTCATGCTGAGCGGAAGAAGGAGCTTTCTAATGAAAATTCCAGAGAACCACATTCACTGTACTTTGTTCAGAGGATGTAAGTGGAGATAATATTTCTTCCCAAAATTTACAGCCTGTCTTATGTTGCTGATAATTGTGGACAAAAGTAAGAAACCACACAACAAACCAAAACTACATAATTTAATATCCTTGACTGCAGCGGTACCAATTTGATGGATCTGAAAATGGAATTTCCTGTCTCAGGGCTTGGCATGCAGTCTGGGAGCATAATGCCTGATATTAAAACCATGGCTACTAAACTGCATAAGGTAAACTAAGCTATGATTCTCAGCAGCGTTTCAGGTATCAGCATCCAGACAGGCAGAGAGCTGAGGGCTATCTTGAAGTGAGCGTGTATACCTGCAAGTCAGCAAGGGAACTCATAGCAAGGCTGAGGCATTAAAGAGAAATATAGGTGGCAGATACTTTTTGTTTCCTATGATTTTTCAGAGGAAAAAATACTGTTAATGTTTCTGTACATAAGCTTGGTAGGTGTTCAGGTTCTCTTGTTTCTTACAGGCTGTAATAAGGGATTTCTGGCCTTTGTCTCTTCTGTTCACTTTAAGTGAATCTGTTGCATGTAGCAAGAATGAAGAGTTTTATAGTACTAGAAAATGTATAATGAGTTTATGGTGCCAGCACACTCCAGGTAACCAGCCAATACAATCCCCTGCTGAGAATTATACTCTTTGGTTGCCACTGTGGTTTTTTAAGGCTTTGTGACTCTGTCATAGTAGCAGTACTAGAGGGAACTCATTCCCATTTTAAACGATTCACCTTAGTCTTGGTAATTCAGCAAGGGTAGTGAGTCTTAATGGCCATAATATTATATGCGCTCTCACACTCCCTGCCCACCGCGCCCCCCCCCCCATTTATATTCACTAATGTTACACATATTTTTGCTTAGTATGTTCTCTTTATGTTTTTGGGTGGGGATCCTGTGACCTAATCATCTGTGGTGTATACATCCACATGTGAATTCAGCTACCGTTGCAGTTCGTAGAAGTGGCACTTGGAGAAAATGATTCACACATTCATCCTCTGACAGATGTCTAGAGCTGGTCAGGTGAATCACAGCCCAGAAATGCCCTTCTCTCATGGTGAGTCTAGGCAGCTAGCCAAGACGTGGATGTCTGCGTTGCAGAAGTCTGAAGCTGTGTCCTTAAAATAAAATGTCATTGCTTTCATTTCCTGAACAATGCAAGCTATGGCATTCTAACACTATTAGGCTATTTATATAATTGCACAAAAAAGTTTACTTTCAGAGTCTGAACTTTAAGAAAATCACTTAAAATGTTGGCTGAGTAAGTTAAATAGATGAGAAAGGGCATTTATTTAAAATGATGGTTAAGTAATATTGGTATTTCCTTTATTCATTTGATTTTGGTGAGAAAAGTAGGACTTGTACCTTATATATAATATGCAAAATATTTTTTGCATATTATATGGAATATGTTGTAGGCACATAGAAACTTTGGTTCAGTGACTGTAAAGGCAGATGCTCCCTCTAGTGCCTAAGACTATTTTCTGGTAATGTCAATAGCTTTGTTAGGCTTTCTGCCATGTCTCACTATCCAGTCACTTGAGTCCCTCAGGTATGAATCTTAAAATAGGTAATATGAAATGGGGATAAACCCTTTGGTATTGCATGCCTCCTGCATCTTTCGCCTTGTGTGTAGCAGAGGGAGTCAGATAATGCATTAGGATAAAACATATGGGAAAGTTAATCTAAATATATTATTTTAATTAATGTAAAGGGTTTTTTATAGCCTATCAGGTCAGCAAACTGTTTCTTCAAATTAAATGTCATCTGGGAAAACGATGGTACTTGTGAGCATTTCTGAACATAAGGAGGGTTCATTGCGTACATCAAACACAAGGGACTCAAAGTACCTGGATACTAATCTCAAATTCAGGTCATTGTTCCCTTTTTGATATTTTTGCTAGCTGATAGTTTTAATATGGCTATTGAAGGTAGCAGACTAAAGTTATATGATGCGTTGTAAGCCAGTATATAACATCACTGTTATGATGTAGAAAGAAGACATGGCTGAACTATCTAGACAGCCATACACCAGTTTAGTAAGAAAGCGTAAGCTGTGGGCATCTATGCTAGTATCTGGTAGCAGGAGAGGGGAGAACAGAATATATTCGTATGCCACATGAGATGCCTGAAGATGCATATCCTCCTTGCTTGTTAGGCTGTGGCTGCATTCATCCCAGCACACAGTTCTTTCTGAAGGCAGCCTTTCTACACTGTGTGCGTTCTAAATTTTTTAAATGTTATTTTTAAAAATACGCATTCTACAGTTTTGTGTGTATCTGTAAATCATGCTTAAAAAAAATTATGTTAGAAATAGTATGCGTAGGAAAAAATATGTACGAATCAATGTATATTCCTAGCAACGTTCCATGATAAATTGTAAAATCCAAGGTTATGAATATTACTGCAGTAATGCATTGCCTACACCATTATCGAGCTCTGGTAGATGTGACAGCAGAGTGTTTTGAGGAGATTTGAGGGAAGAGAATAGGTAGGGGTTTCTGAAGAAAATTCTTCCAAGTATGATGGTGAGTGAATATTCTTGTGCTTTGTATTTATCCTGACTAAAAGCTGTCTGAAATGGTGAGCTTTTAGTTTGAGGGGGGGGTCTGTTATTTCTGTAGGTAGTCTGTGTGTCCCTTTTCCCTCCTTTTCCTTCCTTCAATCTTTCTCCCCACAAGGAAAACAAATGGAAAATCTATTGTAAAGGCTCTGTTGACATCAGCATTCAAACCCAAGAAAAATGTTTACAAGTAAAATGCATATTCTACTTAGGTGCACTGGGAATATCAACAATACTTTTCATTCTGTAGCTTGCATTTATACAGCTGAATGGAAGAGTGATACAGTGCAATTCGAAATAGCAGCCAGCAGCAGCCTCTCTTCTTTCCTGGATCCTTGAATTTTCCTCTTTCCCAGGGGGAGGGAGTGAGGAAGTGTCCACGTGTTTTAGCAATCTTTCTTATCAACATGTACCAATACACAGGGTAAGAAAAAGTAACTGAAAGTAATTAAATATGCTTGGTTACATTTTAAAGTAGTCTGAAACTAGAGCTGAGAAAAAAAAAAATCCAGTAACTTGTTACAATTATAACTGATTGTCTATTAAAAGTTACTTTCTCAGCGTTGCCATTGGCAAAGCCATTTGCCTGCTGTAAAGATTCCTTTTCTCCTTGTGGTGGCATGTAATCAGCGTTAGTGGGTATGACAGTAAACAGCAAAATCATGTTGTTTAAGAGCTAGACTCCACTACAGATAACCCCTCCATGAAAAGGATGCTTCTTAGATTACCTCTCTTAAATTCTGACAAGATATGTTTACATCCTGTTTGATGTCTCCATATGCCTTTAACCACTTGGAAGTTTAAATGCTGTGCACTTACTCTTTTGTTTCCAGCTGTGCATTGTAGATTTTGTGCAGTAAAATGTTCCACTTATCTGCTTCAAATTACTAGGTAGGCTAGACCCTTAGCCAACTGAGTCTATATTTTATTGTGGTTTTTTGGGTGGTCACTGACCTTCTCAAGAAGGGCACATCTTTCCTAGGAGGGGAACTTAGCCCCTAACATTTTATTGTGTGCTACATGATTACCTTTGCTGAGGTTCTCTCAAGAGAAATGCTGTTTCTTAGCAATTGCAGTATAATGTCAGTAGAGACAAATATGGTTCAACAGAGTCATATTCAGGAATTTTAAAGATCAGGTAACATGTCAACATCCTGAAATACAGTATGGAAATGATCATTCACGAGGATGCCGTTTGCATGCGAATATCACATTTCTTTTCTTTGAGGAAATGGGAAGGAATTTATCTATCATGAGCATTTGCATTCCTGCTTCAAATAAAGGGTTTTTTCTTCAAGCTGCGTTGAGTCAGCAGGATGTGGCCCATTGCTACAGTTCCCTCCTTGTTGCTTCTTCCCTCTAAAACTATAGCAATTAGCTGATAACCTGTTGGAATAGCCAATTATTACTCCCCCTCCTGCTGGCTCTGCTTAAGGAGGGGAAAAAAGGAGGATAAGCTTTTGAATATGAAATGCTGAATTATCTCCTTTTTTTTTATCTGATGATCAGCCCCTGTGTATTCAAACCGAAGATATGGGTGCTATTTCAGAAATGTTTAATGAAGTAGTCTCTTTATTGTAATCTATCCTTAACGATGTCTTATAACCATTGCTGTTGCAGAACCAAGATGCTCAGACTTGTGATCTTAGGCCTGTTTCTGCTCTATTGCATACAATTAGCTTTGTGCTTAGTTAAAATTGTGATGTTCATTTAGAAATGGCTAAGAACAGAAGTGCACAGTATGATGCTGCACTAATGCAGTTAGACTTATAACTATAATTTGTCTAAACATCAACTGCTATGGGATTCAAACTTTAACAAGATTTTTAGATTTATAGTTTTGGTTTATTAGTAAAGGGTAAAGTCTGCCCTGCAATTCTGAAAAAATGCATTGGCTTTTGTTTTTTATACTGTATACTAGTTTATCAGGTAAGGATAGGAGAATTTCATGTAGCTGAATATATATTAAAAAAATGACTGTTTTCAGTAATTATTCTTTGAAAATATTTTATTTTTGCTTCCCCAGTCCTGGGAATGTCTGAGCAGTGGGGCACTGACCTGACCTGTAATTCTGTCTTGAATTCAGGTCCCATCATAGCTATTCTGATTTATATCACTGCTGAAGTTCAACCAAGACCTCAACCATTTATATGTCATGTAGTGATTTTTTTCAAGTAGTTTTTCTTTTGTTCAAAAAGGTGACTGTTAACTTACTGTGAATTGTAGAATTCTTAATGTTTTCTGCCAGTCCTGTTGTTCTGAGTTAGTGTTCCGCTGAATGCATTTGTACACTGTGTGAAAGCTGATTTTTCTATGATGCAACATGAGGGCAGAACTTAGCTTGAATTCATTTCATTCTAATAGTGACCTATTTGACACAGTTTGCAGTTTGCCTTTTTATAGATATAAATTCATACCTCATGTCTTATATTTACGTATTTCATCTGGATTTTCTCAGGATAGACCTAGTGAAAAATGCTGTCTATGATAAAAGAGCTTTAACATGCTAAAGCTACTGCCTGTATCAGACCTATATTTTCTGCAAAATGAGGCAGCCATAATAATGAAACAAAAGTCCATCAAACCTTTAGCATTACCCTGCATTCCTAACTTAAAACTATAAAATAAACCCATTGCTATTTCTCTCAGTTTTCTTTTGTAACGGTTTATCATATCAATAATCTCATTTACACCATTCAACTGACATGTGCTACCAGGGGTTATCTTTTAAGTGTAAATCAAGCTTTTGGAAATATTCCAGAATATATCACAGTGTTATATATGTCATTGTATAAATATGTTGGCCAAGCTTACCTCAGTATAACTGTAGTGAACTGGAAGTATGAGCCACTGTGTTCATGTATTTCCAGTATCTATTTTTCCTTTTCACACTTTTGTGATAGTTGACCTGCTTATCTTGTATTCTTTTCTCTGATTTGTATGCTCCTTCTCATTTTCTGTCTGAGTGTTATAGTGCTGTATGCGTTTCCTGACAGCCAATTAATCGGCTAGGTCTTCTCGCAGCCAAGAATAGAGGTAGCAGTTCTACCTGGACCCCTCATGTCCATTGATGTGTACAGCAGACATCCTAAGAATGGGGACATATTTCCCTGGTCTTGCGGCTGCATGCTGTTCACATCAATTTCCCATTAAAAGGTAATTTAAAGGTATAGCCCTAGGCAGACTCAGGAGAGAGTTATAAAAAGAGTTTAATTAACAGTTCAGTGTAATATAATCTAAGGTTGAATAGTCTGTAACCATCTCATTTTTTTTGTTCACATTTGTCATTTCCTTTACTTGCAGATCAGAGGAGGTTTCCTTGTGTGGTAAAGAATGCAGTGAAATAAGTCTTCGAAGAAGCTTTGTTGTATGTGTCTGGGAGCTAGCTCACTGTGTTATCACGAGCTTTAAACCTGCCACTGCTTATCTCCCCTCTGCATTAGCTCACCTCTTCTGGTCAACACATTTTAAAGGGAGAGATTCAAGTCACCTCCCAGTTGGGCCCTCTATGCTTTTTGAAAGCTTTACTGCTGTTCAAGAATGCATTTAGCCCAACTTGTTCCAAAATACTCTGAAGAAATAGCTATTTTTGTGTGGAAAAAAATGGTAGAAAATGGGGCTAGAAGAGATATAGGAGGCTTTGCATTCAAAAGCAAGTACTGTTGTCTCTCTTTCCTCCCTTTGTTGGTTGTATTTTTGATAAAACTTTCTTTGCTTTGTTTTTCTCTCTTCCCCCCTCCCCGCTCCATGTTTTTGTGTTGTGCAGGTTTCTGCACATGTCCAGCCAGGCTGAGTATAGCAGGATGTGTTACTTTCATGACTCCTAACAGCCTTCAAATCAGAATGATTTTCTGTCACACTGTCCTGACCTTTTCCTAGAAAAATTTATTACCTAAAAGAAGGAAAAAGAGATATGTAAGGGGATCCGAAGTACTCTCTTCCTCGAGGGCTAAAGATATACAGTACTTGTTGTCATTTAACCATCCACCCACCTAATTCATTCTAAAATGCCAGCTACAAGTGCAACAATTTGTGGACATGACATATCTTGTGTGCTTGGTACATTAGTCTACAAGCCTGACAGTTTTATTCCCCCACAGAAATCTGTCTTGCTTGCTTAGATCTGCCTCCTTTTCTCTTCCAGTGGAAAATATGTAGATTTCATAAAAACTTTTGGTTTTTACATAGATCACCTCTGAGGAATAGAGTGGAAGTAGTGACTGAACTCTTGTTTTGCCCTGTGGCCTAGTATGTTAAATCATTCCACAGTTAAATATGGCTACACTGGGACATATTCTACACAAGTTAAATAAGCCTGACTTGTCAAGTATTGAGTTTGTTTTGATTGCAGAGAAAATGAGATGAGGCATAGTTTGATCTTTATTCTTTTGTGTGCCAAGTTTTTAAGTACGTTATGACAGTTTAGGGAAAAAAAAAAGGCAAAACAGGAATCTTTTCATATGATTGACAGAAAGACCCCTAAAGAAGTGCTTGAAGTGACTACCTCAGTGAAAATTGTTGTGGAGCTAAATCAGCTTTTGCAGTATCTAATTAAGACTGCCACAACATCCAGATAGTTTGTTAATTGTCATTCTGCTTCTTCCTCCAGTTGCTGTGTCAGGTAGGCGCAAAAGTTAACATGCACCTCCATAGTACACATCAAATCTGTTAATTTTCATCATACCCTCACAATGGAAAGCTGTAGAGGTGATCAAAATAATTTTAACTATAGCCATTCTGAAGGCTTAGTAAGCTTATGAAGCAAATGTTAATTTACACGTGTCTATTTCAAACATATGGTGGGTTTATAATTATAACTGTGGAAAGGTTGGAGGGGGGAAGTCAGTCCATCTTGTAGAGCTGAGACTAAAAGCAACATTTTTCAAGCAAGCCTGAAAAACTCCCATGGTGCTGACAACAGGGACTTTCCAAAGTGAGCATAACCCAAGCACGCTTGATGTTCAGTGCCAGGAAACTCTGACTTCAGGGGTCTCTAGCATTCATGAGTTCCAGGCAGTGAGTGAAGGAAATTAAAAGTAATTTAAAAATAGAGCCGTGTTTCTCGGCTGTAGCATAGACATGCTGTCTCATGAAAATAGTCACTCTGTTACTGGTTTTTGGTGGATTTTTTTCTCCTTTTTTTCTCCCCCTGCCCAGTTGCAATGCCAGGCTCCTGATCTGTATGTCCTATACAGCAGACCCTGTATGTCCGAAGGCATAATGTTTCCATATAGACATGAGAACACTACAGTGAAAATGGACTTTACTGTCCTATATGCATACTCAGCACTTCATTGCAGGATTGAGCACTGCTGCGGGAGAGGTCTAGTGCTTGACTTGTACCACTGCTGAAGGACGCCAGAGGTGACGTGAGCAGGAACAGGCACATCAATAGCTGCATTTTATACTTAGCTTTCTGTTTGCTCACAGGTAGTTGCTGACCTATGCAAACAGCATATATGCTAGTCACTAAGCAAGTCTGGCTAGTATGTGCAGCCGCCTGGAAACAAAGTTCTGTTTATCTGCAGTAACCATCTACTCTGAGAAGAATGAGGAGAAAGCAGTTCAAGTTTCTCCTGTGATTTAGGCTTAAGGACTTGATAGCCCAGATAAAGATGAAAAGGAAGAGATGAGAAGCTTCTCACTGGGTTGCATAGTGGAAATCACTGTCTAGCTATTACTTGCATAGGACTGAAACTACCAATTTCCAAGAACGGCAGTAAGATACATCTGTGTCAAACTGTCACTCCATCTTGTATTAGGATTTCCATCCTGTATTACAGCAAGAACACATCTAGCCTTGCCCAAGACAGTGTACTGCAGATATTTTACCTGCTGACAAGGGCACTTGACGGCTTGTCCCTGAAAGCCTTGGCAAGGTGATCCTGGACATCAGTTTGGCTTGTTGCTCAAAAGTTGGCCCAGCTAGCAGGGACAGTGAATTTTCTGTGGAAGCATCACTGAATAACTAATAACACCTGACACTTCTCAGCCTTCCTACGTGGCAGAGAGAGACAGTGCATTCAAGGGTTTGTTGATCATACCTGTGCAAAGATGACTGGAGAACAAGAAAACAAGAGATACTCTGCCTGCCCCAGAACATTAGAAATTTTCAGACTCAGGAAAGAGTGAGATGAGACAAGAGTGGGCAAGCCCAGTACTTTAAAGGGTTTGGAAATTCTAGTAGAGTATAGTGGCTGTGATTAAATAATTCCCCTCTATTAGACAGAATTGGTAAAACTAGGAACAAGAGGAACCTCCAGTCAGGGCAAGGACAGAGGAAGAGTGAGTTTAAAGGGGCACCAAAATATTCAGAAGAGGTATATGTCAGACCAGGAGAGAGTTGGATCTATTAAGAGTTAGGGGGTCTGCAGATGCTTTAACTGTTCAGCAGTGGACTGGCCCAAACTGTCACATGGAACTTCGTTTGATGGACATCCTTAACTGCCACAAATGCCATCAGGAGAAATTCAGCACATTGCAGTTTTTAAATCTATTTGCAGTGCTCTTTCATTTCACCAGCTGTTCTGTCCTTACTTCATAGTAGCTTCCAAAGTTTTAATTATTCTTGCCCATAGTTAAAATTATGCTTGTGTGGGTAAATGGAAGTGTGTTGTATCTAATGTCAGAGATAATTGCTGGCTGCCTCAAGAGACTTGATAGATTCATTACCTCTACATATGGTAGGAAGAAAACTGTCAGATTTTATTTAAGCTTTGAAGAGCCTTTAAAAAGGGTTAGAAATCGACGCAGAAAGAGCATCAGTTTGCTAAACAAGGTCCCACACATTGCTGCATTAGTGCAGTATATTTAAGTTGATACATCTTTCCTACTTGTCTTACAAAAAATAGTCTGGAAACAAAAAATAAAGGATTTATGGCTCGCTCTCTGATGCCCATAGATCTTCCAAAATGAAAGCACTTCACGTTGGACTCTGTCATTTTGAATGTCTGTAGGAGGTCTGTCAAATACACTGAGGCATTTTCCAGGCAAAATCTGTGATGCATCTGATGCTATCACTCACTAAGAATATGGCCAGTTCAGCAAACATTACAAGTGACAAGTTCACTTTGACATCTTCTATTTTATTGTATTTTTCCAGTGTGACTGCACTTAATGGCCTCATTGAGTTTGAATTTGTATTGTATTGATGCAGATGAGACAAGTTCCTGTCTCAGAAAAGTAACTGAAGTTCTTCTAAGCACCTAATGAGAATTTAAGTTGATCTCACATCTGGCTGCATAGTCCCACTCTTCTCCTTTGTCTGATGCATGGTCTCATCCCACTCACTTGTGCCAGTTCTGGTATCCATCAAACCTGCATTTCACCACACCACACCAGTAAAACACTGGTCGAAGTAGGCAGTAGCTGGTTTAGTTTAGCCTGCTGTAGAGCCTCAGCCTCGAGGTACGGTTACATGTTACAGCTGCGCTCATCAAGAGGTGTAGAGAGGCGTCCTCCCTTGCTCCTCTTGTCTGCTGCTAACCACAGGGTTCTACCCATCTCCTTTGCCACAGCTTTGGTTCTCACCAACTTTTCATTTAATTCATTTAACTTGCTAATTCAGCAGAAAGTTCTTCAGTTCCTTTTCTCAGGCTTCTTTTCTGATGAATGACTCTACCTGGTGCAAAATTGGACGAGCGCTTGATGTGGTGCAAAGGAAGATGAGGGGCAGATGAAGTGACTGGGATCAAGGGGGGAAATGGCAGAAGAGTTGGCAACACTGGGAACTCCTTCTTCAGTAGCAGCATACTTTACATCAGCTTGGGTCATAATGTGTCACTTCTCCCCACCATCATAACCAGAGGAGCAGGTAAAGCCAAGGCCAGGAAACAGAGGTGCAGAGAAGCCAGTAGCACCAGAGAGCTGGGAATTAGGTCAGGAGCCCTGCAACCAAGAGGCTGTGCTGTCATCGTGCTTTTTTATAATCTTTTTGAACTTGTGGCAGGGTTTTGAAAATTACAGCTGTTGCACAAAAAAAGCACAATAGATATTATTGGGTGTTTTACCATTTGAATCCCACTGCCTTCCCTGAAATATTTACATGAATATAAAAGATACTGATGAGTTGGGGTTTTTTTATGCACTAGAAATGTTACAGGCTAATTTCAGTGTGCAAATGAAATATTTAAGAATAAAAGGAGGGGAGTGTGTAGTGGTAAGAACAACAGGTATTTTCACTGACACAGAGGAAATGTGAAGGCTGTAGGACAGACAGTGTGGTGGCCTAAGAAGGTTTCCCAGTGGCACTTGCTGGAATTCTCAAAAGCCCGAATCCTCCCTTTGTGCTGAGCTGTCATGGGTGTTTAAATCTGTCATGAGCAAGCAGGGAATTGATCAAAATATAGCATGCATTTGACGTAATGGCAGCTACAGAAAAAGGGATTAAATCTGTTACAGATGTTGACATATTGCAGCTAGCTCAAGTGGAAATCTAGCTTGTCTTAATTAACACTCAGAAAGCTAGAATACATATAAAGAGGAAAGTTCTTCAGAGCAGATATGGGATCTTTCAGCTAGTTAGCCAGCTTGCTTTCATCTAAAATTCAGAACAACATACCTTTGGACAGAAGAGTTCAATGGTGAAGCACAATTCTCTCTAATTTTTTCAGCATTTAAGGTTAAGGAATCTGGTTATCCACAAAAAGCCCATTTGTAAAAACGTTGTTGTTCCTAATATCCGTAGCAAACTGTTGGGGAAACTGGGAATCAAAACTGGTGAAGAAACAGCAAGGAGATTCACAGCTTTTCCAGTTCTGAAGTCTTTCCTTCCAATCAGCCAAGCACCATGCAA